>NC_053492.1:246392101-246747601 GCF_905171775.1 Rana temporaria
GAGGTGGCATTGATTGGCGGCGTTGCTATGCGGCACTGATGGGCACTCATAGGCGGCACTGATGGGCACTCATGGGCGGCACAGATGGGCGGCACTTATGGGTGGCACTGATGGATACTTATGGGCGGCACTTATGGGTGGCACTGATGGATACTTATGGGTGGCACAGGTGGGCACTGTGCATGGATGGGCACTGTGGGGTGGCACTGATTTTCCCAGTCAGTGCCCATTTGTGGGCACTGATTGGCATCTTTTTTCTTATTTTTTAATGCTTTTTGTTTTTTTGTTCTATATTTTTTTTGTTTTTGCACACCCTGGTGGTCCAGGGTGGGCATCCCTGGTAGTCCAGTGTGGTGATCCGAGGGGGGGCTGCGCTGATAAACAATCAGCGCGAACGCCCCCTGTCAGGAGAGCCGCCGATCGGATCTCCTATACTCGCGTCTGTAAGACGCGAGTGAGGAAGAGCCATCGATGGCTCTTCCTGTTTACATCGTGATCAGCCGTGATTGGACACGGCTGATCACGTGGTAAAGAGTCTCCGTCTCCGTGAGAGACTCTTTACCGAGATCGGAGATGCAGGGTGTCAGACTGACACCCCGCATCACCGATCGCCGCGCTGCGTGCCCCCACAGGCGCGTGCGGCATGAAATCCTGCAGGACGTCCTGTCAGGATTGTGTAACCACTTCCCGGACGTAAATCGGCCATAGGCTGGGCGGGAAGTGGTTAATTTGCATAGTTTTTCTCTCACTTCCTGTTTGGCTATGGGGCAGGAAGTGAAGGCAAATCTCCCCAATTGGACACAGATAATACAAAATAAACTGACAGGGCCTATAACCCTCCCTCACTCTATCCAAAATGAAAGAAAATAAAACTTGTTGATTATAGTTCTTGTCAGGGGCGGACTGACCATTGAGTCACTCGGGCACTGCCCGAGGGCCCCATGCCACTAGGGGGCCCCATCCGGGTTGCCAGGCTCAGTAAAACCAGGGACAGTATGTAAAAATCTGTGTTTTTTTTAGATCTGTCCCTGATATGTCCGAAAATGACATGCTTTTAATGTGAATATCCCAAGATTTTAGCTGCCCGCCTCTGCACTACCTCCTGGCGTGGTGGTCATCTGTAAGCCCAGGGGCCCCATAATCTTCTATTGCCCAGGGGCCCCATGAGTTGTCAGTCCGCCCCTGGTTCTAGTTTAAGCACAAATTTCATAGAGTTTTATTGAGAGCCCTAAGAAAATATAACCATGCCAATAGGCCAGGATAGAGCGTTGCTAATATGTAGGAATGTGTGTGTTAGAGCACCCCACCCAATGTTAACTAAAAAATTATTAATTTGCAAATAAGTATTATCTGCTCATTTTTTTGGGGATGTCTGCACCCCTGATAGTGACAACATTTGTGAGGTGTCTTCACCCTTTCTAATTCATTCACTTCCTGTCACATAGCCAAACAGGAAGTGAGGGTAAAACCTTACTAATATATTTTCTTGGGGACACAGAGATCAATCTAAATAGTTTCCCATTATGTAAATTGCACTCTAGCATTTTGCTGTGTACACCCCAAATTATTAGGGATCTTGGACTTTGGGGTCCATTTACTAAAGGCAAATCCACTCCTACAAGTGCAAAGCAAGGAAGAAAACAAAACAACTTTGCTTCTACAGGATTGGATGTTAAAACCATCAGTGCTTCCTCTCTGATTTTCAGCAACTATGCTTGTACTGCAGAGTGGCTTTGCCTTTACTAAACCCCAAACTAAATAATCATTTGGGGCAGGGATCCTCAAACTACGGCCCTCCAGCTGTTGTAGAACTACACATCCCATGAGGCCTTGTAATGCACTGACATTCACAGACATGACTAGGCATGATGGGAATTGTAGTTCCTGAACAACTGGAGGGCCGTAGTTTGAAGACCCATGATTTGGGGTGTACACAGCAGTGCTGGAGTGCAATTTGCTTAATGGGGACACTAGTTAGATTGACCGGTGTCCCCAAGAAATGACACTGGTAGGGTTTTAACCTCACTTCCTGTTCAGCTGTGTGACAGGAAGTGAAGCCAATTTTAAGAAAAGGGACACAAAGCTCAACACAAAAATAAAAAAACACAAAGCAGGGGTTCTAACACTCACTTGGCTTCCCTCAAACACCCACAATTTGAATAGGATTGCCTTGCGCTAGATTTAAGCACAGTGCTGTAAATCAGCACGTCAAGCCTGTCCACCAATAGCAAACCCCCCCCCCACAGGCCATGTTTGCAGGTTTTCCTTCATCTTGCACATGTGCTTTAAAATAGTCTGGACAGCAATTCTTGATAAGAGAAATCCCCAAAACATGTCCTGTCGGGGGTACTTGAGGGCTGAGGACCACTGCAGAATAAATAAAATACTTACCAGTTTTTGTCTTTAAAGTCAGGGAGAATAAACATGGCAAACATTTCATGATTACACACCAGGAAAGAAGCTTAGACAAAAATCACACATAATTTGTTAGGCCCAAACCTAGTTCAGCTGCAGCTGTCAACATATGTAGCATGAAAAAGTAACAAAAGACAAACTTAACAATTTTAAAGTAATTTTTATTGGTCAACAAAACAAGGAAAGCAAAAAAAGACAAACAAACAAAAATACATTTCAAAATTCTAATTAACCATAGCTTTACACATTTTTCAGAAAATAAGGCCACATAGACAAATACATCAAAGTGAACATCATTTAAAAATAAACCAAAACCATTGGCAAAATAAAACAAAACCCATGCAACAAACCACATTTGTGTTTAGCAACAGCATTTCTGCCAGCCTGCCCCTTCTGAGGGCAGCTGAGGACTGATCGATCCAAGCTTTTTATAACAGTGCTAGTAATGAAGCAATTGAAATCACATGACCAAATTGCAGTCTCTAGTTTGGGTGAGCTTGTAATTGGGCACACCTGCAATTAACCCAAACCACGCTCTATGAGCATCCAATGAGTGTTTTTCACCTTTTAAAAAGAAAGGATATTTTTTTTCTAAGTGTTTGAGCATGCTCAGTTCATCACACATGTAGGAACCAAGCTGCAATGGAATGAGAGCTTTTTTTTTTGGGTTTCCCCTGATCTGATGCTTTCCAGCCTGAAGGGGAGGTGTTAAAGACAGAAGTAAACACGCACATTTAATAATCTATTTGTGTGAAAAAAAAGGTTGCCAATTTTGTTTGGGAGCCACGTCGCACGACTGCGCAATTGTCAGTTAAAGCGACGCCGCGCCGAATCACAAAAACTTGCCCGGTCATTGACCAGAAATATGGTCCGGGCTCAAGTGGTTAAAAATTAACAAAACACAAAAGTGAGCCCAATTTTTGGGGATAATGTGAAAGATGATGTTACACTGAGTAAATAGATACCTTACATGTCACGCTTTACTATTGGAAACACTCCTGCAATGGGGCCAAAATGAATTCCGTGAATATCCCCATAGGTGACCTTTTTCTTTTTTTTCCAGGTTACCAGTTTATAGTTACAAAGAAGGTCTAGTGGTAAAAGTATTGCTCTCGCTCTAACGCACGCGTCAATACCTCACATGTGTGGTTTGAACGATGTTTATATATGTGGGCGGGACTTGCGTAAGTCCCGCCCACATATGTAAAAATTATTTTTACTTTTTGCTATAATAAATATCCCCAAAAATATATATTCAAAAAACTAAAAAAACCCTCAGTTTAGGCCGATACGTATTCTACATCTTTTTGGTTCCAAAAAATCGCAAATAGCGTTTAGTGTTTGGTTTTTGCCAAAGTTATAGCGTCTACAAATTTTTTTTTGTTGTTGTTTTAACTAGTTATTGGGGCGATCAGCGATTTTTATCGGTACTGCGACATTATGGCGGACACATCGAACAGTTTTTTGGAACCATTGGCATTTTTCTAGCGATCAGTGCTGTAAAAAATGCATTGCTTACTCAAAAAATGCCACTGGCAGGGAAGGGGTTAACACTAGGTGCGAGGGAGGGGTTAAATATGTTCCCTGGGTGTGTTCTAACTGTAGGGGGGGGGGGACTGACATGTGTAAATGACAGATCGCTGTTCATGAAGGGGAACTCCAGACCCCCGGAAAAAAAATAAGGTGGGTTCCCTCCAGGTGCATACCAGGCTCTTAGGCTTGGTCTGGAACATAAGGGGTTAAACCCGCGCAAAAAAAATAGCGTGGGGTCCCCCCCAAGATCCAAACCAAGCCATTATCCCAGGCACGCAGTCTGGTCAGACAGGAATGGGGGTGGGGACGAGCGAGCGCCCCCCTCCCTCCTGAGCCATACCAGACCACATGCCCTCAACATGGGGGAGTGTGTGCTGTGGGGGAGGGGGGCACTGCCCCCCCAACCCAAAGCACTCTTGTCCCCATGTCGATAGGGACAAGAGCCTCTTCCCGACAACCCTGGCCGTTGGTTGTCGGGGTATGCGGGCGGAGGGCTTATCAGAATCTGAGAGACCCCTTTAATAAAGGGGTCCCCAGATTCCGGCCCCCCACCCTATGTGAATGAGTATGGGGGTACATTGTACCCCTACCCATTCACCTGGGGAAAAAAATGGAAAAAAATAATACACCACACATGAATAAATTAATTTATTAGTCAGCCGGGGGTCTTCTGCCGGGGCCCCCCACCACCACCCCATTAGGCCCCGGGCTTCGCCATCTTCTGCCGGAACCCCCTTCACCAGTGAGGCTCCTGCCTTTGGGGGAGGGTCCCGGGCTACTACGACGGTTTCTGCGGGGGGGGGTGCACTGGCACCCCACCCCCGTCTTCAGCGACGTAATTCACCGGGACCCCCTTCACCAGGGAGGCTCCTGCCTTTGGGGGAGGGTCCCGGGCTTCCACGACGGTTTCTGCGGGGGGGGTGCACTGGCACCCCACCCCCGTCTTCAGCGACGTAATTCACCGGGACCCCCTTCACCAGGGAGGCTCCTGCCTTTGGGGGAGGGTCCCGGGCTTCCACGACGGTTTCTGCGGGGGGGGTGCACTGGCACCCCACCCCCGTCTTCAGCGACGTAATTCACCGGGACCCCCTTCACCAGGGAGGCTCCTGCCTTTGGGGGAGGGTCCCGGGCTTCCACGACGGTTTCTGCGGGGGGGGTGCACTGGCACCCCACCCCCGTCTTCAGCGACGTAATTCACCGGGACCCCCTTCACCAGGGAGGCTCCTGCCTTTGGGGGAGGGTCCCGGGCTTCCACGACGGTTTCTGCGGGGGGGGGTGCACTGGCACCCCACCCCCGTCTTCAGCGACGTAATTCACCGGGACCCCCTTCACCAGGGAGGCTCCTGCCTTTGGGGGAGGGTCCCGGGCTTCCACGACGGTTTCTGCGGGGGGGGGTGCACTGGCACCCCACCCCCGTCTTCAGCGACGTAATTCACCGGGACCCCCTTCACCAGGGAGGCTCCTGCCTTTGGGGGAGGGTCCCGGGCTTGTACGGTGTCTTCCGCCGGAGGGCGCCACTCTCCGGGCTTCTGCGATGCCTTCCGCTTCTGCCTGTCTCCTCCGCGGAGCACAGGGCTTGTCTCCGCTGTCTTCTCCCTTCTCTTCCATTCGATGTTGACACGACGAGGTCCGGCGCTGGAATGCCGTCTGAGCAGTGGGCATGGACTTATATAGGGCAATGCCACCATGTGACCTCAACCCATGTGACATCACATTCCCATCATGCCCAGGGAATGTGATGTCACATGGGTTGAGGTCACATGGTGGCATTGCCCTATATAAGTCCATGCCCGCCGCTGACACGGCATGTCAGCGCGGAACCTCGTCGTGTCAACATCCAATGGAAGAGAAGGGAGAGGACAGCGCAGACAAGCCCTGTGCTCCCGGAGGAGACAGGCAGAAGAAGGAAGAGAGAAGAAAGAAGACGGAAGAAAGCCCTGGCTCCGCGGGGGAGCCAGGCAGAAGAGGGAGCAGAGAAAAGACCTGGGAGTTGGCGCACCCCCGGCAGAAGACCAGGAAGACCGGAACCCTGGCGGAAGGCACCGGAAAGACCGGGGGATAGGCGCCATCCCCCGGCAGAAGACCCCGAAGTCCGGATGCCCCTCCCTAATGAAAAAGAGCTTAAATGGGGTGGGGGCATCCGGCGGAAGGCTCCGGAGAGGACCGAGGGATGGCGCCCTCCCCCGGCAGAAATCACCGAAGCCCAGGGTCCCGGCAGAAGATCGGGAGAGAAGAAACCCCCCCTTCTAAGAGAGCTAAAGAAGAAAGGGGGGGCTCCGGAGCTGATTAATAAAATATTTTATTGTGTGTGGTGTTTTATTTTACTTTACATTTCCCCCATGTGAATGGGTAGAGGTACGATGTACCCCATACTCATTCACATAGGGTGGGGGTCCGGCATCTGGGGGCCCCCTTATTAAAGGGAGCTCGCAGATTCCGATTAGCCCCGCCCGCATACCCCGACAACCAATGGCAAGGGTTGTCGGGAAGAGGCTCTTGTCCCTATCGACATGGGGGCAAGAGTGCTGTGGGGTGGGGGGGCAGTGCCCCCCTCCCCCACAGCACACACTCCCCCATGTTGAGGGCATGCGGTCTGGTACGGCTCAGGAGGGGGGGGGCGCTCGCTCGTCCCCGCCCCCATTCCTGTCCGGGCCAGACTGCATGCTTGGGATGAGGGCTTGGTTTGGATCTGGGGGGGACCCCCGCGCCGAATCGGCGCGGGTTTAACCCCTCACGTTCCGGACCAAGCCTAAGAGCCTAATGTAGCCCTGGAGGGGGACCCGCGCCGATTTCAAGTTTGAAATTTGGCGCGGAGTTCCCCTTCAGGGCTGAAAACAGCTCGGAGATTCCCGTGCGCCGCGTCACGCAGCGCATTCACGGGTACGCCGCTTGGTATTTACCAAGATTTTCACGGCGTACTGACAAGGCGCACGGGAATCCCTGACTTTTCTCTCTGCGCATGCCCAGTATGCAAATGAACCTCCCGAGGTTCAGGCGCACTGTGCAAGCGTACGGGGATCTGTTTTCAAAAAACACTTTCCCTTTCAATTCGGCCCGCCAAACACTTCAAAACACATGTCACTTCACTTCCCCTGCATCCCCCCACCTCCCCCCCTAATAAACTCCCGCCCAAACCCCCGCAATTTACAGTTTAATGTGCCGTGCGCCAGGTCTGTACTGGTGCACAATGCACCCTCTCCTGGGCGCACGGAGCACATTAGTAACTAGGGAAATACACTGCACTAGCAGCGTATTTCTTTAGTAAATGGCAAAACGGCTGCTACTCCTGCTTTTACTCCATGAGTCATGGAGTAAAGGCTTGGTAAATCAGCCCCTATGTAGCATGTCTGTGGTCACTGATCCATTTTCTATCAGAGCAGGGGTCCGCAAACTGCAGCCCGGTGGTCAACTGCTTGGCCTTATACAGTACTTGGGGCACTATTCCTTCCACTGATACTAGGCACCATTACTTTCCCTGACATCAAAGACAGGGCACTATTCCTCTCTTTGACACCAACAATGGGGCACTATTCCTCCCACTGACACCAATGCTGGGGCACTATTCCTCCCACTGACACCTACAATGGGACACTATTCTTCCCACTGACACCAGAAATGAGGGAACAAATACTCTCACTGACACCAATGATGAGGCACTATTTCTCGCACTGATACCTACAATGGGACACTATTCCTCCCACTGGCACCAAAAATTAGGGAACAGATACTCTCACTGACTCACTGACACCAATTATGGGGCACTATTCCTCCAAATGACACCAATAATGGGGCACTATTTCTCCCACTAATACCAATTATGGTATGTATTTTGCCACTAAGCCTATGACATTGTTTACTCCCACTCTCAAGGCATTTTCTTCTTTCACTGGCCACAGTTCTGCCCCCTAATATTTGAAGGGCAGTAAACTGGCCCTTTGTTTTGAAAGTTTGGAGACACCTGTTCCAGGGGAACAATACTTTCATAACTGTTTGCAGATGCAAACTGGGGTAAATTACAGCAGGGCCTGAAAGTATAACTAAAGGCAAAACTTTTTTTGTTGTTTTTGTTTTAGATAATGTGGAGAGGGATTAGAATGCGTGTCGGTTTTATTGCTGTCTATGCCTCTATTTGTCTTGTTTACTATTATCATCGAAAGAGAAAGTAAAAGAAAATCACAAGTTTAGGGTTGTCCCCAGAAATGTAATTGAGGTGAAATCTTCCAATGAGAACACAATAGGGAGCAATAGGCGACGGCGAAACAAAAATCTGACACGTGTTATAACCTTCCCTTGATTTATCCAAAATGAAAAAAAAAAGTTTTGCCTATAGTTCTACTTTAAAGCGGAGGTCCACCCTAAAAAAAAATAAAAAATTGCCAAAAAGGCTCCAAAAAATTAAAAATAAATAATTATAAAAAATGTTTTTATACTTACCAGAAATGGCTGTTGATAGGCAGATCATCCTAATCTGCCACTTCCTATTCTGCTGTGATCTTCTCTCTTCTCCTCCTCACGTTGCCTCCTGGGAAATGGGGTGCGCTGTCTTCTGGGACCTGTGTGTCCCAGGAGACAGCCGCCCATTCACAAAGCTCCGAGGGACTCGCACATACGCAGTATGAAATGGGCCTGGTTCCCTTAGTGGGGATGGCAGCACCGACACACGATCCGAAAGACGTATCGGTCTCGGGTGGCGGACATCGCGGGCATCCTGGACAGGTAAGTGTGCTTATTAAAAGTCAGCAGCTACAGTGTTTGTAGCTGCTGACTTTTATTTATTTTTTTTCACAGCTGGGCCTCCGCTTTAAAGGGGTTGTAAAGGTAAAAAATGGTTTCCCTAAATAGCTTCCTTTACCTTAGTGCAGTCCTCCTTCACTTACCTCATCCTTTGATTTTGCTTTTAAATGTCCTTATTTCCTTTGAGAAATCCTCACTTCCTGTTCTTCTGTCTGTAACTACACACAGTAATGCAAGGCTTTCTCCCTGGTGTGGAGAAAGCCTCTTGAGGGGGGAGGGGGCGAGCAGGAGTGTCAGGATGCCCACTAACACACAGCTCCTTTCTCTATCTGCAAAGTAGAGAGTGTCCTGACTCTCCTGCTCGCCCCCTCCCCCCTCAAGAGGCTTTCTCCACACCAGGGAGAAAGCCTCCCATTACTGTGTGGAGTTACAGACAGAAGAACAGGAAGTGAGGATTTCTCAGAAGAAATAAGGACATTTAAAATCAAAATGGAAGGATGAGGTAAGTGAAGGTGGACTGCACTAAGGTAAAGTAAGCTATTTAGGGATTTTTTTTTACCTTTACAACCCCTTTAAGGTGTTGACAATTGCTTTATGGGTGGCATTAATCTATACCAAGATTTAAGTTTAGAGTTATACAGGATGTCTGGTTCTAAAATTATTGTCCTCACTATGATGTTTGCGATACCTCACATGTCTGATGTGATTACCATTCACATATGCACCATAGACCTACACAAGCAGTCACCTTTGCTTTTGAGCACGGGGGGAACAAGGACTCTGCATTTTTTTTATTATTATTATTTATTTTATTTTAAAAAAAAATACACTATCTCCTTATTTTTTTAATCAACTTTATTCCAGTGACTGTATAGCCGCTCAGATCACTTTTATATTATAGAGCATCGATAGCTGAATACAACACACCAGGGTCATGACTGAAGCTGCAGCCATGACCCTGGTATAACCACTAAAACCCAAGGATGTACGGGTATGTCCTAAGGGCAGTAAGTGATTAAATCAGAGTTCTACAGTTGTATGGTGTATACTCACCCACCTTTAGGACCCAAAGAAAGGACTATTTCATAGGTATGCTATTCGGTAAAAAGTACTGCAACCTGATAATAGCACTTGCTCCCTGTGGTGCTGGACCCAAAAGTAATGCCGCGTATACACGATCGGTCCATCCGATGAGAACGGTCTGATGGACCGTTTTCATCGATTAACCGATGAAGCTGACTGATGGTCAGTCGTGCCTACACACCATCAGTTAAAAAAACGATTGTGTCATAACGCGGTGACGTAAAACACAACGACGTGCTGAAAAACGAAGCTCAATGCTTCCAAGCATGCATCGACTTGATTCTGAGCATGCATGGATTTTTAACCGATGGACGTGCCTACTAACGATCGTTTTTTTTTCTATCGGTTAGGTATCCATTGGTTAAATTTAAAACCAGATTGCTTTTTTTTTAACCTATGGATAAATAACCAATGGGGCCCACACACGATTGGTTTGGTCCGATGAAAATGGTCCATCAGACCGTTCTCATCGGTTTGACCGATCGTGTGTACGCGGCATAACAGTCTATTTTACAATATATGAATCACTATTGTACACTCAAGTGAGAGAAAGGCGGGATCACCTGACTCCCTCTTCTGGGTCATGTAATATACATCTCAGCAAATATAATCAACTTTGGTGTCACAAATGGGTTAGGCTTTGCCATTATTGGCAGATCTTATACATAATTTCCAATATTTCACACTTGCATTCCCATAGCTTATAATGCACAGTCTGATTTCTGTGAAAGTAGATATAAACACACATCTTTTTCCTTTAATGTACTTCAAGCAATTCATTCAGCCTACATCTCTTTCATGTTTCAATGAAGTATGTATCACATTGCCTCACAAAGAATTCCTTTCTTTAATATGGAATGAAATAATGCAATTGAATCATACATACCAAATCATAGGAAATGTCAATTTCTCAGAACCTGTATGTGTGTGTATAAAATATACAGTATATATATATAATATATAGATATATCGATCTATCTATCTATCTATCTATCTATCTATCTATCTATCTATCTATCTATCTATCTATCTATCTATCTATCTATATATATATATAAATATATCTATCTATATATATATATATATATACTGTAGAGTACGGGAGGGAGGGGGGGGTAAACTAAGTCAACTACTTCTCAGTTTGCACCCTCAATAAACCTCTCTCTTCATCCTCTGCCAGGAATATCTGGGTTGTTCCTGTCTCTGGGGTTTGGGATGAAACTTCACCTTGAGGGTTTGTGCCTGCTGGACCTTGGGGTCCCTTTTGTAGTAGTTATCAGTGTGTCCTGTGCAAACACAGCTGACCCTGTACTTAAATTCCTGTGCTGTAATGCCTAACTTTGGAGCGTACAGGGGATTTTGGAATTTGTAGTCAGAGAGGGATGAGGAGCAGTGAGAGAAGGGTCACAGGAATGGGAAGATGGAGGAATCTGGAATACCCACAGGCAGCCCCTGTCAGGCCCGGGCCCCCTGCTGAACCGTACTGTTTGCACTACCCTATCAGTGACCCTGGTGAAAGTGTAACATGGCTCAAGTCCTGCGGGAACGCGTGGGAACGGAGTTCCTGCACTTTTTTCACAGCAGGAACGCAGTTCCCTTTGCAGGACTAGAGCAGCCGAGCTGCCCGAGCCAATCCTTCACTAAGCGGCGATGCCCAGCTCGAGTCACTGTCAGGGGCAGGCGAACCTTACTAATCCTTTATGTTACTGGCTACAAGGGCTTTTTTTCAGGGGAAACTTGGGGGAACTCAGTTCCACCACCTTTGGCTCAGACCCTTTGGTGCCTGCTCACCACAATCACTTGTAAACACAGAAGTCCACAGAAGTCTGGTTTCTGTGTTTACAAGTGAACTCTGCACTCTGTATGGAATGCAATCCTGGTATTTAATTCCCCTTTAAGACCCTTTTACTGTTTGTGAAATCTGAACGGGGTCGTGGTTGAGTTCCTGCACCTATTTTCTGAGAGAAAAAGCTCTGCTGGCCACTTCCTGTATATGGATTCATCGGGTAGTGTGTGGGCATTCTGTCACTTCCTCGATGCCGAAATGTCTCCTGGGAGCTTTTGTCATTGTTCCCAGGAGACATTGCGGAGGTCTGCCGCTCTTTCTAAATCCTGCGATAACTCACAGCAGACCACCGCAATGTCTCCTGGGAACAATGACAAAAGCTCCCAGGAGACATTGCGGCATCAAGGAAGTGACGGAATACCCGCACACTACCTGGTGAATCCATATACAGGAAGCGGCCAGTAACATAAAGGATTACTAAGGTGCAGTGGATCGAAAAAAAAAATGCAGTTTAGTAATTATGCATATGAGCGTATCTTTTTTTTTTTTTTTTGGAGGGGGAGTGGATCTTGGGTGGGAGTTCCCACACTTTTTTGCACAGGACTTGACCCCTGAAGTGTAAACTGTAAAACATGTTTAATAGGCTGGTAGTTACATAAACTAAGTCAAAAGGTTTCAATGTATTTAGTATTACCTATTAATTCCAGGCTACAAGAAAATAATCCAGCAATTAGCTAATCCTTGTAGGAGATATTTATTTGTAGCAGAAATATGTTACCGTAAAGAAATGTTTGTATGTACTGAAGAGAATAAACATTCTATATTGATACATCTAGCACCATGTTATAAATAAGACCCCATACACACTATTAAGCCTAGATCAGATTTCCATCCGGCAAATCCGTGTAATTTTATGCGAAGGGCGTTGACCGTGAACTTGTTCTGCATACAGACGGCAGAACTTTTTCAACCAACATACACAAATCTACATGGTTTTTCAGCTCTTTAGCACCACCCTTTGGGCAACTTCTGCTAATGTTGTGCTATGGTTAGCATTGGTTCGGAGCATGTGTGTTTGTACTTTGGATTTTATTCTGACGGACTTGTGCACAAATGATTGGATAATCCGATAAGACACATTTGTTGTCGGACAGGTTTAAAGCATGCTATAAAACATTTGTTTTCGGAAAATCCGACAACAATTGTCCGGTGGAGCATAAAAACGGTCGGATTTTCCAACAAAACTCTGCCATCACACATTTGTTGTCGGAAAATCTGATTGTGTGTATGGGCCTTTAGAGTATTGTGTGTGTTTGTAGATATGTGTTGAGGTGTGCCTTATAGTTAAGAAGACTATCAGTTCTCTCAGTAGATACCTGATGCAAGGTGGAGCATCCACTTTTTAGGCAGCAAAGTTTGACCTTCCTGACCTCTCTGTAAATGACGCAGACAGGTCTCTGTTTCCTCACAAATGGAACGGTCTCTTGCATTCTCAAGCATACCTTTTAATCTTCTCCAGTCTGGAAAACCTGAAGTGGACAGGTGGAGTTTGGTGGCCAGGGAACCCATCAACTGTTTTCCTGGTCAGACTCCCGAGCATTCTACTGATAAATTGTTAATTTCTATCATGCATACTAACATCCCTTGGAGCCATTAAATACCAGAAGCTGTAATAAAAAGCTTTCATTGCTATTCCCTCTGCTCGTGTAGATTGACTGGCTTTAGTTTCACTCCCTGTAATATTTTGTGGGCAGGCATGGACTGGCCATTGGGACTACAGGGAGTTTCCCTGTGGGCCGATGGCTCAGTGGGCCGGCTTCAGTGACAGCGGCCTGGGAGTTTCTCACTTCTGCCTAATCTTGTCCCATAAGGGGGGGCACCAAAATGAGTCTTTGCCCCGGGTGAAATAATGTCTAGCTTCCCCACTGGTACTGCCTATAAGAATACCAGTACCAGCTGTTCTACTCTACTAAAGAGTGGCTAGTGGCTAGTGAAGGGGGAGAGGGTGCTTGGGTGGCCGGGGGGTGTGGGTGTTGTCCGGCCGCTGTGGAAGAGACCTGTCAAAGTGGGCCAGTCTGGATGAAGTCCAGGGACAAATTTTTGTCCCAGTCCAGCCCTGTTCGTGGGTATCCTGTAATGGGTGGGGCTGCTCTGTTCCTCTCACAGCTTTGAACAGGTCATATGCAGCTCAGTGAAGATGTCATCACTATTCTTACAGGGTACTACCTGAGTTTGCAAAGATATTTAGTGCTTACAAGGTGGATTTAAATTCTTTTGATTACTATCGAGGAATATGTTTGCATGAAACTCCTACCTGGAGTACAGCTGGGTTCACACTTTGTGGAGCAGTTTGAAGCATGGGGTCCAGTGCGTCCCTGTTCTCCGTTTCAGGGGAAAGTCAGGTTCAAATCTTTGGCTCAATTTGGAGCAGAAATGGAGCCAAAGACACACAGGACTCTTCTGCAGTGTGCTCCAATGAGAGCTGGTGACAGTCTCCTGTCATGCAAATTGGATGTTGGGAAGTGTGAACCCAGCCTAAAGCTTGTGTTGTTTTTTATCTATATCTGTATCTCTTTTATTTCCATCTCTGAGACCCAGTGGCGGCCCGTCCATAGTGGGCGCAGGGGCGCCGCCCCCCCAAAGCTACTCATCAAAAAAAAAAAAAAATGAAAAAAAAAAATGAAAAAAAAAAAAATGACATTTTTTTTTTTTATAACATGTCCCTTTAAGTGTGTGTGTGTGGGGGGGGGGCGGAGAGCCGGCCACCGAGGTGCTGTGGGAAGCATGATGTCATCGAAATCGTGAGATTGGGCAAGCCGCAAGCAAATCTATCGGCTGGCTTTTATACTGCCCACAGAGCGCAAAGCTCCGCGCTCGCACAACCACTCTGTGCTGGAAGTATCCTGTTGGTGGTTAGTGATTGGCTGGTCCATAGGACTTAGGGCGGTGCTTTTATCGGACCAGCCAATCACTTCCGGTTTTCTCAGTGACTCATCCTCGCTAGTGTGAACATCGGGACATCTCATTGAGCTGCTAGCAGGTAATTAGGCAGAGAACTCTTGTGTTGTGCTCTCAGAACGTGCAGCAGCAGTGTCCTGTGTGTAGAGGATCTGGGAGGTAGAAGGAGGGGGAGAGTACAGTGAAGGGCTGAGAAGCTTTTAGCACATTTCCTGGGGACAGTAATCTGGATGGGGCTGCTAGTGTTATTACACATCTCCAGTATGTGTAACACGAGGGTTCCCAGCTCTGCAACCTCCTAGAGTCATGCAGCTCATGCTGTGTGTATAGGTCTGTATTCTCTCATCTCTCTCTCTCTCCTATATCTCTCTCTTTCTATTCTAAATCTATCTATCTATCTATCTATCTATCTATCTATCTATCTATCTATCTATCTATCTATATCTATCTATAATATCTCTATCTATCTATCTATTATATCTCTATCTATCTATTATATCTCTATCTATCTATCTATATCTATCTATTATATCTCTATCTATCCATCTATCTATCTATCTGTCTATATCTATCTATCTATTATATCTCTATCTATCTATCTATCTATCTATCTATCTATCTATCTATCTATCTATCTATCTCTCTATATATCTATCTATTATATCTCTATCTATCTATTCTATATCTATCTATCTATTGATTATATATCTATAGCTATCTATCTATCTATCTATCTATCTATCTATCTATCTATCTATCTATCTATCTATCTATTATATCTCTATCTATCTATCTATCTATCTATCTCTATCTATCTATCTATTATATTTCTATCTATCTATCTATCTATCTATCTATCTATCTATCTATCTATCTATTATCTATCTATCTATCTATCTATCTATCTATCTATCTATCTATCTATCTATATATCTATCTCTATCTATCTATTATCTATCTATCTATCTCTATCTCTATCTATCTATTATCTATCTATCTATCTATCTATCTATCTATCTATCTATTATATCTCTATCTATCTATCTATCTATCTATCTATCTATCTATCTATCTATCTATCTCTATCTATCTATTATATCTCTATCTATCTATCTATCTATCTCTCTATATATCTATCTATTATATCTCTATCTATCTATTATCTTAATCTATCTATTCTATATCTATCTATCTATCTATCTATCTATCTATCTATCTATCTATCTATCTATTTTATATCTCTGTCCGTCTGTCTGTAAGCCCAATCACGGGTGAGTGACGTTGGGGGGGGGGGGGGTGTTTGTGATTTTGTTTGCGCCCCCCTAAAAAAATGGAGCACCAGCCGCCACTGCTGAGACCCCTCATAAGCATATATGTTGCATTTTTCATTTTATCCAATTGAGTTTTTCTCTATTCTATACATTTTAATGTGATATAGTATGTCATGAGAGTGTGTGACTTTGAAGGGTTAGCTTTGCATTTATATGCCTCCCCGCCGTAGCGGCAATATGTACTTTGCCCTATTTCCAGAGATTGTGAAGGATGTAAAATCCACATAGCATAGGTCTTTTCTTCAAATAAGGTTATTATTAATAATACATGTACCAAAATGTACGACAATGTGTTGCATACCTGTGTATAATCTAATATCCACCTACATCTAAATTTTGTATTCATTATTTCTTCAAAATGTGACAATGCCTAATGCTGAAGGCTATGTTGTTGAAAGGCCTTGAATGGAAAATCCATCAGACTTTGGCAGAGATTTCCAGTGTAATCACCAATAATACCTTTTCTTGCTAATAAAAGAAACATTTTCCTTAACTGCATTTCAATGAATCTGTTTCTGAAAAACTGCTCAAGTATTTCCTTTGTTCATTTACTGGACATATAATTGAAAACGCAGATATTAACAGTAACAAAAGATGATAGCAGCTGATGCAAAGATAATTATACTTGCTTGTTAAATATTTAAAGTGAATCTGTACTTTGTACAAACAGCACAAAGTAACAGGTCCACATTGCTGTGGCGCTTAGATAACACATGCACTTACCTTCCACTCACTCCTCCATGCCACCAGCTCCTCTGAGAAATGCCTGGTATTACCACGTATGAGAAAAAACATACAAATTATTTATAAAATGGCTGTGAAAATTCAGCATCACTTAAAGACTGCCAACCCTATCATATATAGTAAACTTCACCACACTGACCCGGGTACAGTGCAGCCACAGAAGGCATTCCATTTGCCATCCCTCCCCCAAATGCATAAGTTGATGTTGGATCAGCCAATTGCTAGGCTCAAATATTATCAAGTAGTGGTGGAAATAGAAAATGCTGTGCTTATAGCCCCTATAAAAGTTTCAACTTACTCAGCATGTTTAACCGATTCCCGACGGGCTCACACAGATAAACTGGGGTTGATTTACTAAAGGCAAATTGACTTTGCACTTTGCAAAGTGCAGTTGCCCACTACAAGTGCAGTTGCTCCAGAGCTTAGTAAATGAGGTAAGGCTTCACTTTGTAAAGAATATCCAATCACGTGCAAGGAAAATAAAAACAAAAACATTTTGCATTATTTGCTTGCACATAATTGGATGATGGAAGTCAGCAGACCCTCTGCTCATTTACTAAGCTCTGGAACAGCTGCACTTGCAGAGGGAAACCGTCTATTTGCTTTTAGTAAATCAACCCCACTGTGTCAGAATGGCTCCCCTTGGATGAAACCCCGTACGGTACGTTCTTATCTTTTTTGGCTACCAGCCCCCCGCTGCATGGCGGGAAACCCGATGCGCGTAGCCGGCGGGCGCGATCGCCGCCGGCCACACATGATCGCGTGCACGAGTGCCAGCACAGGGATTTGTGTGTGTGAACACAGAAATCCCTGTGCTGTCAGGGAAAAGGAAACATATTGTTTGTTTCTACTAAGTAGGAAAAACAAAATGTCTCCTCTCCTAGTCACTCCCATCCCCACACAGCTAGAACACACTGAGGGAACACACAGTTAAACTCCTGATCGCCCCTAGTGTTAATCCCTTCTCTGCCAGTGGCATTTACACAGTAATCAGTGCATTTGTATAGCACTGATCGCTGTATAATTATCAATGGTCCCAAAAAAGTGTCAAAAGTGTCCGATCTGTCGCAGTACTGCTAAAAATCACAGATCCCAAAGGTTTTCTATCGGGTTGAGGTCAGGACTCTGCCAAGTTTCTCCACCTCAAACTCGCTCATTCATGTCTTTATGGATATTGCTTTGTGCATGGTCCTAATCATTTGGTGGAGGGGCATTATGGTGTGGGGTTGTTTTTCAGGGGTTGACCTTGACCTCTTAGTTCCAGTGAAGGGAACTTTTAAGATGTCAGCATACCAAGAAATTCTGGACAATTTCATGCTCCCAACTTTGTGGGAACAGTTTGGAGATGGCCCCTTTTTGTTCCAACATGACTGTGCACAAAGCAAAGGTGCTTCTGGAAGAATGGTCAAACATTCCCATAGACACACTCCTAAACCTTGTGGACAGGCTTCCCAGAATAGTTGAAGCCGTTATAGCTGCAAAGGGTGGGTCAACTCAATATTGAACCCTATGGACTAAAACTGGGATGCCATTGAGTTTCATGTGCAAGTAAGTGGAGGTGTGCCAATACTTTTGGTAATATAGTGTTTATATATATACATATATATATATATATATATATATATATATATATATATATATATATATATATATATATATATATATATATATATATATATATATATATATATATATATATATACCATAAACGTTGCATATACCTGCTGTTAAGCAATTGGGAGTCCTGCCCTTTGTATGTGGGTACACCAATGTATTGCTGAGGGCCACATATTCACTCTCCTATCTCAAAAGTTTCAGTAGAGCATTCCATTCACATCCCCAAAAAATACAACTATGAGAGGCACATCTAAAATGAGAGGCAAAGGTGCAGCATAAACTGGAGATTTTCCCCACAGTGGCCAACCAATACTGACTACCCAACAGATAGTTGACTGGCTGATCAAATCTTTCTACACCAAAGCACCGAGAACGGCATTTCTTGGCCTTAGGTCAAAGATGGCCACTTGTGCTAAGGAAATAATGATTTCTTTATATTTTTGTAAGATTTAAAACATGCTTATACTTATTCTATAGTCCCCTGTACTTTAACATGACTTTTAACTACACTGACTCCAGAAAATAAATTAGGTCTATTTTTTAGATACTGCCAAGTGATTTAGCTGGGCATAATTCTTTATGTCATATATTAATCAATCTGCATCGTGTATTATATACAGTGTGGCCCAGATTCTCGTAGATCGGCGTAAAAATGGGCAGGCGTAACGTATCTGATTTACATTACGCTGCCGCAAGTTTTTCAGCCAAGTGCTTTATTCACAAAGCACTTGCGTGTAAAGTTGCGGCGGCGTAACGTAAATCACCCGGCGGAATTCAAATTCGGCGGGTAGGGGGCGTGTAGCATTTAAATGAAGCGCATTCCCGCGCCGAATGAACTGCGCATGCGCCTTCTGTAAAATCTCCCAGGGTGCATTGCTCCAAATGACGTCGCAAGGACCTCATTGGTTTCGACGTTAACGTAAATGGCGTCCAGCCCCATTCACGGACGACTTACGCAAACGACGTAACTTTTCAAATTTCGACGCGGGAACGACGATCATACTTAACATTGGTTGTGCCTCATAGACCCAGGGGCAACTTTACGCCGGGAAAAGCCTAATGTATACGTCGTAACTTTACTGCGTCGGCCGCGCGTACGTTCGGGAATTCGCGTATCTAGCTAATTTGCATACTCAACGGGGAAATCAACGGAAGCGCCACTTAGCGGGCCAAAAAAAAATTGCAGTTAAGATCCGACGGCGTAAGTGACTCTTACGCCTGTCGGATCTAATGGATATCTATGCGTAACTGATTCTAAGAATCAGTCGCATAGATACGATGGCCCAGATTAGGACTTACGACGGCGTACATGGCGCTGCGCCGTCGTAAGCCCTTTGAGAATCTGGTCCTATGTATTTTGGGAATATTATTTAGCTTTATTATTGTGGGTGTTATAATGAACTTGCATATCAATTCTGTCATTATTATTATAATTTGTATATTATATTCATCAAATAAATATGTTTTAAAAGTAATTAGTTATTTTTAATATGATGAAATGGTAACAGGCAAGGTATCAAGTAGATAACATATTTATGCATTTGGTGAACATGCTTTGTATCCCGCTATAACAAATACAAATACAAATAATTTGAAATCGCTTCGTTCTACATAAAAATGCATATTGTATAGTAAATACTGAGGTTAGATGCTGGCTAGGTGAGAAGCCTTAATTTCTGGAAAATTAATTTGTGAGTCATATAACAGCATCATGCAAACCTTAAACTTCATTGAATTACCAGTGTAGGAAATGGTGCCGAGTTGGAGATAATCCATGACATGTGATTTGAAAATTACTATAGCAGAATGTTAAAATCAGTTGATACTGATACTCATTAATGAGAGATGTATAAAACAAAATGCAGATAAGTAATGTTTTTAATTAAGAATAAATTACTTTTTTTTCTTCATTTCTCAGCTGTTGGATGATTACATACATAAACAAACGACTTTTTATGTTTTATTTATAGTATAGTTCAATCCTACATTCAACACAGTAACTATCTCTTTTTAACTTAGCAAATGAACTATACATTAGAGGACCAGGGATTCTCAAACCTCTACCACATCACTGTAACTGATCAAGGAAGATTTTATATGACCAATTTAACAGTGCTTTAATTAAAGATTTATTTTTACAGATAAATAAATACAAATTCTGTGATCCACGTGTTCAAGTGTTTTGTATGAGTACTTTTGGGTGCAGTTAATACAAAAATATTTTTTTTTTTGTTGAACCATTTCTATTTCAGTATGTAATTAAAAGTAAAATTATGGGTATGCACTTTAACATGTAATTATTAGAGCACATCTCTGTTCACCACAACATATATTTAAGTGAACAAAGGACAAAATGCACCCAGAGGCATTGATAAATTGCAGTACATTAATATAGCCTAAAGTACACCCTTAAACTTTATGAATGCCCATAACTCATAAGCATAAAAAGGGTTTGCCATCACTTGAGCATATTGTGACCCACTAATTAGACTATGCAAAATTTACAGTGCTTTTTTTTTTTTTTTTAACCAGAATTATTTTCTAGTGTGTTTGTATATACTGAACATGCTTCCTTTTACATATTTACAGTAAACAAATCCAATAATGGTTCTAAATGTCACAGCGCCCATTAGGCTCCATGCACACTGGATGCTAAAATAATGTTCTAAAAATGCCAGTAGCTTTGCAGGGAGTCTTTCAAACGTTTTTTTTAACATTTTTGCAATAGCGTTTATTAGCGTTAGCGTTTTTTATCCTTTTTTTTTCATTTTTTTTTTCGATGAATCAAAAATGTTCAAAAACGCTGGCAAGCCACGTTTTTGATAACTTTTTTGCGTTTATCGGCGTTTGGCGTTTTTTAGGTAAAAAGCAGCACTTTGAATGCGATTTTTGGGCGTTCAGAAAAAAAAGACCATAAACTTCACTGCTCATTAAAGCTGAAAAACTTCCATGTGTTCATGGATACATAGGCTAACATAGAGTGTTTTTTTTTTTTTTTAAATGCCCAAACTCCAATAAACTGCAGTTTATCAGCTCCAGTGTGAATGGATCCTTAGAAATACTGAGGCCTCATACAATGTACCTAACAACCTCCCACCCAGTATTTCCCCACACACGTTAAGCCTCCAACCTGTTTCCACCCATCAGTGTCTGGATAATTGGCACAGTAAGGATATGATGAAAGTAACTGACACAGTAGAGGTATGAATAGGGAGGGCATAGTACAGGGTCTGAAGTGGGTAAAGGGTACAAACAGTATAGGTACAGTGTATAGTAAGCTGACACAGTACAGATTATAATGAAAGTAGAAGGCACAGTGTATGGTAAGCTGTCACTGTAAAGGATATAATCATGGTAAAAAACACAGTACAGGGTATGAATAGGGCTCAATACAGGTACAGTCTTTGGTAAGCTGATACAGTACAGGTACAGTGTATGGACAGCTGGCACGGTGTATATATATATATATATATATATATATATATATATATATATATATATATATATATATATATATATATATATATATATATATATATATATATATATATATATATAAATGTATGTACATACCTCCTACAGTGGTACAGTAGTAAGAAAAAATATGTGAACCAATTAGAATTGACTGGTTTTATGCAGTAATTTGCCAAAAAAAAATCAAAATAGACAAGCACAATGTGCTTAAGCTGATTACACACAGGCAATTCTAATATTTTGTGTCTTTGGAAAACACCTATCAAACATTCAAAATACTGCAGGAAAAAGTAACTGAATCCTTCCATTTCTGTATATGGATAATGGCACTTTAATTACTTTAATAAACAAAAATCTAATTACCTTTTTCCTAATTGATATACAACTGTCACATGGTGCCAGCTCTTTCTCAGCCTGTCTTCAGGGAAGCATATGGAGGAAGAGCCTCTAGTCCTCTGCTTCTGGTCACATGGTAAAAAAAATAAAAACAGTCAATTGACTAAGAGGGTAAGGACCATACAGTCCAGACAATAATATCCGCAATGTGTCAAATATATTGTGTACTACAGTGCCTGCTGCCGAGAATGTGTTTTTAGCACGACAGCATCGCGCTGATTCTCGGCGACAGGGTGCCGACATCTCGCACTCGCTGGAATAGTAAAAGCACATTCCAGCAAGCACGTCATAGAAGCGACGGGAGATCCGACTTGGATTCCCGCCAATTCTACACGTGTGCGGCGTTTGGTATGAATCCGGAGGGGGAACTCTCCGCCGGATTTTAAATAAAAATCCGGCATGGGTTCCCCCCTCAGGAGCATACCGGGCCCTTAGGTCTGGTATGGGTTGTAAGGAGACCCCCCTACGCCAAAAAAACGGCATAGGGGGTCCCCCTACAATCCATACCAGACCCGTATCCAAAGCACGCTACCCGGCCGGCCAGGAAAGGAGTGGGGACGAGCGAGCGCCCCCCCCCTCCTGAGCCGTACCGGGCTGCATGCCCTCAACATGGGGGGGTTGGGTGCTCTGGGGCAGGGGGGCGCACTGTGGCCCCCCCACCACAGAGCACCCTGTCCCCATGTTGATGAGGACAGGGCCCCTTCCCGACAACCCTGGCCGTTGGTTGTCGGGGTATGCGGGCGGGAGGCTTATCAGAATCTGGGAGCCCCCTTTAATAAGGGGGCCCCCAGATACCGGCCCCCCACCCTAAGTGAATGGATATGGGGTACATCGTACCCCTACCCATTCACCTGGAGGCAAAAAGTTAAAGTTAATAAACACGACACAAGGGTTTTTAAAATAATTTATTAGTCTGCTCCAGAGGCCCCCCCTGTCTTCTTTATTAGCTCTTTCACCAGGGGGGCTTCTTCTTTGACGTCTTCGGGTGGGGGCCGCTCTTCTTCGCCGCCGTCTGGTTCTCTTCCACCGCCAGGGGGGGTCGCTTTTAGAAAAGCGCCCCCCCCAGGCGGGTTTCCTCTGACGTCTTCGGCGGGGGGTGGTGTGCTTCTTCTTCCGCTATCCGGGGGGGTCTTCTCCGCTCTCCGGGGGTCTTCTTCTATGTTCGCCGCTCCGATGTTGACTCGGCGCACCCCGATTCTTCCTCCCGCTGTCCGGTGCCTTCTCCTTCAGTGCTTCTTCTTCTTCTTCTTCTTCTTCTGTGCTGTGACGTCGTCTTCTTCTTCTTCTTCTCTTCTCCCGATGTTGACACGTCGCCTCTTCTCGCTGCAATGACGGGTGCGCGGCTTGCATCTGACTTATATAGGCCTCACAGTCCCATCATGCACCGGTACCTACCCACGTGGGTAGGTATCACATGGGTAGGTACGGAGCATGATGGGACTGAGAGGCCTATATAAGTCAGATGCAAGCCGCGCACCCGTCATTGCAGCGAGAAGAGGCGACGTGTCAACATCGGGAGAAGAGAAGAAGAAGAAGACGACGTCACAGCACAGAAGAAGAAGAAGAAGAAGACATTCAGCGCTGAAGGAGAAGGCACCGGACAGCGGGAGGAAGAACCGGGGTGCGCCGAGTCAACAGCGGAGAGCGGCGAACATAGAAGAAGACCCCCGGAGAGCGGAGAAGACCCCCCGGATAGCGGAAGAAGAAGCACACCACCCCCCGCCGAAGACATCAGAGGAAACCCGTCGGGGGGACGCTTTTATAAAAGCGACCCCCCCCCCCGGCGGTGGAAGAGAACCAGACGGCGGCGAAGAAGAGCGGCCCCCACCCGAAGACATCAAAGAAGAAGCCCCCCCTGGTGAAAGAGCTAATAAAGAAGACAGGGGGGGCCTCCGGAGCAGACTAATAAATTATTTTAAAAACCCTTGTGTCGTGTTTATTAACTTTAACTTTTTGCCTCCAGGTGAATGGGTAGGGGTACGATGTACCCCATATCCATTCACTCAGGGTGGGGGGCCGGTATCTGGGGGCCCCCTTATTAAAGGGGGCTCCCAGATTTCGATAAGCCTCCCGCCCGCATACCCCGACAACCAACGGCCAGGGTTGTCGGGAAGGGGCCCTGTCCTCATCAACATGGGGACAGGGTGCTCTGGGGTGGGGGGGCTGCAGTGCGCCCCCCTGCCCCAGAGCACCCAACCCCCCCATGTTGAGGGCATGCAGCCCGGTACGGCTCAGGAGGTGGGGGGCGCTCGCTCGTCCCCACTCCTTTCCTGGCCGGCCGGGTAGCGTGCTTTGGATACGGGTCTGGTATGGATTGTAGGGGGACCCCCTACGCCGTTTTTTCGGCGTAGGGGGGGGTCTCCTTACAACCCATACCAGACCTAAGGGCCCGGTATGCTCCCGAGGGGGGAACCCATGCCGGATTTTTATTTAAAATCCGGCGGAGAGTTCCCCCTCAGGATTCATACCAAACGCCACACACGTGTAGAATTGGCGGGAATCCAAGTCGGAACTCCCGTCGCTTCTATGACGGCTTTCTCTCCATCGCAGCAAGCCAGCTTGGCGCTGGCTCCCATGATGGGGCTCGTAGGTGGTCAATCTCGCCGAGAAAGGGAGCGAGATTGACACAATATCGCGGTCACCCACTGTATGTCTAAAGGCTGGACACTGGCTGGTTATCAGCCAGTGTTTTTGATTACGATTTTTGGTTACAGCAACACTACCCAATTGGGTATACGATCCATTATAGGTGGTGACACTCAACACCTATATAATAGTGGAGACTTGCGCCACCCTTCCTTTTCCCTCCCCTTCCTTTCCCTTGTTAAATATTAGTGACTCTTTAACTTCAAGAAGATACAAAAATGCAGTTATTCATTAATTAAAAAAAATCATGAAATGTATTTTGAAATGTCATTTATGTATGTTTTGGTATAAGTCTCTCTAAGCCGTCTCCTCAAATGAAATAAGAAAAGTCACCAGTCAACCTCAAGGCTATGCTGTCTGCCAGGCCTGTGTTAATTTCTGGACTGGTTGGACAAACTTACAGTACAATCCTTAGGCAGGTAGAACTGCTCTCTTTACCACCTCAATACCGGGCACTTTCACCCAGTCCCTGCCCAGGCCAATTGTCAGCTTTCAGTGCTGCCACACTTAAATGACAATTCCGTGGTCTTGCAACACTGCACCCTAATTTATTTGTAATCATTCTCTTCACACAAGTAGAGCTTTCTTTTGGTTGTATTTAATCACTGCTGGGTTTTCTATTTTTAACAAAAAAAAAAACAGGCCGAAAATTGTGTAAATAAGTAATGTTTCTCCTTCACTGATGTGCGCTGATGAGGCGGCACTGATGGGCACTGATAGGCTGCACTGATGGGCATTGATGAGGTGGCACTGATGAGGAGGAACTAATATGCCGCACTGATAGACACTGATAGGTGACATTGATGAGCACTAATATGCAGCACTGATAGGTGTCAGTAGTGGGCACTGATAGGCAGCACTGGTGGGCACTGACAGGCGACATGGATAGGTGGCACTGAAGGGTACCGATGGGAGGCACTGATGGGCAGCACTGATGATCAGGCACTGATGGCAACTAAAATTCAGCACTGAGTGGCATCAGTTATAGGCATTGATTTGTGTCACTGATGGGCACTCCTGGGGCTTTACTGTAATCAGGGCACTAATGATCAGTGCCCTGATTACCTGCCCTGGTCTCCCTTGCGAGAAGATGCCACTGATCAGCTCTCCTTGCCACACACTCTGTCAGACGAGAAGAGCTGGTTACCAGCACTTCCGCATTTACATGTGCCTGGCTGTGATTGAAAAACAGCGATCATATGGTTAACGAGCCACGTCATCGGCTCTTTACTAGTGTTGAGCAGAATATGCCATATTCGATTTCGCGATATATCTCAAATATATATTTGAATATTCGAGATATATTCGCTAAATTCGAATATTCGTGATATTTTATCGAAATTAATTGAATGCGATTTTTCGCTATTGCGAATGCGAAAATAATTGCGATTTTTTTAATAACTGCGGTAGGAGCGCTCTGATTGGCTTAGAATATTCGTGATATTTTATCGAAATATCGCAACATGCGAATGCGATATTTATTGCGGAATTTCGAGATATGCTGGAGGAGCGCTCTGATTGGCTTAGAATATTCGTGATATTTTATCGAAATATCGCAACATGCGAATGCGATATTTATTGCGGAATTTCGAGATATGCTGGAGGAGCGCTCTGATTGGCTCAGAATATTCGTGATATTTTATCGAAATATCGCAACATGCGAATGCGATATTTATTGCGCAATTTCGAGATATGCTGGAGGAGCGCTCTGATTGGCTCAGAATATTCGTGATATTTTATCGAAATATCGCAACATGCGAATGCGATATTTATTGCGCAATTTCGAGATATGCTGGAGGAGCGCTCTGATTGGCTCAGAATATTCCTGATATTTTATCGAAATATCGCAACATGCGAATGCGAAATTTATTGCAGATATTTCGAAAACTGCTGTAGCAGCACTCTGAAATCGAATATGTATGATATTTTAACCAAAATACATATTGCGATTGCGATTTTTCGATCGCGCATGCGCAATTGCGCGAACAACACGCGACCATTTCCTGGAGCCTTGCCAGTTTCCAACTTATGATCGCAGCGCAATCACACAGCAACATGGTTGGAAGCAATTTCACTAAGTCTGAGGAAAAGTTGCTGATTTGTGTAAGTATTTTGACCACTGTTATTTCATCATCTTCAACTGCATTTTAGTCTAGTTTAAAAGTTAGTATATATGATCAGATATTAGTATTTCACAAAAAATGTGTCTCCTGCTTTTACAAAACTACAAGTCCCAGCATGCCTGGACAGCTGCAGACACCCTGGTTGGCAAATGTGTATTTAGGCACTTTTCCTTGTTATTTAGCATAATGAATTTAACATTTTATTGGACATAGGACGTATGCGAACGTCCTGACTTCAGTGTCCTCAAGGCCCAAGGACGTTCGAATACATATTGCCCTTTAGATGTTGCAGAACTACAACTTCCAGCATGCCTGGGAATGCTGGCACTTCTAGTATTGTAAGTTCTGCAGGCCCACATTTTTCAGGCCTTTATGCACGGGTCTCTAAACTGTGGCACCCTAGATGCAGCAAAAGTAAAATTCTTAGCATGCACTGACAGACCGTGGCTGATGGGAGTAGTAGTTTTGCAACAGCTGGAGGTGGACTGGTCTTGAAACCCAGAGTTAGGTAACAAACCCGTAGTGTTTTGCAACCATTCTGCCTCCAGCTGGTTATTTTCTGTTGAAAAGCCTGTGGCGTGCAAAACACAACCCAAAAACTCCACCCGGTGCAAGGAAAAATTTGCACACACCTAAAGAGTGACATCACAAAAAACTGCGACGGTTGCATACGTCAGTGGTCCTCCGAAAAGGTCCCGTCTCTGACCCCCCGGGGCGTTAGGCTCCTAGGCTCCTGACAGGGAAAAGAGTTACTGTGGTCCATACAGCCGAAGCCATATGGACCCATCTCGGTCCAAGCAGCGCAATCAACACGCGAACAACACGCGACCATTTCCTGGAGCCTTGCCAGTTTCCAACTTATGATCGCAGCGCAATCACACAGCAACATGGTTGGAAGCAATTTCACTAAGTCTGAGGAAAAGTTGCTGATTTGTGTAAGTATTTTGACCACTGTTATTTCATCATCTTCAACTGCATTTAAGTCTAGTTTAAAAGTTAGTATATATGATCAGATATTAGTATTTAACCAAAAATGTGTCTCCTGCTTTTACAAAACTACAAGTCCCAGCCCAGCCCAGCATTTTAGTCTAGTTTAAAAGTTAGTATATATGATCATATATTAGTATTTCACAAAAAATGTGTCTCCTGCTTTTACAAAACTACAAGTCCCAGCATGCCTGGACAGCTGCAGACACCCTGGTTGGCAAATGTGTATTTAGGCACTTTTCCTTGTTATTTAGCATAATGAATTTAAAAATTTTTTGGACATAGGACGTATGCGAACGTCCTGACTTCAGTGTCCTCAAGGCCCAAGGACGTTCGAATACATATTGCCCTTTAGATGTTGCAGAACTACAACTTCCAGCATGCCTGGGAATGCTGGCACTTCTAGTATTGTAAGTTCTGCAGGCCCCCATTTTTCAGGCCTTTATGCACGGGTCTCTAAACTGTGGCACCCTAGATGCAGCAAAAGTAAAATTCTTAGCATGCACTGACAGACCGTGGCTGATGGGAGTAGTAGTTTTGCAACAGCTGGAGGTGGACTGGTCTTGAAACCCAGAGTTAAGTAACAAACACGTAGTGTTTTGCAACCATTCTGCCTCCAGCTGTTTTTTTTCCTGTTGAAAAGCCTGTGGCGTGCAAAACACAACCCAAAAACTCCACCCGGATGCAGTGAAAAATGTGCACACACCTAAAGAGTGACATCACAAAAAACTGCGACGGGTACATACGTCAGTGGTCCTCCGAAAAAGGTCCCGTCTCTGACCCCCCGGGGCGTTAGGCTCCTGACAGGGAAAAGAGTTAGCAACGCATATCTCCCCTATACGTGTATCCTGTGTTGTTAATAATATATTCATAATTATGCAAATGATAATGGCTGCTATATTTATGCAAAAAAGGTGGCGACCGAAATGGCAGGATATAAAATCTTTCATGTTACCCCTGTCATTGATTAATAAGGCGAGAATGCTTCCAATTGTTGAATAGCATACATTTACGTCATATATCCATAAGGCTGTCAACAGAAGTATTACAATATACTTTGTTCTTCATCTTGCAGAAGTTCCTGGAAACAGGATACGATGAGCTGCGGAGGCAGCCAGAGAAAAGGGCTGTGGTCAGCGCCCTAATCGCTGACTTTGGCGGCCAACATGACCACAAGGCAATTGTTAAGAAGTGGTCTGACCTGAAGAGGCGCCAAATGGTTCAGGTCAGACGTCTTCGGGCTAAATATCATCCAGGTAAGTTATTGTTGACAGTTATGTTTTTTTTTTAAAAAGTGTATTTTGTGCGTGAACTCGAAAGAGAGAGGAGCCGGCCTGCAGGAGTTGGGAGGCCTCCCCCAGAGGCAATCTGCCACCTTTCTCCATGCCCCGGTTGGCAATGGCGGGTGTGAGGGGGTCCTCCCAACCCAACCTCGCATAGCACACCCACCAGGGGCGGGGCTGAGACCACCAAACTCAATTCACAGGTAGCCGAGAGCGGGATCCGAACCCCTAGCTGCAGAGGTGAATCAGTTGTCAGTGCAGTGGCAATCGCGTGGAGCCACCGCAGCTCCTTTGGTGACAGTTATGTAAGGTCATATGTAATTCATGTAAGGTCAGATGTTGTTAACCAAGATGCCATGTTGTGCTAACATATATCACCACCGGCCAAGGTATTCATAGTACTGTTGAAAAAAGACATGGGACAGCAGACAGGAACACAGAAGTTATGTGGGAACATAATTTTCCCATTGCTTTGCATGGGACTTTAAAGAAAAACCCCGACCATGGCAAGTGGGGGTGGGTAAGGTTTAAACCACCTATCCTATGTTTGTGGCTGACATATAAGTAACCTGTGTGCCAAGTTTCATATAAATATCTTTAGCCGTTTGTACGTGATGCTGGAACATACATACATACATACATACATACATACATACATTTATGCACACACACACGTTGAGTTTTATATATATAGATTACCACTAAATTCCTGTGTTAGGAGTGGGGTTGTTATAGTAATCCCGTGTGCTCCATCAGGCCCTTTTTTTAACATGAGATGGTCTGAACAAAACAAAGTAGACAAAAACAGCTCATTTTAACATGGTTGCATCCCAGCTCACGCTCAGTCCCCTGTAGTGCCCACAAGACCCTTTAATATAACATTGTCCCATTGGTTAACTGTCTATATAAATCAATTTGTATTCATATACAATACAGCAGAGTACACTGAATTTGCATACGTCATTAGAAAACATTTTTATAATATATGAACATTGTGTTATTATAGGAGCTCCAATGCCAGTTGTCCGCGCCAAGCGCAGAAGGCGCCAGGCCGATGAGGAGGAGGAGGATGCGGCAGAGGAGGATGCGGCAGAGGAGGAGATGCATGAGGAGGAGCAGCCAGGGCCCTCCCACTCCCCAACCCCAGCTCCTGTTGAGGAGCAAGCTGAGGAGCTCCCCCCCCCCACCACCCCAACTTCTCAAGCAGAAGAGCAGGAGGAAGAGAGCGGTCCTGTGAGCCTCATTCAGGAAGGTAAATATGTGCACAATGATTAATAACATTTCAACAACAAAATGTAGATATAAAAATGGACAACATATAAAGCGCACCTGTCAGATTGTAGAACCATAATATGGTATTGATGCTAGAAGTATACAGGTAGTGCATAATTATTAGGCAAGTTGTATTTTTTGAGGATTCATTTTATTATTGAACAACAACCATGTTCTCAATGAACCCCAAAAACTCATTAATATCAAAGCTGAATTTTTTTGGAAGTAGTTTTTAGTTTGTTTTTAGTGTTAGTTATTTTCGGGGGATATCTGTGTGTGCAGGTGACTACTATTACTGTGCAGAATTATTAGGCAACTTAACCAAAAAATAAATAGATAGCCATTTCAATGATTTATTTTTAACAGTGAAACCAATATAACATCTCAACATTCACAAATACACATTTCTGACATTTAAAAACAAAACAAAAACAAATCAGTGACCAATATAGCCACCTTTCTTTGCAAGGACACTCAAAAGCCTGACATCCATGGATTCTGTCAGTGTTTTGATCTGTTCACCATCAACATTGCGTGCAGCAGCAACCACAGCCTCCCAGACACTGTTCAGAGAGGTGTACTGTTTTCCCTCCTTGTAAATCCCACATTTGATGATGGACCACAGGTTCTCAATGGGGTTCAGATCAGGTGAACAAGGAGGCCATGTCATTACTTTTTTTTATTTAATACCCTTTCTTGCCAGCCACGCTGTGGAGTACTTTGACACGTGTGATGGAGCATTGTCCTGCATGAAAATCATGTTTTTCTTGAAGGATGGTGACTTTTTCCTGTACCACTGCTTGAAGAAGGTCTCTTCCATAATCTGGCAGTAGGACTGGGAGTTGAGCTTGACTCCATCCTCAATCCGAAAAGGCCCCACAAGCTCATCTTTGATGATACCAGCCCAAACCAGTACTCCACCACCACCTTGCTGGCGTCTGAGTTGGACTGGAGCTCCCTGCCCTTTACCAATCCAGCCACGGGCTCTTCCATCTGGCCCATCAAGACTCACTCTCATTTCAGCAGTCCATAAAACCTTAGAAAAATCTTTCTTGAGATATTTATTGGCACAGTCTTGACGTTGCAGCTTGTGTGTCTTGTTCAGTGGTCATCGTCTTTCAGCCTTTCTTACCTTGGCCATGTCTCTGGGTATTGCACACCTTGTGCTTTTGGGCACCCCAGTGATGTTGCAGCTCTGAAATATGGCCAATCTTGTGGCAAGTGGCATCTTGGCAGCTGCACGCTTAACTTTTCTCAGTTCATGGGCAGTTATTTTGCACCTTTGTTTTTCCACACGCTTCTTTTGTTTGATGATCACGCTTCAGAAGCTTTGCAACTTTAAGAGTGCTGCATCCCTCTGCTAGATATCTCTCTATTTTGGACTTTTCAGAGTCTGTCAAATCCTTCTTTTGGCCAATTTTGCCAAAGAAAAGGAAATTGACTAATAATTATGCACACCTGATATAGAGTGTTGATGTCATTAGACCACACACCTTCTCATTACAGAGATGTACATTACCTAATATGCCTAATCTGTAGTAGGCTTTCGAGCCTATACAGCTTGGAGTAAGACAACATGCATAAAGAGGATGATGTGGTCCAAATACTCATTTGCCTAATAATTCTGCACTCCCGGGATGTGTTAGACACATAACAAGTGTATACACATGATAATGATTGATTAATAAGCAAAAAAAAATATTTATTTATTTGGTAACGTTATTTGAAATCCAAATGTTTTTTTATTATATCCTAAAAGCATCAAGAGATCTGAGGAGGCAAAACAGACTCATCGAAAAGACGCACCAGAAGATCCTTCAGAACCAGCGGAAGATGAGCTACCTCACCCAACAAAATGCTCTGCTAGAGCAGCAGCTATCGGGTCAGATTGCGGAAATGCACCGCATTCATAAACGGATTGAGAGCTATATTTAAATTTATTTTTGTATTAAAAAAACGTATTTTTTGGAAATGTTTCATTTCTTTTTGAGATAGAGTTGTAGGTTTTTCAACACATCTAACTTCACATCAAACAAATCAACATCAACACATTTAACTTCATAATAAGCAAAAACATTTTATACTATTATTTTATTTAACATTAACCTAGGACAAACTAAAGCACACGACACAGACACGACGAACACAAAATAAACTGTTGAAAAATGAACATAACAAAAGCAACAATATATATATATATACAAAGAGAGAGAGAGGGAGAGCAAGAAAGAGAGAGAATGCAGATGAGCTCTTGCAGTCAGCCCAATGGTTGCAGTATAAATGCCGCAAAACAGGGTTTAACATAAGGTTCATTGTTATAGTTACACTTGCTGTTTAGATCCGGTCTGGTAGTCCGGTCTGGTAGCTTGTAGCGGAGGCTGTTGGTGGATCCGCTGTGCCAGAGAGGTCATGAAGCTTTACTCAGCATGGAGGCAGCAGCAGGAGTATTAAAATATAATATAACTAGACAATGCATTTCCTGAGGAAAATGCGAGTGGGAATGCTGAATAGCTTAATTGGTGAGCCCCTTGCCAAAGACATTCACCATAACCACTACACTATCTTTAGGACACACAGCTTCTTTCTCTATCTGCAAAGTATAGAGTATGCTGACTTCCTGGTCGCCCCTCCCCCCTCAATAGGTTTCCCCTCCCCCCCAGGTCAGTGAGGAGGAATATTGCACTGAGGTCAGGAAAGTTATTTATGGAAAGAAATAACATTACAAACGCTTTTAATTCACAGATCTAATACATGATTTAAGCCTCCAAACAAAGCTTAATAAATCCTCAAACGTACATGCAATTGATACAACGACTACACCGTTTGAAATACACGGCCCTTGTAAACGCATCGATATGAAATTTATGTAGATAAACTTAAAAATGTGGCCATGTCTGCGATTTAGAAAAGAGCGTCTTTGTGAGTTCTGCAGCAACATTTTTTAGATAATTTCACATGAGAGTCTATGAGACATAATTTCTGGCTGTTGCTCCAATAATTAAAACTAAAATACGTATCGCAGAATTGGTCACATTGCCATAAACCAGACAAGCATAGCTACGTTTTGATATAAAAATTGTGTATGAAAAGTAGATCTTGTGGGCGTGAGACCAATTTGTTTCCCCTTTTTGTAAAGATATTTTTAATTACAAAGATCTCCAATGTTAAGGTCACATGACAGACTCTAAATCCCCTCCATAGGATTACATTATAACCTATTGCATTTTTGTGAAAAATTCGCAAAACGTAAATTGCGTTTTCACCAAAAAATTGTAAACGATAACGATCTGAAAAGTCATAGCCGGATAGCTAAATATTTTGTGACGCTTTAAAGTTTTTTCAGTGTCTGTAAGTGAAAGTATGAAGTAGCTGAAACTTTTGGCATGGCATGTGAATTCAAAGGGGAAAAGGATGTTCTCATTGACTTCAATGTTTAAAAAAAGGGTCTAAAAGCTTAAAATTTATAAAAGTGTAAAAAGTAGAAAAAAACTTGAAGAAGTCCCATCATTAGCTGAACGAGACGAACATTTTTACAGTTGAATGGTCTCAATAGCTGAAAGTATGCCGAAGTTACGCAGAACCAAAAAACGTAAGGAATAATAAGATTACTAAATTTACGGATATCAATACTGGAAATGTTTATTAAAGCATTCACACTAATTAAGATTAATACATTTACGGGTATCCATACTAGGAATGCTTATTAAAGCATTCCCACTAAGTATCACACAGGCATGATTTACAAGCAGTAGTGGTAATAGTAATACATAGCATAAAAACACTTGGGGAATACTTTACAGCATCAGTAGTGGTCATAGTAGTCAATAGTGTACCAAAAAATTGGGACACAGGTGTCTTGACTGAGCTGTAATAGTAGTAGTAGACATTGACAATACAGTGTCAAATCACTCGGGCAAGAGGTGCCATGATGAACAGCAGTCTTAATAAGAGTATATAGGGTGTGAAATAACTGCTGACATAGGTGTCTTGACTGGGCAGCAGAAGCAGCAGTAGTAGTATTAACAGTAGTAGTTGATACAGAGTCATATCACATGGGCAGGAGGTGCCATCATGAACAGCAGTAGGAATAGGAGTATATAGAGTGTCAAATAACTGCTGACATAGGTGTATTGACTGGGCAGCAGCAGCAGAAGCAGCAGTAGTATTAACAGTAGTAGTTGATACAGAGTCATATCACATGGGCAGGAGGTGCCATCATGAACAGCAGTAGGAATAGGAGTATATAGAGTGTCAAATAACTGCTGACATAGGTGTATTGACTGGGCAGCAGCAGCAGAAGCAGCAGTAGTATTAACAGTAGTAGTTGATACAGAGTCATATCACATGGGCAGGAGGTGCCATCATGAACAGCAGTAGGAATAGGAGTATATAGAGTGTGAAATAACTGCTGACATAGGTGTCTTGACTGGGCAGCAGCAGCAGAAGCAGCAGTAGTATTAACAGTAGTAGTTGATACAGAGTCATATCACATGGGCAGGAGGTGCCATGATGAACAGCAGTAGGAATAGGAGTATATAGAGTGTGAAATAACTGCTGACATAGGTGTCTTGACTGGGCAGCAGCAGCAGAAGCAGCAGTAGTATTAACAGTAGTAGTTGATACAGAGTCATATCACATGGGCAGGAGGTGCCATGATGAACAGCAGTAGGAATAGGAGTATATAGAGTGTGAAATAACTGCTGACATAGGTGTCTTGACTGGGCAGCAGCAGCAGAAGCAGCAGTAGTATTAACAGTAGTAGTTGATACAGAGTCATATCACATGGGCAGGAGGTGCCATCATGAACAGCAGTAGGAATAGGAGTATATAGAGTGTCAAATAACTGCTGACATAGGTGTATTGACTGGGCAGCAGCAGCAGAAGCAGCAGTAGTATTAACAGTAGTAGTTGATACAGAGTCATATCACATGGGCAGGAGGTGCCATGATGAACAGCAGTAGGAATAGGAGTATATAGAGTGTGAAATAACTGCTGACATAGGTGTATTGACTGGGCAGCAGCAGCAGAAGCAGCAGTAGTATTAACAGTAGTAGTTGATACAGAGTCATATCACATGGGCAGGAGGTGCCATGATGAACAGCAGTAGGAATAAGAGTATATAGAGTGTTAAACAACTGCTGACATAGGTGTATTGACTGGGCGGCAGCAGCAGCTGAAGCAGCAGTAGTAGTATTAACAGTAGTAGTTGATACAGAGTCATATCACATGGGCAGGAGTTGCCATGATGTACAGCAGTCTTAATAAGAGTATATAGAGTGTGAAATAACTGCTGACATAGGTGTATTGACTGGGCGGCAGCAGCAGCAGAAGCAGCAGTAGTAGTATTAACAGTAGTAGTTGATACAGAGTCATATCACATGGGCAGGAGTTGCCATGATGTACAGCAGTCTTAATAAGAGTATATAGGGTGTGAAATAACTGCTGACATAATTGTCTTGACTGATCCAAAGGAGTCATGGGAGAAAATCATGTGGTCAGATGAGACTATAATATAATTTTTTGATCATAATTTCACTAACCGTGTTCGGAGGAAGAATAATGATGAGTACCATGCCAAGAACGCCATCCCTAATGTGAAGCATGGGGGTGGTAGCATCATGCTTTGGTGGTGTTTTTCTGCACATGGGACAGGGTGACTGCACTGTATTAAGGAGAGGATGACCGGGGCCATGTATTGCAAGATTTTGGGCAACAACCTCCTTCCCTGAGTTAGAGCTTTGAAGATGGGTCGAGGCTGGGTCTTCCAACATGAGAATGACCCAAAGCACACAGCCAGGATAACCAAGGATTGGCTCTGTAAGGAGCATATCAAGGTTCTGGCGTGGCCTAGCCAGTCTCCAGACCTAAACCCAATAGAGAATCTTTGGAGGGAGCTCAAACTCCGTGTTTCTCAGCGATAGCCCAGAAACATGACTGATGTAGAGAAGATCTGTGTGGAGGAGTGGGCCAAAATCCCTCCTCCAGTGTGTGCAAAGTTGGTGTAAAACTACAAGAAATGTTTGACCGCTGTAATTGCAAAGAAAGCCTACTGTACCAAATATTAACATTGATTTTCTCTGATGTTGAAATAGTTATATTCAGCACTGTAAATACATCAGGTCCGGGGCTTCATCAGGGAATGCATGGCAAGGGACCCTTCAGCGCCCTGAACCGACGACGGGTGCCAGAAAGTCACCGCCGATCCAGGACTCATTCATCTTTATGAATGTGAGTCTGTCCACGGAGTCTGTGGACAGACGGGTCCTCTTGTCCGTGACCACCCCACCTGCCGCGCTGAATGTCCGCTCAGATAGTACGCTGGAGGGGGGGCAAGACAATAACTCCAGCGCATACTGAGCGAGCTCGCGGCAGGTGTCCAATCTGGCAACCCAGTACTCCATGGGGTCGTCGGTGCTCATACTGTCAGAAGCACCGACGGACGCCATGTAGTCTGCCACCATGTGGGCCAGCCGCTGGTGGTGACTGCTGCTGCTGCTGCTGGTGGTGGTACTGGGTCGCTCGGTTTGGAAGAACATCCTCATCTCTTCCATTAGGTCCCCTGCTCGGCTGCAGCTGGGTGCAGCCACCTGCTGGGTGAGATGAGGGGGGACAACTGGAGGCCGGGGAGTTGCCTGCTCCAACCGTCTGACAATGGCTGCCTGCAGTTCCTCCATCCGGTGCTGCCTCCGGCTGGCTGGGATGAACTGCTCCAGTTTCCCCTTGCACCTGGGATCCAAAAGGGTGGCCATCCAGAAATCATCCCTCGTCTTGATGGTCTTAACCCGGGGGTCCCTCCTGAGGCATCTCAGCATGTGGGCAGCCATGGGGAAGAGCACAGCCCGCTGTGACTCCTCAATGCTGGCCAGGTGAATGAGGTGCGACTCTTCATCCCTGAGGCGCTGCTGGTCAAACTCAGACATGCCCAACCCCCGGACTATCGGTGCCCCCAACACCGGCTCTCCCTCCTGACCAGGCCCTGACTCCGGGACGACACCAGCAACCACCTCCTCCTCCTCTTCATCATCATCCTCCTCCTCCTCCTCCTGGTCCTGGCCCTGGTCTCGGTGGAGCATTGCTGACTCCTCCTGCTCCACCAAGGCACTCTCCCCAGCCTCGAGCAGGCGATCTAGTGTCCTCTCCAGCATGAACAGTATTGGCAGCACGCTATTGAGGCCAATTTGCTCACTGCTGACCATCTTGGTCGCCTGCTCGAAGGAGGACAACACTTGGCAGACCTGGTTTATCTGCCCCCACTGCGCACAGGCGATGAAAGGGAGTTGTGGTGAAGCCCTCTCAGTGCCTAGTTCCATCAGGTACTCCCTCACCGCCCTTTGCTGCTCCCACAACCTCTTCAGCATGTGGAGGGTGGAGTTCCACCGCGTCACACTGTCCACAATCAGCCTGTGAAGGGGCAGATTGTACTTCCGCTGCAATTTGGACAGGGACGCGGTAGCGGTTGGGGAGCGCCTGAAGTGGCTGGCAATCCTACGCGCCTTTGCCACAATGTCACTCAACCCTGGATAAGTGCGCAGGAACTTCTGCACCACCAGGTTGAGGACATGTGCCAGACAGGGCACGTGCGTCAGACTGCCAGCATGGAGGGCGGCGAGTAGGTTGCTGCCGTTATCGCAGACAACCATACCTGGCTGGAGCCTTCGGGGTGTCAGCCACTTCTGGACCTGAGCTTGAAGTGCTTTCAGCACTTCTTCTGCAGTGTGTCTCCGGTCCCCTAAACTAACAAGCTGGAGCACGGCCTGACAGCGCACGTGCCCCACACTTGAGTAGCTACGGGGGCGCTTGCTGGGAGGCTCAGCAGCTGCGGAGACAGTGGCTTGAGGGAGACCAGCAGTTCTCCCCTGGACACCCCGGGGCGGCACCACAAGATCGGTTGCCGACGATCCCTCACCGACGCCTCGGAGGGAAACCCAATGGGCCGTGAAGCTGATGTAGCGTCCCTGCCCATGCCTGCTGGTCCAGCCATCCATTGTCAGATGAACCCTGTCGCTGACAGCGTGATCCAGCGACAGGGTTACATTCTGCACAATGTGCTGGTGTAGGGCAGGGACACCAGTCCTGGCAAAGAAATGGCGGCTGGGGACACGCCATTGGGGTTGGGCCTGCTCCAACATCTGCCTGAAGGGGTTGCTGTCAACTATGTTGAAGGGCAGCAGATGTTGGGCAATAACCCTTGCCAGGAGCCCATTGAGGGAACGCACACGTCGGTCTCCAGGGGGGAAGGGAGTGGTGCGGTCAAAGGCGTCTGAAATCGACGCCTGGCGCCGGACGGCAGTGCGGGACACAGACGTGGGGGGTGCTGTGGAAGTAGAGGTCTGGCTGCCGGTACCAGTACCTCTACTAGAGGGAGCGGGGGGGCATGACCTGCTGGAAACAGATGAAGATGTGGCAGGGGCTGCTGTACCCTGCTCACTTGTGGTGGTGGCGCTGCTACCACCACCACGCTTCATCTCGTCATACAACGCCCAGTGGTTTATCCTCAGGTGCTGGTTCACGGCTGTGGTACCCACCCGAGCCAAACACTTCCCTCTCTTCACCCTCACTTTACAAATCCGGCAGATGGCCACGGTAGGGTTGTCTGCCACCAGGGTAAAGAAATTCCAGACAGGTGACTTCAGCACCGCCCTCCTGTCAGATGGGGTGACGCTTACTTGCACCTGCTGGGATTCGGTGCGCACAGGTGGAGCTGCCTGCTGCTGCTGCTGCTGCTGCTGCTCCTCCTCCTGACACCTCCTGCTGCCATCACCAGTGGAGACCCTGACGATGGTCTCCCTGGTGGTGACCTGGCGCACCGTTTCACCAGGGTGCCTACCTTCCCCGTCGTCACTGACGTAGTGAGCCGACGCGTCAGATGGCAACCATGATGGGTCACCCTCTTCGCCCCCAGAGATGTCAGACCAAGGGCTGAGATGTGTTGGTCTGAGGGAACCACGTGACATGGAGCCTCTAGCCTGGCTCCGCTGTCCCCTCACCCACGCCTGGGTCTGACTAGGTGCTGCTGTTTCCTGCACCAAAACAGCAGCACCAGTTTGAAGGGATGTCTCTGGGATACTGCCAGCAGGTATCCCATCCTCCTCATCCATCCCTTCAAAAAGGTCCTGACCATCAGGACAGAGCTGGAGGTCTGCCTGATGCATGGCCTCCCCCAAGAGATCCCTATCACTGTCGCTGTCGAACAGTAAGATGCTGGACTCTTGGGGGCTGGGGGGGGGGAGTACAGGCAACGGTGTAATGGTGGTACTACTGTGAGTCGGGACCGACGACTCAGTGGCACTGCTGTGCCCCATGTAGTCCACCACTACTTGAGCCTGAGATGGCAATATCGGGCGGCTGCCCGATGGGAAGAACTCCCGGATCAGGCGTACTCCCCTTGCACCCGATCCTCTACCACTAGTAGGGGCACGAGAGGTACCCCGTGCTGGCAGCGATCCAGCACTGGGAGTAACTCCCCTACCCCTGCTGCCACGGCCACGGATGCCGCTCATTATTGCTGATATGTGTGTGGGGGGGGTAAACTTTATTGGGGGGGGAAAATGTGAACAAAATTTGTTTTTGTGTTTTTTTTACAAGACAGGCACGCAGACAAAGACGTACACAGACAGCTACTAAACTATAAGAAAAGTAGTACACCAGACAAGGACTACAAAATTAAAGAAAAAAAAAAAAGCACTAAACAAACACTAACTTTTTTTTTTTTTTTTTTTTTTAAACACAAAACACAGACACTAAACACACACTAAGCTAAGCTAGATGAAATAAATGTACACTAACAGTGTGTACACTTACTACACAAAATTTAACTAAACTGAACACAAAACTTAGCTTTTATAAAAGCTCTTTAGGGAAAACTAAACAAAATTTGAACTGAGATGCCTATCAAATATCACTGAACAGCGAACCTGCAAGATCTAACAGTAACACAAGATGAACAAAACTTAGCTTTTAGAAAAGCTCTTTTATAAAGCTCAGCAAAATGTGTTCTGAAATCTCTTGCAAATATAACTGAACAGGGAGGATTGCAGGATCAAACAGTAACACAAATGAAAAAAACAGCACAAAACAGCACAAAACGTAGCTTTGAAAAAAGCTCTTGGGTCTATTGCTTTGATAAAAGCAGTTGATATACTGGAAAAGATCCACTGGAATCACTAAATAGCAATGCTGGTGATGATCTAAATCAATCAAGAACAAAGACACAGGAAACCAGGAACACAGAAACAGCCTCCACACTCTATAGCCAGCTTCTGAATCTGCAATGAAATGGTGCTGGGAGTGAGCTTATATAATGTCCATGCAGGCAGGTTCCTATTGGTTGCTAACCTGTGACGAGTGTGGAAGGAGAACTCTGATTGGCTCTGATGCAAAAGGGCGGAGCAAATAATCGCGCAATATTCCTATTGCCGAATATTCGCATTGCGAATATTCGGCAATATAAAATGATCGCTTCAGCTACTCGGCCCAATGGCTCTAATCATACCAGCAATGCTTTCAGACGTCTATGGAGATCACTAGGATGTGATCTGTTTTAAAAATGAAACTGTAAAAATCGCTCTGATGCGGAAGATCGGGGCGAGGAAAATAATCGCGCGATATTGCGTTTGCCGAATAATCGCATTGCGATCTTTCTGGAAAATTCAATGAACGCTTCAGCTACTCGGCCCAGGGTCTCTAATGATACCAGCAATGCTTTTAGACGTCGATGGAGATATCTAGGATGTGATCTGATTAAAAAAAAAAATTGTAAAAAATCGAATATTCGGAATTGCGAATATTCACCGCGAATTTCGAAATATAGCGCGATTTCTCGAATATGCTATATTCGAGTCGAATATTCGCAATGCGAATATTCGTGAGCAACACTACTCTTTACAGAGATTAAGGTTGTGCCGTGTCCTAGGAGGTCGAGAGTGGCCATTCTAGGGGCCCTCATATGACATCTTCCCAGAATGAGAGCCGCACAGCTCCTCCGTCATTAGGCGCTGGGTGGTCGGCAATAGGTTAAAGTGGAACTTTAGTTAGAAATTTAAGTCCTGCTTCAGGCTGACCACTTTTGCAGATATAGCTATAGCTAGATATAGCTATGTAAGACATTAAAAAAAATCCATATACTATTTAAAATCAAGTAATACACTGTCTCATCTCTGAACATGTTCAGTTGCTCTCCCTTTTTAGGCACTGTTGAGTTAGTAGAGGCCGATCTGCTGACAGCCTTAAAGCAGGATTAAACCCTTCAATTCTTTACAGCCAATGAAGCTGCTTCTTTTTGAACTGCAACTGCTGTGGTGCTGCACATGTGAACAGTTGGGACACCAGTCATTTGATGGTTTGACACATTGGTTGAGGACACAATCAAATCCTTTGGAACTGGTAAATCAAAGGGTTTAGTTTTATGGCTTTATGATTTACTGATGTTCAGGGGCTTTGGGCTTCAGGAAAATGTCAGCCCCCAGCAAGAAGTATCAGGGGCAATTTACAGCACACACTAATTTTGGTAGTGCAATTATCAATATAGTAATAATAATGTATGTTCCTTTCTAAAGAACATTATTTTTTATTAAGCTTTTATGGGTAAAGTTCCACTTTGAATGTATTTTAACAGATTATTCCTGAAGTCCCACTTTGAATGTTTAAGTACAAAGAAAAAGAAAACTATATTTGAATACAGCACAAATGTTTTTTTTTTGTACAGCTACTCATTTCTGACAGCTTTGACATTGTAAGCCAGGCATTGTGCCAGACAGAAAATGTTCATCCTTTCCATGTTAATCAATGGACATTTGAAGAACCTGTATCAGAAAACAAAAGAGGTTATGCATTTTATTTATAATCTTGATTATAAATTATCTGGATCACAACTTTCTGGAATTGAAATCTTGGTATTGTGAGATCTGAGTATATGATTAGTAGTTTTTGATGCAAATAACTCTGACATCTGATAAAGTAAGTACTGTACAGCATTTCACGATTTAATAAGTGTTGGGTATTTGGTTAGTGCTATAGTCAAGGGTTAAAAGGTTAAATACAAATTTGACAAAATCTTTAAAAAAAATGACATATATGATGCACTCTGTCACTAGTATTTTATGTTTTTTTTTAATAGCAATCTTCACTTTCAAACAGACATATTATGTAAAGTTAAAAAAAGTAGCTTCTAGAATGCTATTTTGGTGGGTAGAAAAACATTGTTAAACATTATAGAACAAGTCCTGTTGAATAACATGTACTACTAGCTATTATTTCATGATGAGTGAAAACCTTCACATATCCATGTTACCTGATGATCCTGCCAGTAGGGCCCTTTGATTGACTTCTTTCATTCTGCAGAGCAGAGCAGCCATGTCCCAGATAGGCAGGGCTGACACCCTGGCCCGGATTCAGAAAGATTATACAACAGTGTATCTCCTGATACGCTGTCGTATCTCTGAGTCCGGCCGTCATATCTATGCGCCTGATTCATATAATCAGGTTACGCATAGATCTCTCTAAGATCCGACAGGTGTAAGTGACTTACACCGTCGGATCTTAGGCTGAAATCTCACGCTGGCCGCTAGGTGGCGCTTCCGTTTGTATACGCGAGGAATATGCAAATGAGGAGTTACGCCGATTCAGAAACGAATGACCGCCCGGCATTTTTTTTTTACGTCGTTTGCGCTCGGCTTTTTCTGGCGTATAGTTACCCCTGCTATATGCGGCGTATCCTATGTTAAGTATGGCCGTCGTTTCCGCGCCGTTTCCGCGCCGAGTTTTGAAATTTTTACGTCCTTTGCGTAAGTCGTTCGCGAATACGGATGGACGTAATTTACGTTCACGTCGAAACCAATGACGTCCTAGCGACGTCATTTAGAGCAATGCATGCTGGGAAATTTTACGGATGGCGCATGCACAGTTCGTTTGGCGCGGGGATGCGCCTGATTTAAATGTTACACGCCCCCTAGCCGCGGAATTTGAATTCCGCCGGGGGATTTAGGATACGCCGCCGCAACTTTACAGGCAAGTGCTTTCTGAATAAAGCACTTGCCTCAAAAACTTGCGGCGGCGTAACGTAAATCAGATAGGTTACGCATATCTAAAGATCCGCTAACCTATCTGAATCCGGCCCCATGTGTTTAAATTTTATAGCTTAGCACAGCAAAGCAATACTACACATGAAGTGGTGAGACAGATCATGAGGCACATATGGGCAATTTGAAAATTAATACAAGGTTACAGCTTGAGCCATAAATTCCTCTTTTGGATACTCTAAATTTGTTCTGCAATTGAATGAAACCTGACCCTGACCCACTCTCAATTATGCAAGTGATAATCTGTCCTTTCTTCAGTAATAAATCTTTTACAGGCCATACAAGTTCGTTGCAGCTGGTTGCCCAGGAATGCACAGATAACTTTTTTTAGCACATCAACAGTTATTTTTCTGTGCTTGCAGGGTGTTTAAATGGAAAGCTACTTGTATTGCAAAGAGGTACTGTGTTTTTTCTAGAAATATGCTTCACTTTACATTTTATTTCCACTTTTGCAATAAAATTTGAGAAATACCCACTATATGATTTAGATTAGGATTGATTTATTGTCATTGTGAATACATTCCACAACAAAATTACAAACAATAAAGGAGAAGGATGAGAGGGACGAGATATGTTTATTATGTGTTCCCATTCACACAATGTGCCTACTTTTTTTTAAATATCTCTTACCTTTTATGTTTCTCAGGAGGAAATGTCGTGGCTGACTCCAAGGTATTTTGAACAATATTAGAGCAATCCTGTCCCCAAGCCTGTTCTCATTTTAAAAAACAATGCAAAAAACCTAGCCTCCACACCGTTAACCCTTTGTTAGGTCAGTGTTCATATCTAGTTACAATTGATAATGACAGTCTGCCTGCACAGTACAGACAGGGCTAATTGTGGCAAACCCAGCTGCCCAGCCCCTTTATAAACACAGAGAACTAGCTACGTTTTTTTCTTGTTGGATGGTCCAAAATAAAGCATCTAAAAAAAGATAACCTGCAATCAAATAACCTTTAAAGGGGATTAATTAAAGAGCACTCCTCAGAGCTCAAATCAAAATTTTATAAACTGTGTAGTTACTGTGTAAGATGTGTATATGTAGTGTACCTGTATTTAACCACTTGCCCACCAGGTAAATTCTGGCACTTCTCTCCTTCATGTGAAAATCAAAATTTTTTTGCTAGAAAATTTATCAGAACCCCCAAACATTATATATTTTTTTTTAGCAGACATCCTAGGGAATAAAATGGCAGTCATTGCAATACTTTTTGTCACACCGTATTTGCGCAGCGGTCTTACAAGCGCACTTTTTTTGGATAAAAATCACTTTTTTGAATTAAAAAATAAGACAACAATACATTTTGCCCAATTTTTTTATATATTGTGAAAGATAATGTTACGCCGAGTAAAATGATACCCAACATGTCACGCTTAAAAATTGCGCCCGCTCGTGGCATGGCGTCAAACTTTTACCCTTAAAAATCTCGATAGGCGACGTTTAAAAAATTCTACAGGTTGCATTTTTTGAGTTGCAGAGTAGGTCTAGGGCTAGAATTATTGCTCTCGCTCTAACGATCGCGGCGATACCTCACTTGTGTGGTTTGAATACCGTTTTCATATGCGGGCGCTACTCGCGTATGCGTTTACTTCTGCGCACGAGCTCGTCGGGACGGGGCGCTTTAAAAAATTTTTTTTTGGTTTTCTTATTTATTTTTATTTAGTTTTATAATTTTTTACACTGAAAAAAATAAAATAAAAAAAATTGATCACTTTTATTCCTATTACAAGGAATGTAAACATCCCTTGTAATAGAAAAAAGCATGACAGGTCCTCTTAAATATGAGATCTGGGGTCAAAAAGACCTCAGATCTCATAATTAGACTTAAATGCAAAAAAAAAAATAAAAAAAAAAAAATGTCATTTTTTCAAATGACAAAAAAAAAAATGTTTCTTTAAGAGGCTGGGCGGGACTGACGTTTTGACGTCACTTCCGCCCAGCAGAGCTATGAGGACGGGTGAAGGAGATTTCTCCTTCAGTCCCGTCCCCGCTCAGCTGCCGGACACATCGGATCCCCTCCGCCGCTACCGACGGCTCCGGTAAGCGGCGGAGAGCGCGGGAGAGCGGCGGGAGGGGGGGGGGCCCCTCTCCCGCCACCGATAACGGCGATCTCGCGGCGAATCCGCCGCGGAGACCGCCGTTATCGTGTACACCACCGCCCCCTGCAAAGATGAATATCTCGGTTGTGGCAGCAGCTGCTGCCGTTATCGAGATATTCAACTTTAAAAAGGAGGACGTCTTTTTGACATGGGGCGGTGGTCAAGAGGTTAACTAGTCGAAGACTTTGGGCGTGCTACATGCTCCCAAAAAAGGCCATCACTGTACACAGAACATGTGTAGCTGACAGAGAGCTCCTAGATGGAGCGATCACTTGTAAACAAACCAGCGTCATGTGATGACGCCGGTTCCTCCCCCCTCTCTGTACCGAACGGTACAGTGTGAGAGGAGAGGGGGGGAGAGAGCAGATGCAGCACGAGTGCTGTGGGCTGGATCTGTGACACATGCAGTCACATCCATCCCTGCTCAGCCATCCCTGCCCCATACTGTGCAATACTACACACCTATACTGTGCAATACTCTGCAATACCCCACACTACTCTGCAATACCCCACATTACTCTGCAATACCCCACAATACTCTGCAATACCCCACAATACTCTGCAATACCCCACAACGTTGCCTATGGGGATTTTTAAGTAGCAAAGTTTTGTGCCATTCCACGAGCGTGTGCAATTTTGAAGGGTGACATGTTGGATATCTATTTACTCGGCGTAACTTCATCTTTCACATTTGTGCAAAAGAATGAAGAAAAAATACAAAATTTGCTAAATTTTATAACAGAAACAAAGAAAAATTCATTTTTTTTACAGAATTTTCAGTCTTTTTTCTCTTATAGCGCAAAAAATAAAAAACCCAACGGTGATTAAATACCACCAAAAGAAAGCTCTATTTGTGTGAAAAAAGAGTAATTGTCATTCAAATTGTGAGAGCACCGAAAGCTGAAAATTGGTCTGGTTATTAAGGGGGTTTACGTGCCCAGTGATCAAGTGGTTAAGCACTAAGTCTTAGTGTGAAATGTGTCAGCTTGTTCCCTGTTTGCTGTGGCATGTATCCTGTGATTTTACTTTTACAATAAAACAATATATTTTTTGGAGTGCAGCTGTCCAGACATCCCTCCTTTATCCTTATATAAGAGCTGTCAGGCTGGAGCGTGTCATTCGTCGGGTGTCGGATAATGTACATTGTGGAGGCAGGATCGTGTGCGTTGTATCCTCGCTGGAGATCAAGAATGGATTACATCACTGGAGATCGAGAATGGATTACATCACTGGAGATCGAGAATGGATTGACTCAAGCTGTCTCCTGTGGTTTTTAAAATTTTTACACTTTTTTTGTGAAATGCCCGCAGACCCCCACAACCACCGAGCAAGTGTTGTGGGGATGAGGCCCTTGTCCCCATCAACATGGGAACATCCTCCCCATGCTGAGGGCATGTGGCCTGGTACGGTTCAGGAGGGGGGGCGCTCTCTCGTCCCCCCCTCTTTTCCTGCGGCCTGCCAGGTTGCATGCTCGGATAAGGGTCTGGTATGGATTTTTGGGTGAAATCCCACGCCATTTTTTGGCGTGGGGTACCACTTAAAATCCATACAAGACCTGAAGGGTCTGGTATGGATTTTGAGGGGTACCGCTATGTCATTTATAAAAAAAAAATGGCACAGGGTTCCCCTTAATATCCATACTAGACCTGAAGGGCCTGATGTGGAATTTTGTGGATGGCTCTCATGCATTTTCTTTTTCTTTTGGTTCGGGGTTCCCCTTAATATCCATACCAGACCCAAATGGCCTAGTAATGGACTAAGGGGGAACCCATGCAGTTGTTTTCAATTTCAATTACTTTTATCTGTATTGCCGGGACCCGACAATTCATTATAGCCGAGAGTAGTTTTGAATGTGAGGCTACGGCAGTATGCTGAGCCTGCATGGGATAGAGCAGAGGGAGAAGTGGGCTGCCGCGCTCTGGGGTAGTAACAGCCTCTGATTGGTCAGCTGCGGCAGCCCCCTTCTCTGATAGGTCCGTTCGCGTGAGGTAAAACCCGCACTGGACGAGCCTATATAAGGGAGAGGCTGAGGCGATTTGCTCAGTCACATCTCCTGACAAGCAGCATCGCCCGCCTCTCCCTCTCTCTCAGGATGAAGCGCGCTGTGCAGGACAGCCGTGAGGAGCTCTTATGTAGACTCCTAGAGAAGGCGGAGAGCAGGGGAGGTGAAGAGTGGCTGAAGCGTTGCCTGTCTGAGGAGAGTGGCTCTGTTTTATCTGTCAGCCCAGCTGCAGTACCAGAGATGAGCGTGGGCGCCCCCAGGAAACAGCCTGGAAGAAAAAAGAAATGTAAGACCAATAATTTAGCTCCTCAAGCTGAGGGAGCTGCAACAAGAGGTGCTTCTTGCCAGCAAGGGAGCAGCGCTGCCTCTTCCCCCCCTCCTGGGGACTTGGGTGAGCATGTTTTACCTGAAGTTGTTTTCAGTAATGTTAACCAGTTATCTGCATTTTCTAGTCTAATTGAATCTTTGTCTGTCATTGTGCAGCAGTTCAAAGGTATACATGATGCGGATTTTACCTCACAAAATGTAAATATGTATGTGCAACCAGGTGAGAGTCTGAGTACTCAGGCATGCACAGTAAGTCAGAGTGCACAGGAGACTGGTGCTGGAAATAGCGATAATGCTATTGATATGGAGGAGGTTGGTGTGGTGTGGCATGAGGCTGGTCATCCCTCTCTGCTAAATAAGGATGTTACTGTCAGATCGAGTGTGAGGTGTCCTGCTGTTAATAATACTTTACCCCTCAGATCCTCGGCTGCTATGGTCAGCGAGTCTTCCTTTAAGGAACCCCTCCCTTGCAGTTTATCCCCGCTGGGTTTTCATCTGTCTAAGTCAGTCAAAGAAAAAATTTGGAGGGGTGAATATCTCGATATATTATCACTTCTCCCTGCTTCTAAGGAGTTTTTGGCTAAATCTGACAGGCAGTCCAGCGAAAGAACAGAGGAAGATAGGAGGAGAGCGGTTCCTAAGACATTTCAAAACTGGCTGCAAGCGTTCTGTATCTATTCAGCAGTTATGGGAGAACGCTTCCCGGGGAAGTGCTCAGGTTTATTCCAACACCTGGATATTATTGCGGAGGCCTTTCGCCACTTTGGCGGCTCCGCATGGTTCTCATATGACGAGAATTTCCGTCAAAAACTAGCTGTGCACCCATCGCTGCATTGGGGGGCTAAGGACGTTGGTTTATGGTTAAACCTTATGCTGCCACCTAGGCCCCAGTTCACCCCTCGCCCCGCTTCAAATGGTCAGAGTCCAGTCAGGAAGGGTGTATGCTTTGCATTCAATGAGGGTCAATGTAAATTCTTATTGAATTGTAGATACAAACATGAGTGTTCTTATTGTGGCGGTACTCACGCGGCGAGCAGATGTTTTCGTAAAGCTGCCGCTAGTTCCTCTCATTCAGGACCCAAGGACACACATGGGAAAGGCCCCGACTCCGGTGAGCCTGGCAAGAATGCGCCCATGGCTCGAGCGCTATCCAGACCACAGGATGGCGGCTCTGCTAACTGAAGGTTTTGCCAATGGTTTCTTAGTGCCATCCTTTACTGGTTCAGGGTGTACACCAGTTAAAAATTTACTATCGGTATCCATGCACTCTAACTTAGTGCTTGAGAAAATTTGCAAAGAATTGTCTGAGGGTAGGGTGGCTGGCTCCTTTAATGACCCGCCATTCTCTAATTTCCGGTTGTCCCCTTTGGGCATCGTACCCAAGAAAGAGCTGGGTGCGTTCAGACTGATCCACCACCTATCTTACCCACCGCATTCGTCACTCAATGACGAAGTTGCCTCTGTGGAGGCTCCAGTCTGCTACGCCTCATTTGATGAGGCTTTGTGTCTTTTGAGGCAAGCAGGGCAAGGGGCTGTGCTAGCAAAGGCTGATATTAAGTCGGCTTTCCGCCTTCTTCCCGAGCATCCACAAGGCTTCAATTCTTTGGGTTTTCAATTTTTGAATAAATATTATTTTGATAAATGCATGCCAATGGGGTTTTCTATGTCATGCTTTTATTTCGAGGCTTTTTCCTCCTTCTTACATTGGGTCGTGTCAGTCGTTATCCCTCAAGGCCTTATCCTACATTATCTAGATGACTTCTTGTTTTTAGGTCCCCGGGGGTCATCAGTGTGTATGGAAGCTTTACAGGTTTTCTTTGACGTTTGTCATGACTTTGGCGTGCCTCTGGCCCAGGAGAAAACAGTTTTTCCCACGACAGTTATTGAATTTTTGGGGATCACGGTTGACTCCGAACGAATGGAATTCAGATTGCCACAACAGAAGATACATAAAATGAAGTCTATGATTGCAACCTTTCTTGTCAGTAAGAAGGTGTGCTTAAAGGAGGCACAATCTTTGCTGGGTCTTTTTGCTTTTGCAGCCAGAGTCATCCCTATGGCGAGGGTATTTTCGCGCAGGTTCTCGTTAGCCATAAAAGGTATGGTGAACCCTTACGCTCATTTCCGAATTTCAAAAAGCATCAAGGATGATCTAAGAATTTGGGATGCTTTTTTAAATGAGTTTAATGGTTCCTCGGCCTGGCAAATGGACTTTATTAATAGTTCTCAGTTGGAATTCTTCACCGATGCAGCTGGCTCTGCTGGGTTCGGGGCTTTCTTGGATGGGCGCTGGTGCGCCCAGTCCTGGCACCCTGATTGGCTCCAGAAGGAGATACTTCAAAATCTAGTTTTGTTGGAGCTCTTTCCAGTGATTGTGTCGGTGGTTGTGTGGGAAGACATCTTTAGGAATCGTAGAATCTTAGTTCATACGGATAATAAAGGTGTCTTTTTTGCCATCAATACTCTGTCCTCTAAGTCTGATCCCGTTCTGAGGTTATTGCGTTTCCTTGTACTTCATTGTATGAACTGTAATATATGGTTGAGAGCTGAGCATATTGCAGGTAAAGAAAATAACATAGCAGATTCTTTATCTCGTTCACAGTTCAAGAGATTCCGAGAGTTGGCGCCATCAGCGGATCAACATGGCACCCCTTGCCCAGACTTCCTCTGGGGCTTAATTTGGGAATAATATTCCGGAATCTCAAGGCTTCAGTAGCGGAAAACACCTGGAGGGATTATAGGCTTTCATGGCACAAATGGTGCTCTTTCTGTCAACCATTGGGTTTGGATCCACTAGATGTGTCTTCTTACGTGGCTTTGTCTTTTTGTCCTTTCTCATTCAGTCTAATCTGTCCCCGGCTTCCATAGGTAAAATATTGGCTGGAGTTTCTTTTTTCCTTAAGTTTGCAGGCCTTCCTGCTCTTACCTCTTTCTTTCAGGTCACCCAGGTTTTGAAGGGCCTCAAAAAGTCTAGGCCCTCTTTAGATAATAGGCGTCCCATATCTATCCCCATTTTGATCGATCTTCTTCAGATCCTTCAAGATGTCTGCTCATCCAATTTCGAATCTTTGCTTTTTAAGGCTGCTTTCTCTATAGCATTCTTTGGAGCCCTTCGGTTAGGTGAGTTTACTGCAGCAAATAGAAACGCTTTTTCATTTCTCCGTTTTTCTCATGTTCAGTTTGACGTCGGTTCTGTCCGTCTGTTTTTGTCCAGATCAAAGTCCTCTCAGGTTGGTCCTAATGAGGCTATCTGTCCCGTGTTTCATGTTCGTAATTATCTTTTGGTCAGACCATTGAGTAACGATTCCTTTTTTATTCATGAAGACTTGTCCTCTCTAACTAGGTACCAGTTCTCAGCTGTTTTGGCCTCCTGTTTGAAGCGCTTGAATTTATCTGGGTACCAATTTTCTTCCCATTCTTTCCGAATTGGCGCTGCCACCACAGCTGATTCTATAGGTTTTTCAGAGAGTAAGGTTAAAAAAGTGGGCAGGTGGGGCAGCAATAGATATAAGTTATATGTTCGTCCCAGTCTTCTAACTTTATGATTCTCTTTCAGATTTATCCAGGAATATCGCTTGGGTCATAGGTCACTCCTACGTGTTCTGGGCTTACAAGCACTCCGGATCCAGATCATACTCTGCTAACCTGGGGCTTGATCCTGATTTATTTTTAATTTTATGGTCAGGTGTTAGAGGTATGCGGTGGCGCAATTTAAAAGACCACCTAGCTTATTTGTCTTCTGTCTGGCCTCAACCCCAAGTGATAGTTATCCACGTGGGGGCTAATGACTTGGGTAAATTCAACACATGGGACTTGTTATGTGAAATGAAAAGGGATCTCTATTCCATAACTCAAATGTTCCCAGGTTCAGTGTTAGTATATTCTGAGATGGTTCCCAGGCTGTTATGGTCGCCGCACGGCACCCTTTTCTACGTGGATAGAATCCGCAGACGGCTAAATAGGACGATTCATAGTTTTATGCCTTCAATTGGTGGCTCTTCCTTTCGTCATTCCGAGTTAGAGGGTTTTTTGCCTGGGTTGTTTCGGGTTGACCAAATTCATCTGTCAGGCATTGGCCTGGACATTTTTAATATGGGTATCCAGTCCATGATCGAATCAGCCACGGTGGTGGGGGGGCCTCGGCCAACAGCTTCGCGGTTGGCCCCGGCCGGTGGGGAGTAGTCGTCCAGCTTTTGCTGGATGGACAGAAATTAATTTGATTTTAAAGTTTTAAGTTTAGCCAATTTGGCCTTTTGTAATTTAATTTATTTATTGAGAACATTTTTGTAACCCCGCCCCCACATTTTATGGATGACACCGTGGCCAATTTTACCAAAGTTAAATAAAAATGTTGTATCAAATTGTTGTTTGGTCTCCTTATTCAATACCTCTGTACTAGCCCATGTGAGGCTACGGCAGTATGCTGAGCCTGCATGGGATAGAGCAGAGGGAGAAGTGGGCTGCCGCGCTCTGGGGTAGTAACAGCCTCTGATTGGTCAGCTGCGGCAGCCCCCTTCTCTGATAGGTCCGTTCGCGTGAGGTAAAACCCGCACTGGACGAGCCTATATAAGGGAGAGGCTGAGGCGATTTGCTCAGTCACATCTCCTGACAAGCAGCATCGCCCGCCCGCCCACCCTTACCTGTCAGTTTGTCATAATAAGTCATGGGGTCGTCTGTATGGGGGGAGTAGTCGTCCAGCTTTTGCTGGATGGACAGAAATTAATTTGATTTTAAAGTTTTAAGTTTAGCCAATTTGGCCTTTTGTAATTTAATTTATTTATTGAGAAAATTTTTGTAACCCCGCCCCCACATTTTATGGATGACACCGTGGCCAATTTTACCAAAGTTAAATAAAAATGTTGTATCAAATTGTTGTTTGGTCTCCTTATTCAATACCTCTGTACTAGCCCATGAATTTTTTTCCTTTAGAAATGTAATTTTGTGCAGATACTGTTATAAACATGGGAAACATGCGACCTGGTCCGAAGCTCCGGGACCTGCTGACCCGATCGCCGATGGAGTCCTGCGATCGGTCCTCGGAGCTGAAGAACCGGGAGAGCCGCGTGTAAACACGGCTTCCCGGCGCTTCACTGTGGCGGCTGCATCGATCGTGTCATCCCCTTTATAGGGAGACACAATCGATGACATCACACCTACAGCCAAACCCCCCCACAGTTGTAAAACACACACTAGGTGAAACATAACTCCTTCAGCGCCCCCTGTGGTTAACTCCCAAACTGCAACTGTCATTTCCACAATAAACAATGCATTTTAAATGCATTTTTTGCTGTAAAAATGACAATGGTCCCAAAAATGTGTCAAAATTGTCCGAAGTGTCCACCATAATGTCGCAGTCATGAAAAAAATCGCTGATCGCCATTAGTAGTAAAAAAAAAAAATTTTATAAAAATGCAATAAAACTATCCCCTATTTTGTAAACGCTATAAATTTTGCGCAACCAACCGATAAACGCTTGTTGCGATTTTTTTAGCAAAAATAGGTAGAAGAATATGTATCAGCCTAAACTGAGGAAAAAAAACATTTATATATTTTTGGGGGATATTTATTATAGAAAAAAGTAAAAAATATTGAATTTGTTTCAGAATTGTCGCTCTATTTTTGTTTATAGCGCAAAAAATAAAAACCACAGAGGTGATCAATTACCACCAAAAGATAGCTCTATTTGTGGGAAAAAAAGATGCCAATTTTGTTTGGGAGCCACGTCGCATGATCGCGCAATTGTCAGTTAAAGCGACGCAGTGCCGAATCGCAAAAAGGGGCCTGGTCTTTTACCTGCATTTTGGTCCAGGGCTTAAGTGGTTTAGGAATGTTTCACTTTTATTGTTTTATTTTTTGCACCTTAAATTATTTGCTATTCGGTGAATGGGCGAACAGCCAATGTTCGAGTCGAACTTATGTTCGACCCAAACATAAAGCTCATCCCTAGTGGACAGTATGATTGAACCTATATTCAGAAATCAGAATTAGGTAATGGCAACCTGCTGGCTGCTTTTAAGAAACAGCCCACATTTTTTTGTGTGTGCTTGTTTATACTTTTTTTTGCACTATAACCAATACAATACAGGACTATATTCCTGATAGCTAGCGTACCACATTTGACCAGAATTACTATATTAATATTATATATTAATATTTATAGAACACACAATTTACTGGCTACATTCACCACATTTATAACATGATGGATGTTAAAAAATATTGAGTCTTAATGTACAGTATGAATATGTGACAAATGTGCGATGAATCTTTATAAATAGCACACAGTGCCTTTTTAGAAGAATTTTGATATTGGCTTGTTTTTTAGTCAGTTGTACACACATATGTATGTATATATATATATATATATACACACATATGTATGTGTATATATATATATATATATATATATATACACACATATGTATGTGTATATATATATATATATATATATATATATATATATATATTATCTCATAAAAATGAGTACACCCCTCACATTTTTGTAAATATTCTATTATATTTTTTTACACTTTGTTAGTAGTGAGTGTATAGCTTGTATAACAGTGTCAATTCTCCCTCTCCAGTATCATGTGACTCATTAGTGTTACGAGGTATGTTAAATTTGGTGTTATCACTCTCGTATACTGGTCACCGGAGGTTCAACATGTCACCTCATGGCAAAGACCTTTCTGAGGATCCGAAAAAAATAATTGTTGCTCTACATAAAGATGGCCTAGGCTATAAGAAGATTGAAGACTAAGGATGAGCCGAACACCCCCCTGTTCGGTTCGCATCAGAAATTGCGAACACACCAAATGTTCGTGTGAACTTTAGAACCCCGTTAAAGTCTATGGGACTCGAACATTTGAAATCTAAAGTGTTAATTTTAAAGGCTAATATGCAAGTTATTGTCCTAAAAAGTGTTTGGGGACCTGGGTCCTGTCCCAGGAAACATGCATCAATGCAAAAAAAGTTTTAAAAACGGCCGTTTTTTCAGGAGCAGTGAATTTAATAATGCTAAAAGTGAAACAATAAAAGTGTAATATTACTTTAAATTTCGTACATGGGGGGGGGGTGTAAAGTCAGCATGTGAAAAAGCGCATGTTTCCTGTACATAGAACTGTCCCTGCACAAAGTGTCATTTCTGAAAGAAAAAAAGGCATTTAAAACCGGCTTTGTGGCTCTAATGAATTGTCGGCTCTGGCAATTACAGAGATGATTCATTCACAAAGAAAAAAAATGTGTGGGGGTTCCCCCAAATTAAATTACCAGGTCCTTCAGGTCTGGAATGGATATTAAGGGGAACCCCGCCATAAAAAAAAATACGTAGGGTTCCCCGCAAATATCCATACCAGGCCCTTCAGGTCTGGTCATTAAATGGTGGGTGTGACCAAATTGCACAGTGGGAGGATCCTAAAGGGGCAATAAATACAAGTTATTTGAGGAGTTTGGGGATGTTCTATGTACAGAGTGAAGTGTTGAGGAGTGCATACAGATTGCAGGGTATAGGGGTGTGTTATGCACAGTGTTCAGGGTTCATCTCATTTTCACAGGCTGTCCACATCTTGCTTCTACCCTTCCTCAGCTCTAACCTCTACACCACTCTCCCCCATCCCCCACCTCCATCCACAGCCCTCATCTCTCCCCCTCAAATGCCTCCTCACATCTCACCTAACCAAACTGGCTCTAGTATCTCCCAACAGTGTATGCAGCTCTGCCTCTCTCTCGGTCACTTACAGGGAGATCATTGTTTGGCATCTGTGCATCCAGGCAAAGATGGGGATCACAGTGCAGCTTACCATGTGATGCCCAATTCAACACTGCACATGCATCTCCCTTATCCCCATGAGTGCAGGGCAGAGCCACTGAAAGGAAAGCTGTCATTGTAAACACAGAAGTGACAGTGGGAAGCGAGGAGTGGAGGGTGAGAGCCGAAGGTGACAGAACTCGTTACCCCATGTTCTGTCTGCAAGAAAAAGCCCTGGGTGCAATGGCCACATGAAATTGCCTGGTGGGATAGACTCTTTCCTGCAGGGTTTGTGTTTGCCACATTTACAGTATGTTGTCAACCTAGGACAAGAAGTGTTATTGAACGAATACATAAGAGAAAAATAAAGAAAAGCATGAAAACATATTACATTTTTGCTTTTCATTCTTGAGTTTAGCTGCACTTTAAATCAGGATATAAGCACTTGCTTCTCTTCTATGGAATGTATGTTGTAGCGTTGCACATGAATGGTTAGGTCTCATTCACATGGATGTACTTAAGGGTACTCCTTTACAAGGGCTGTGTTTGCCCACACGGGCATACACAGGTGTCCTGTGCATCCTTGTGCAGGTAGTACCATTCATGTCATTGGGGACACAGCGGCTGCACAAACACAGGCGCTACTCTCAATTTAACAGCTGTGTGGGTGCAGGTGCACAGCCCCAAACACATTGTGCCGAATGTGGGCTGTGCACCCACACCCGCATGGCTGCTAAATTGTGAGCAACTGTGTACCTGCAGTTTCTGTGCATCGCTGGGTGAGCAAACACAAAGCTTGTACAGGAGTATGCTTAAGTACACCTGCGTGACAGAACTCGTTACCCCATGTTCTGTCTGCAAAAAAAAGCCCTGGGTGCAATGGCCACATGAAATTGCCTGGTGGGCTAGATACCCTTTTTCCAGCAGGGTTTGTGTTTGCCACATGTACAGTATGTTGTCAACCTAGGACAAGAAGTGTTATTGAACGGATACATAAGAGAATAATAAAGAAAAGCATGAAAACATATTACATTTTTGCTTTTCATTCTTGAGTTTAGCTGCACTTTAAATCAGGATATAAGCACTTGCTTCTCCTCTATGAAATGCATGTTGTAGTGTTGCACATGAATGGTTAGGTCTCATTCACATGGATGCACTTAGGCTAGGGTTGCCACCTCATCCCTTTAAAACAGAACACATATGAATTACACAGGTTCTGAGGCTAATTTTATTTAGATAAGGCTCCACTTGAGTTCAATTACCACCTTAATCAGCCACATAACCTGTGTAATTCATATGTGTTCTGTTTTAAAGGGATGAGGTGGCAACCCTAACTTAGGCGTACTCCTTTACAAGGGCTGTGTTTGCCCACAAGGGCATACACAGGTGTCCTGTGCATCCTTGTGCAGGTAGTACCATTCATGTCATTGGGGACACAGCGGCTGCACAAACACAGGCGCTACTCCTAATTTAACAGATGTGTGGGTGCAGGTGCACAGCCCCAAACACATTGTGCCGAATGTGGGCTGTGTACCCACACCCACATGACTGCTAAATTGTGAGCAACTGTGTACCTGCAGTTTCTGTGCATCCCTGGGTGAGCAAACACAAAGCTTGTACAGGAGTATGCTTAAGTACACCCGTGTGAATGAGACCTTAGGGGTTTCAGATCATCTCTCCACAGCTGAGGTAATTACAGAAGAGAACATATTTAGTGCTGCATTTAACTGCAGTGTTCTAAGCAGAAAGATTTTGTTTAGAATAGTGTGAAGCAAGATTTGAATGCAAAAAAGCTTTAGTGCCTGCAAAATGTTTAAAAATGTATGGAACATTAATGTTGCTTGCAATGTATGTCCAAAAACTAAAACAAGACATTAAAATATTTATGACACATTGTTGCTCTTCCCAATGGAGTACCCTTTTAAATAATAATAATCACCTATAACAATTGGTGTCACTTCATTCAGTGTCAAGGATTTACTTAAGTGCAGCAAATTGTTTAGCTGCATATATTAGAACAGATTCACTTTATGGTAGTAAATCACCTCCATTGCTTTTTATAGTGTTGGCACAGCGCATGTCTTTGAAGCTCTTAAACATAAGCAGGAAGAATTAAATGCTTCATAAGAGAACAGAAATATTGTAAATTTCTGTACAAACTTGAAAGTCTTAAGTGTAATTAAAACTTTTTTTCCTAATCACACAATGAAAGGGAGCAATGCATATAGATGAACAATGCCTAACTTTATTGCTGATAGTCTGAAATAAGTCTGAAACTTAACTGGCATATGTCATTCTTCGTAGATGGCTGGGTATACAAACCTTTCATTTAGCATGTGCTTGGAAATAGCTTGACATTTTTAACAAACCCACAACGTTCCTTAAATTCAAAGTGCTGCTTTTATTTAAATGGACGCCTCAATCACATCTCCATGACAACACTGTCCTCATACATATTTATTTCAATGAATAAAAGTTAACAGTTACTTTTGTATTCTGATTTCACTAGTAACTTTCTGCACAGCCTTGCATGAAGTACTTCTGATTGCAATCAAAGTATAACAAAGGAATGCATTGCCAATGCAATATTTATATTATAGGTCTACCTTGCTGCACAAATCCCCATGGCATAAATATTGGCTCAGACCGATGATGTATTCAGAAGGCAAAGTCCTCAACTGCAAAGCAAATTCTACAGAGAATTACTTGTGGTGGATGCAAATCTGCTGGGTTTCGGTAAGAAGCAGGTGTTGACCTTTTATGAAAATTTTGATTGTTGTTCTGTTCCATATTGATGAAATTATTGAGTTCATTTTGCCATGTCTCTTCCTTAGTAGAATCATGACAGTTGTTGAGAGCTTCTGAAGACCAATTTTTCTCAGTTTAATTCAAAAGAGGTTTTATTGATTCCCTGTATTTTAACACAAGCGATTAATGATTTGTCCTTAGTGAGACAGTCTTACTTTCATTGTCAGCGTGAGTCTGTAAGCAAGTAATCTATTTGATTTGTCTTCCTTCTAGCAAATGTGTTTCCCATTTTCATAAAAAAAAAAAAAAAACTCAAGTTGTACAGAAGCACAATATACATTTTTAAGATTTGTGTTAAAATGGCAAATATTTTCAAAGACATTTTTTAAATTTCTGTCTATTGTCTTTCATGTATGTTCTTTAATTTGCATATAGTTATTAGGAAATCAAATAAGTATAGGTGCATTGATTGATTTTTCTACTGAAAATGGTCCTACTGATGCATTGTTTGATTTGATATTTCAGTATGATTATTAAGTTGGCAGTGTAAATGCATGCCTTTTGACACAAAAAATGCATTGTTCTAAATAATTGACACTCAGTATGAGTGTTCAGATAGGCTTGCTCATTAATATTTTTTCTTTTTAGAATATTACTTTTTGAGAGCTTAGGGGAGTACCCCAAGTCAGTAAGCCTATACTAGGTTACAGAGAAATTAAAAAAATATTTTGTCTGTAACTCTGTTGTAACAAATATTTGGTGGTCAAGTAAAATTAAAATGATCAGTTAAAAGACCTGATGCTACTTCATCAGCACCATCAGGTTCAACCTTTCATAAAAAAAAAAAATATATATGGCCTGAAAATATGGCTCATTCTGTGGAAAAAAATAAGCTTTTGTGATTTAACAGTAATTCGCTGGGGTTGATTAAGTAATATTATTTTTGTATTACTTAGCAAAAGGAATGTTCCCTTGGCAAAGGGAATGACACTAAAAAAGTGAATTTGTGTTCACTTTCAGGATTTTTCCTAGCACATTAATGGTTGAAGAGACCACAGATAAATCTTATTTTCTAAACTCAATGAACATTCCATTTGCAAAATAAACATTCACTAGATAAATTAGCAGCTTATTTTTCTTTAGAATTTCACCCTCAAACTTTTGTCTAGGTGACTAAATTATCCAAAAAAGGATATAGGAACTAGAGATGCACACAATGGCAAGTGATCTGTGTTGCCTCTGCTGTATTTTGGTAACATGCCACTACAGTAAGCCCTCTTTTACTCCGCTGCTCCACCACCACATATTCTGTATACATTATATAAAATACGTATAGTCTTTAACATAAACCTATAAATAAACACTAATTAGTGATCACTAATTAGAAAGAAAGCCATATCCTCTCATAGCGCTAAGCCCACATTTTGTCATCCACCTGTCAAATACCAGGGTTTCTACTGCCCACTGAGGGTCTGGTGTTTGACAGTTGCAAAGAGATGAGGGTTTAAAGGCTAGGAGGGAAGCATAATCAATGTCCTAAATACAGCCTGGGCATAGGCATTAAGTGGCTTCACAGGGTCACAGGGATCGATTTGATGAAAAACACGTGCTTGCAAGCATCACAAGATGCACTTCAGCACTGTAGTTAGATGTGTCTCACAAAAAACAAATGTTTACTAACTTACTGAGAAAGAAATGTGAAATATATATATATATATATATATATATATATATATATATATATATATATTTTTTTTTTTTTTTTTAATTTATATTTGTAAAGTGTTCACCTATGAAGTGGAAAACATAAAATATGGATATGAACAGACGTATCATTACAATGGCTTATAAGAGTTAAGTTTAAAGTTCTTAACCATAATGTTTCATGAAGCACTTTCCCCCCTGATGTTTTTAATTTGGCTTGACAAACCTGGCTTTAATGGGAATGTTGCAAAATGTGCTGGTCAGTACTTTCCCTGTTCATATTCTTGTAATAAGGGACACAACCATTCTTTTTGCAATCCCTGGGGGGGGGGGGGGCTATTGGGTGAAGTTTGATGTCTATACATCTTAGTCATTAATATATATATATATATATATATATATATATATATATATATATATATATATATATATATATATATATATATATATATATACAGTTAGGTCCATATATATTTGGATACAGGCACAATTTTAGATTTTTTCAGGTTTTCAAACAAACATATTCAAGCTATAGTTATATAATGGGCTAGGATATAGTATATATGATATGGGCTGAAAGTGCACACTCTGGTTTAATTTGAGGGTATGTACATCCAAATCGGAGAAAGAGTTTGGAATTTTAGCTCTTAAAAAAAGTTATCCCCTTTTTTCAAGGGACCAAAAGTAATTGGACAATTGAATCAAAAGCTGTTTCATGGCCAGGTGTGGGCTACTTCTTTATTATTTCTTCATCAGTTAGGCAGGTAAAAAGTCTGGAGTTGATTCTAAGTGTGGTATTTGCATTTGAAATTTGTTATCTGATTATGTCAATGATCACTGCATATGGGCACCCTGTAGCACACTGATGCAAGATGTGAAGGTATCTACCTGATGGCATTGTTTTGCCTCCAGCTGAAGCAATTGATCACTATAATAATGATTTAATACTTGCTGTTAATATTGATAATAGTAGTAATAACAGTATAATACCAATACAGTGCTTTCAGAAAGTATTTACAGCGCTTCACTTTTTCCACGTGTTGTTATGTTACAGCCTTATTCCAAAATGGATTACATTCATTATTTTCCTCCAAATTCTACAAACAATATACCATAATTACAACCTGAAAGAAGTTTGTTTTAAATCTTTGCAAATTTATTAAAAATAAAGCCTCAAGTCTTTTTGAGTATGACGCTTCAAGCTTGGTATGCCTATTTTTGGGCAAGTTCTCCCATTCTTCTTTACAGGATCTCTCAAGCTCCATCGGGTTGAATGGGGAGCGTCGGTGCACATCCATTTTAAGATCTCTCCAGAGATGTTCAATGGGGTTCAAGTCTGAGCTCTGGCTGGGCCACTCAAGGACATTCACAGAGTTGTCCTGCAGCCACTCCATTGTTATCTTGGCCGTGTGTTTAGGGTTGTTATCTTGTTGGAAGATGAACCTTAGCCCCAGTCTGAGGTCCAGAGCGCTTTGGAGCAGGTTTTCATCAAGGATGTCTCTGTACATTGGTGTATTTATCTTTCCCTTAATCCTGACCAGTCTCCCAGTACCTTCCGCTGAATAACATCCCCACAGCATGATGCTGTCACAACCATGCTTCATCACTCTATGGGTGGTATTGGCCAGCTAATGAGCAGTGTCTGGTTTCCTCCAGACATGATGCTTGCCATTTAGGCCAAAGAGTTGAATCTTTGTTTCATCAGACCAAAAAATTGTGTTTCTCATGATCTGAGAGTCCTTCAGGTGCCTTTTGGTAAACTCCAGGTGGGCTATCATGTGCCTTTTACTGAGGAGTGGCTTCTGTTTGGCCACTCTACCATACAGGCCTGATTGGTGAAGTGCTGCAGAGATGGTTGTTCTCCCAGAAGATTCTCCTGTCTCCACAGAGAAATGCTGGAGCTCTTTCAAAGTGATCATCGGGTTCTTGGTCACCTCCATGACTAAGGCCCTTCTCCCCTGATCGCTCAGTTTTGCCAGGCAGCCTGCTCTAGTAAGAGTCCTGGTAGTTCCAAACTTCTTCCATTTACGGAAGATGGAGGCCACTGTGCTCATTGGGACCTTTAATGCTGCAGAAGTTTTTCTGTACCCTTTGCCATACCTGTGCCTCTATACAATCGTGTCTCGTAGGTCTACAGGCAATTACTTGGACTTCATGGCTTGGTTTGTGCTCTGACATGAATTGGGATCTTATATAGACAGGTGTGCATTTCCAAATCATGTTTAATCAACTGAATTTACCACAGGTAGACTCCAATCAAGTTGTAGAAACCTCTCAAGGATGATCAGTGGAAACAGGATGCACCTGAGCTCAATTTTGAGTGTCATGGCAAAGGCTGTGAATACTCATGTACATGTGATTTTGTGTTTTTTATTTTTAATAAATTTGCAAAGATTTCAAACAAACTTCTTTCACGTCATTATGGGTTATTGTTTGTAGAATTTCGAGAAAAATAATGAATTTAATTGATTTTGGAATAAGGCTGTAACATAAGAAAATGTGAAAAAAAGTGAAGCGCTGTGAATACAGGATGCACTGTAGGTCATAATTATAAATTATCTGTTGCTGCAAAGATTACATTAGGGGAATTGTTCTTTTCCATAAATTGGTTTTAAAAAATTCTAAATAATATGTTCACCCTGTTTTGTTTTCATCACAAACCAACAAAAATGGTGTCATTTATTATACAGCTATCAATATAAATCATTCTTGATCTTTTCATGCTATCTCAATGATTTATACCACAAATGTCATGGTGAAAAAATATAGAGTAAAAATTCCTTCTTTGGGGCCTTCATATTTGGGTTTTTCTATAATAATGTAATTATGGTGGGTCTATCATTGTGTCCATTGAGAACATAGGGGTTGATTTACTAAAACCGGAGAGTGCAGTTTGCACAGATACCAGAAATCAGCTTCCATTTTTTTTCTGTCAAAGCTTAATTGAACAAGCTGAAGTTAGAAGCTGATTGGCTACCATGCACAGCTGCACCAGATTTTGCACTTTCCAGTTTTAGTAAATCAACCCATAGTGACAAGTTTTATCTATAGCCTACTCTTTCCTCTTGCTATTACTATACCTTCGTCCTGCCTCCTTCTCCCACCCCTGGCACTGCAGGCAGCTCAGTAAAAGTAAGTTTTAGCAAGAGGGGAGCTGTTTTATGAAGATATAACCTGTCACCCTAATTATCTAAAGTGATGGGTTTACTTTTAAGCGCATGCTTATGTAACATTCTTATACTCATAATATCTAGACAGGTACTTTTTGGCATAAGTGTCTGGAGTTATCCCAATACATGAAAGCAGCACTGAGAAAAAATGCTGAAATATATATTTTTATCTATCTTCTTTTTTTATTACAATAAAATATTACATATATTTTTTTTTTTAAACAAATGCCTCTCTACTTGCATGAAACCAATGAATCTCCAAAACAAAGAAATTGCTCAGGACAGAAAAAGAGTATTAAGTCAATGGATATAAAATAGATATCTGTGCATTATTGCTGATTTTTTTCTTTTAAACTTCATTGAATTTTAAAGGAAACTATAATTATTTTAGTCAAACCTGTTTATTAATTATTTTGAAATGTTTCAAAATGTATAAACTGATCTTCTATATTAATGTATAAATTGTAAAAAATTGCTGTTTTACAAATAAAGAACTATTACATGGAGCATTATTGACATTTGGATTGCAAAGTATTCTGGGTTTTCCTATTAGAAATGGTGCGTGCTCACTATTTGACTGCTCCAGTGTAACAAAAGACCCAGAGGGATACCTTGCTCCTCTGACACTTTAAGCTGTGTTTGTTGCCAATAGCAGGCGATCAAATTACCCAGGTTACATAGGTCAGCTATACATGGCTCGTTCCTGCTGAACCGGCCGAGTTTCAAACCATTAATGGGCAGGCTGACTGTACCAAGGTGATCGATTGATCAACTCGGGTGCAACCAGCCTGCCGGATTCTCTTGCATTATCACTAGCGGCTGCTATAGCCGCTAGCGATAATTACTGTCTTCTCCCAGTAGGGGCATCTTCAGCCGCCAACCCACCATCTCACCGGGAGAAGACAATTGCCAATTTCCCTGTCAGCACTGTCTGTGGTTGCAGGATATAAATGAGTACCGTGATGGTCTACCTTAGGATTATCCTAGCATATGAGTAAAATCTCTCTGCAGATTTAGCAGCAAAATCAGATTCTGAATATCAGAATCAAGCTCTGTCTGCTGTCTGTGATAAAATATATTAACATGCAAAATTAGATTTACCAAACTTAAAAGAATGTGTAGCCATTAAAACAACAAATAGATAGAATATATAAAACACTGCACAGTATATTCATTTAAAAATGTTATAATTTGACAAATGTAAAAATAAGTGTTTACCTACTGTATAATATATTTCTTTTTTATGTTTTACATAGTTGACTGATTGTATTGTTGGCCATGTAATGTTATGTAATGCAGTATTATCTGTACCTAAGTAGCTTACTGCCCATTTCTATTAAACTTGCTGAGGGCATTTTACCCATACTATAAAAATATGTTGTATCCCATTATTTCTGTTGATATTGTCAAGAGTCTGTAAAATGACTTTTGGGCACTGTCACAGCTTGCCTTTCTTGAAATACTGATCCAGCTGGGCAGAACCATTTCATACTATCACACTTGATTTCCAAATAAAAAGCTGTTCCTGGGTGGTCCCATAAAAAGAAACAGAAATAATCCTTCAACAGACCACATCATACTTCCAAAAATATATTTACAGTCTATTACAAAGATTACAAATGGAAGTGTCTATGAAATGGAAATATTGTAAATGCGATTTAGTATTTTCTTTTTAAGGAAACATCTTAGAAATGATCTTTTTTTCCTAACAATCAAATAAATAAAATGTCATAAAATAACAATGTACAGAGATCTGAATGAGTGTAAAGTAACAGAAGTAGAAGAGATAATCTGTTTGTGTTTTCTGCAGCCATCTTTGGTCCTATATGGTAAAATACATAATGTAGCATTGAAATACCTGTTTTTGTGATCCTCTGCAAGTAAAATAGAAAAATATAGTGCATTTCAACATATTCAGAGCTCACTACAGAGAAATGTGTGTACAAAACAAGACAGTATAAATAAAATTTACACACTTTACACTGAAACATTTACAATTTCTGTGGATGCCCACATAATCAAAGAAGACCAATTTCTGATCCCTGGGATCTTTCTTTAAGCAACCCAAATCTTTTCGGAAGGACAGGATTCTACATGATGGGTCATCCACCATCTAACATATTTTACAAATATATCTCTTACTCTAAAGTTATGCACAGAGGGAATATTTAGAAAGACACAATTCATTATTGCTTCTGGTAGACAGAAAAAAAAGACGAAAACTGTTCTCGTCTGATAGTTACCTACTTAAAAAACAAAGGTACTAACCTATTTAATGTGATGCAGTGAGGGCTGGTTTACTATAGTAGTGCATATTGCTTCAGTCCGTGTTTACTTTAAATACCCAACCAGGCTTGTGGGAGTTTAAAAAGGTTGGACACTTCCTGAACCTGATTAGATATTTGAAAAAAAAAAAAAAAACACAGTCTACACTGAAAATGACTAATTTAGTTAACCAGTCCTAAAGAGTGGGTGTTTTAACATGTCAAACTCTTTAAAACATAAGAGCTACCCTTTTCACCCTGATATATAAATACAAAATCTAAAACCATACAATCAAATAGGAATTGCATTTTACAAGATCTTGTACAAAATATAATTTGGCTATTTCAAATTGTTGTAAAAAGAAAAGAAAAAAAAAAAGCTGATTTCTCAGTCACCTTGCAGTTATCGCAGGCAGTGAAAGGTTTAGACAGTGACTTTATCACAATAGTCTTTTTTTTATTAAAATTGACATTCGCATAGGGAAGGCTTGATACTTTACAGTACTGTTTCTTGTACGTATTTTAGGAGACCCTGTTTCTCAGAGAATTAAATAACTCTCAATTTAGCAATTTATAAATCACATAATGTTTTCACTGTGTACGCTGTATCAAAGGTGCCATGGCCGCACTGAGTGCCATTATTGCTTTGTATTCAGCAAGTCTTTAGAAAATATCTAAAAATAAACAGTTATTAACCTGCAGATTTTACTCACCAGCTGATGATTTACCAACATCTACATAGATATCTAAGATGCCTAAATAACAGCATTCAAAATATAACTTGTAATCATGCCAAAGTCTCCTAATCTGTGTGCAATTAAACATATTTACCCTCAAAAGAAAATCTAAGGAGAATAACACATTAAAAAATAAGGTTATATCATAAAACACAGCTTAAGGAAAATAGTTTGCCGTATTTACCAACAATCTTGAGATTTTGTCCAACAAATATATTCTTTTTCAAAATTATTTATGTACAGTACATTTGAAAAAAGTTCATTGGGCAAAAAGGAGGTTAAAGAGCTCTATTTTGTTGTTTTTGATCAGGTAGTACTTTGTTATTACTGCTGTTTTCCTTGCCACATAGTTTTGATCCAATTTCTCACTCAGGTAAGGTCCGGTGGCACTTAGGAGTTCAAGTCTGTAGGTGCTTGAGGATCTAGTTGGTTTTCATCTACTGCAGAAACTGTAGTACAGAAGGCTCAGTAAACTGAGCATATTCTAGCAGCAGTTATTGTATAGTGAAGGCCAGTGCTGTTATCTCATAGTCCTTCCTCCCTTTTTAGGGAGGGCTTTCTATCACACCTGTATCCCTGTTCCATGAAGGTGTAACATTTGTGCTCTCATAGTCTGAATACTGCTCATAATCTTCTTTTGGTGGCCGACCAATGAAATTCCTAAGCTCATGACATCACTGTGGAAAGAAACATAGCTTTAAGGCCCTTTTTAGATATGAAATGTAAAAAACATAAATGAATACACTGTATCACAAAAAGCCTGTTAATGGGCATTCCTTGTTGGTGGTTCCAGGACACAGACTCTTTCTGGACCTTTAGAGCCTGTGTCAGTGGGCTTTGGACTCAATAGGCAAATGCAGCTTGCTTTTAAAATGCTGAGATTAGATTATTCAGAAATCATTGACAGTTTTATTTGACTTCCCTCTGCAATTCACTTGCTTCAAGCTGCTTTTGAGTTTCCAAAGACATTTTTTTGGAAAATAATCTAAAGTGAACAAAAGCCCATCAACATAGCCCTGGGAAGCAAGAAACTATGAAAGTTAGGTTTAAAAAATAAAATAAAAATAAAAGTTATATATACAATATCTCACAAAAGTGAGTATACCCCTCACATTTTTGTAAATATGTTATTATATCTTTTCATGTGACAACACTGAAGACATCTGTATAACATTGTACAGTTGTGTGAAAAAGTATTTGCCCCTTTTTGATTTTTTTTTTTGCATATTTGTAACACTTAAATGACTCAGATCATCCAAAAAATTATTATTACACAAATGTAACCAGAGTAAACACAAAATGCAGTTTTTAAAAGCTGGTTTCATTTATAAAGGCAAAACAGCTGTCCAAACCTGCTTGACTTTATGTGAAAAAGTAATTGCCCCTAAACCTAATAACTGTTTGTGCCACCCTTTCTTTAAAAGGATATCGGGGAACTGGAAAAAGTGCAGAGAAGGGCAACCAAACTAATAAGAGGCATTGAGGAAATGAATCTATTCACTCTAGAGAAGAGGAGATATGATCAACATGTACAAATATATAAGGGGTCCATATAGTGAACTTGGTGATGAGTTATTCACTTTACAGTCAACACAGAGGACAAGGGGGCACACTTTATGCCTAGAGGAAAAGAGATTTCATCTCCAAATATGGAAAGGTTTCTTCACAGTAAGAGCTGTGAAAATGTGAAATAGACTCCCTCCAGAGGTGGTTCTGGCCAGTTCAGTAGATTACTTAAAGAAAGGCCTGACCTCTTTCCTAAATGTACATAATATAACTGGGTACTGATATTTATAGGTAAAGTTGATCCAGGGAAAATCTGATGGGGGGGGGGGGGGCAGGAACAAATTTGTTCCTCTGCTGTAACTAATTGGATCATGCTTTGCTGGGTTTTTTTTTTGCATTCCTCTGGATCATCTGTGGGTATAGAATTGGGTATATGGGATTGTGTGATATTATTTTTTATTTTTATGGTTGAACTAGATGGTCTTTTTTTAACCTGACTAACTATGTAACTCTGTAATTGCAATCAAGCATTTGCGATAACTGGCAATGAGTCTTTCACATTGCTGTGGAGCAATTTTGGCCCACTCTTCTTTGCAGAATTGTTTTAATTCAGCCACATTGGAGGGTTTTCCCAGAATGAGCAGCCTGTGTAAGGTCATGATACAGCATCTCAATTGGATTTAAGTCTGGGCTTTGACTAGGCCACTCAAAACCTACATTTTGCTTTGTTTGAACCATTTGGAGGTGGACTTGCTGTTGTGTTTCGGATCATTGTCCTGCTTTATAACCCAAGCTTGAGGTCACAAACTGATAGCTGGAAATTCTCCTTTAGAATTTTCTGCAGAGCTCAGAATTCATGGTTCCATCATTTATTGTAAGTCGTTCAGGTCCCGAAGCTTTAAAGCAGCCTCAGACCATCTTGCTACCACCACCATGTCTGACTGTTGGTATGATGTTCTTGTTATGAAATGCTGTATTAGTTTTATGTCAGATGTAACGGGACGTACACCTTCCAAAAAGTTTAATTTTTGTCTCATCAATCCACAGAATATTTGCCTAAAAGTCTTGGGGATAATCAAGATGTTTTTTTGGTAAATATGAGATGAGCCTTTGTGTTATTTTTGGTCAGCAGTGACTTTGGCCTTGCAACTCTCCCACGGATGCCATTTTTGCCCAGTCTCTGGGGCTGCAAGAGTGCTGCCGGAACTGGGGAGCTACAGTTAACAAGTTAAGCCTGCAGTTCTTTAGATGTTGTTCTGGGTTCTTTTATGACCTCCTGGATGAGTCGTCGTCATGCTCTTGGAGTAATTTTGTAGGACGGCAACTCCTGGAAAGGTTCACCACTGTTAAAAGTTATCTCCATTTGTGGATAATGGCTCTCCCTGTGGTTCTCTGGAGTTCCAAAGCCTTAGAAATGGCTTTGAAACACTTCCTAGACCAATATATGTACATTCATTTGTTTCTAATCTTTTCTTGAATTGTTTTAGATTGTGGCATGATATGTGTTTTTTTGTGATGTGTTCTTCTATTTATGTGATTTCTTGATACAACAGGTCTGGCAGTGATCAGGCCTGGGTGTGGCAAGTGAAATTTAACTCAGCTTTCCAAAAAATTGTGGTTAAGATTCAGCATGGCAGGGGGCAATTCGTTTTTCACATGTGGGCCAGGCAGGTTTGAACAGCTTTTTTCCCTTAATAAATTAAATAATAATTTAAAAACTGCATCTAGGGATTTACTCAGGTTATCTTTGTGTAATATTAAAATTAGTTTGATGATCTGAATCATTAAAGTGTGAGAAATATGCAAAAAAAAAAAAAAAAAATCAGGAAGGGGCAAATACTTTTTCACACAACTGTAAATTTGCTGTTCCCCTCAAAATAACTCACACAGTAAACTGCTGGCAACAAAAGTGAGTACACCCCTAAGTAAAAATGTCCAAATTTGGCCCAAAGTGATAATATTGTGTGTGGCCATCATTATTTTCCAGCACTGCCTTAACTCTCCTGGGCATGGAGTTCATCAGAGATATACAGGTTGCCACTGGAGTCATCTTCCACTCCTCTATGACAACATCACAGAGCTGGTGGATGTTAGAGAACTTGCGCTTTTCCACCTTTAGCTTGAGGATGCATTACAGATGCTCAATAGGAGACATGCTTCGCCAGTCCATCACCTTTACCCTCAGCTTCTTTAGCAAGGCAGTGGTTGTACTGGAGGTGTGTTTGGGGTCATTATTATGTTGGAATACTGCCCTGTGGCCCAGTCTCCGAAGACAGGGGATCATGCTCTGCTTCAGTATGTCACAGTACAGGTTGGCATTCATGGTTCCCTCAATGAACTGTAGCTCCCCAGTTCCGGCAGCACTCTTGCAGCCCCAGACCATGACACTCCCACCACCATGGCTGACTGTAGGCAAGACACGCTTTTCTTTGTACTCCTCACCTGGTTGCCGCCACACATGCTCAACACCATCTGAACCAAATAAGTTTATCTTGGTCTCATCAGGACCACAGGACATGATCGATCACAAAAGGATTACCGATCCTTTGTTTACATTACGTGATCAGCTGTCATTGGCTGACATCTGTTCAAGTGGTAAGGGGCTGGGACCGGTACATGGATCTGTGATCACCCGAGTCACACTGACTCTGTGATCAAAGCACGTGCCGCGCGCGAAGGGGAGGACACCTATTGATGGCCCATGCTGTGGCCATCATTCGGCTATAGCACAGACGCTAAGTGGTTAATGTATGTATATCTGTCTACTTGTAAAAAAAAAAAAAATTCAATAAAACTGAGATTGAAACTAGAAGAGGCTTCCTTCTGGGATGACAGCCATGCAGACCAATTTGATGCAGTGTGTGGCGTATGGTCCACTGACAGGCTGACCCCCCCACTCCTTCAACCTCTGTAGCAATGCTGGCAGCACTTATACCTCTATTTCCCAAAGACAACCTCTGGATATGACACTGAGCGTGTGCACTCTACTTCTTTGGTCGACACAAGCTGGAGACCTATAGAAATAAGGCGGAATTACGATCGCCTCATCCCCGCAATTTTTGTATGATCTAAGAGCACGATCATCTTTTATCTTCATGTACGATCCCCTTTTTTGTTTAATAAATCCCTCCGTTTTCAACATATTACACTATTGGAGGCAATTTTTTTCTTTTTTCCTTTTGCACCCTCCTCGCTACATCCCCACTGGATGGATTTACTCAGTGGCGTACAGCAACAACAGCTGGAGTGAATACGTCTGGGAGAAGTGAGACCCGCACCCTGGAGGATTTCCACTATATGCTTACATATAGCACCTTCAAGGTAAGGGAACTACGAGACCTGTGAGGATATTGAGACACTCAACAGTTGTCAAAGTGAAATTATTGACCGTTCAACATACCATCGCATCTTCACCATTCAACATTATAACTCATTATCTCTTATAGACTGATCTGTCTATGTTCACCAATTCTTTTGATTTGTTTGTTTATCACTCACATTGTGATACATTTTGGTGAATTGAGCTTCACTTATTAGAAGTATTTGTTTGAAGTCTGGACTCACTTTTTTGATCTATTTCACTCATAAGTGTAGTCACCTAATTTATTTCTTTATTTGTGTATTTTATTACGTTCACCTCAGTTGTGGCTCTCACAGATTTGAAGCGATTATCATTTATTTATTTTTCTTCAATAAATTTTTCTTCAGACCACAGGACATGATCGATCACAAAAGGATTACCGATCCTTTGTTTACATTACGTGATCAGCTGTCATTGTCTGACATCTGTTCAAGTGGTAAGGGGCTGAGACCGGGACATGGATCTGTGATCACCCGAGTCACACTGACTCTGTGATCAAAGCACGTGCCGCGCGCAAAGGGGAGGACACCTATTGATGGCCTCCCAGAAATTGGGGTCCATGCTGTGGCCATCATTCGGCTATAGCACAGACGCTAAGTGGTTAATGTATGTATATCTGTCTACTTGTAAAAAAAAAAAAAAATCAATAAAACTGAGATTGAAACTAGAAGAGGCTTCCTTCTGGGATGACAGCCATGCAGACCAATTTGATGCAGTGTGTGGCGTATGGTCCACTGACAGGCTGACCCCCACACTCCTTCAACCTCTGTAGCAATGCTGGCAGCACTTATACCTCTATTTCCCAAAGACAACCTCTGGATATGACACTGAGCATGTGCACTCTACTTCTTTGGTCGACTATGGCAAGGCCTTTTGTGAGTGGAACCTGTCCTGTTAAACTGCTGTTTAGTTTTGGCCACCTTGCTGCAGCTCAGTTTCAGGGTCTTGGCAAATTTCCTATAGCCTAGGCCATCTTTATGTAGATCCTAAGAGAGTTCTTTGCCATGAGGTGCCATGTTGAACTTCCGGTGACCGGTATGAGAGCGTGAGAGCGATAACACAAAATTTAACACACCTGCTCCCCGTTCACACCTGAGACCTTGTAACACTAACGAGTCACATGACATTGGAGAATGGATAATTGGGCCCAATTTGGACATTTTCACTTAGGGGTGTACTCACTTTTGTTGCCAGCGGTTTAGACATTAATGGCTGTGTGTTGAGTTATTTTGAGGGGACAGCAAATTTACACTGTTATACAAGCTGTACACTCACTTCTTTACATTGTAGCAAAGTTTTATTTCTTTAGTGTTGTCACATAAAAAGATATAATAAAATATTTACAAAAATGTGAGGGATGTACTCACTTTTGTGAGATACTGTATCTATCTATAGATAGATATATCTATATAGATATAGCTATACATATAGCTATATCTATATAGATATAACTATATAGATATATCTATATATAAAATAGACTGAGGGGAACCTGCATGATTATTAGTAAATAAAACTATATGTTTAAACTGCAACTGCCATCTAACAATAAAACAGTTAAACACTCATTACCTTGTACAACATAGTAGTTTTTCTGACTTTTTAGTGAAGAGTATAGGGCCAGATTCAGATACATTTACGTTGCTCCATGGCAGCGTATCGTATCCCATTTACGTTACACCGCCACAGGTTTACAGCGTAAGTGCCTGATTCACAAAGCTCTTACCTGTAAACTTGCGGCGGTGTAACGTAAATTCGCTCGGCGCAAGCCCGCCTAATTCAAATGGGGCGGGCACCATTTAAATTAGGCGCGTTCCCGCGCCGAACGTACTGTTGCATCCTAAGATCCGACAGTGTAAGTCAATTACACCTGCCGGATCTTAGGGCTATCTATGCGGAACTGATTCTATGAATCAGTCGCATAGTTAGGACGGGCGGATCACAGAGATACGATGGCGTATCAGGAGATACCCTGTCGTATCTCTTTTGTGAATCTGGCCCATAGTGTTTAGCAAGTCCCATAAATTTTTATGTATTGAATGACATTCATTTTATTGCACAGTACAGAATGCTGTTAAGCTGGCCATATGTTTGTAAAATTTTGCTCAAAATTCCTTTAAGAATGCTCATTTGGCTTTATAATCGTTGGTTCATACTGATGTTCATTTACTATTGCATGATGAAAAGAAATTGAAGAAACAGGATGGAATTTTTTTCTCAAAAAAATCTCAAACGGTGTATGTGGCTTTCGTTGAGAAAAAAACATTATTTTCAAAAATGTAATCCTACTACTGCATGACCAGCTTTACTGTCCACCAAAAACACTAAGCAATTGATAGATTTGTTTAATAAAGTGGTTGTAAAGGTAGAAGGTTTTCCATTTTAATGCATAGAATGCAAAAAAAACTTGTGCAGCTCACCCCCTTATACTTACCCAAGCCCATTCTTGATCCATCGTTGTGCTTGAGAGCCGCAACTCTCTCTGCTTTCTCTCTCCACACAGGGCAGACTGATAGCAGAGGGAGCCATTGGCTCCTGCTGCTGTCAATCAAATCCTGTGGCAAGGGAGTGGGGGGGGTGTCCGGGCTGAGTCACAAAGTCTGTGTCAATGGAAACAGACAACATGGCTCGGAATTGAGCCCACAGATGTGCCACAGCAGGAAATGTCCTCCCATGGTGGCACACCAAAAAGAGGAGAAACTAAGAGCACTGGCAGGGGCCTAAGAAGAGGAGGATTAGGGCTGCTCTTTGCAAAACAATTGAGAAGGTAAGTATAACATGTTTGTTATTTAAAAAAAAAAAAAGCATTTACAATTACTTTAAATCATTAATCCCACAACCGTTACATTAAGCTTACTTGATAGTCATCCTGGCCACAGAATCAAGGGAATTGTATCCTGCTGAACTGAAATTTTCCTTATATCGTTCCATCTTAATAGCTTCTAGCCACTCTCCAACAGAGCAGAATGTTGAGAAATCAAGGGTGTTTTGGTCCAATAGTGGGCTTGCAGGTCTAAACATAAGTGTAAAAAAAACAAAATATCAGTAATTCAAGTTAATACACTTCATAGTGATGTGCTTAATGAAATGTAATTTATTAAAAATGGTTGGTTAGAGATTTAATCCTTAATCTGAAACGGTACCATATAATTCAGAAGATACTATTTATACAGTCACAACATTTCTCTGATATTGGGTAAAAGACTGCACTGGAATGTTTTCCACGTGCTGGTAGTACAGTGGATGATGTTACTACTGCTCTGGAACAGTAATACTATCTACCACAAAGCTTTCTAGGAAAATGTCTCTTTTTTCCATCCTGCCTCTCTCGTGTGAGTTGTGATGTCTAATGTCATTACAAAAGGCCAGAAAGATCAAACCCATTTTGCAGTAAAATAATGATATTACTGCTACAATATTTCTGGCAGAGGCAATGTTTTACACTTGGGTACAAATTAGGTTAATAGGCAGTTTCTCTGAGATATTAGCGTATTTTACATGCATGCCTTTCTCACACAGAAGTCTTGACATCATGTTAGGGTACATACCATGGCATTTCTTATACATGGCAGTGTCTTACATGACCATCACCCCAACATGTCAGTCCTTCTGGCAACATAGCAGTCTATCTGATAACATAGCAGTCTATCTGATAACATGGCAGCACTGGAAACAAACACAATTACTGGTACTTGTGCAATTGGGGGCAAAATCTTTATTTTTTTAGATTTTCCAGTTCTTTCACATGTGTGGCTCCAGACATTTTTTTGGCAAGCCACATCCCTTTTGAATTTATACCTATTTATAAATAAACCACACTCACTGTTTTTGCAAAGTTTTTACTTTTTCATTCCTACTCAGCTCCAACAATTTGCATATTTATGACTTAAACAACTGCAAGCATATGATATCAAAGTTGCTGTTGCTAAGAAGATGATGAATATGTTCTACAGTTTTTGCTGCTTGCAATATTAAAGCAGTATTAAACCCAAAACGAAAATTTAAATACCAGTATATTGATTATGCTTTATGCTTATTTTCTTTATTGCACCTGGTGAATCAGCCAGTAACACACTTCCTGTCTTAAGCAGCCCATAGTTGAAGTGGCTGATTTCCCTATACATACATTTTATGTGAACAAGGGAATCCTCCCCACTGAGCCTTTTGAATTCTCACAGGGTAGAGGCTTTCCCGCCATAAGAATACTCTGATCAGCACTGTCGGGCTATAGCCTGCAGCACTGATCGAGCAGGGATAACCTGATTGGGTGGTTGTACAGAAGTCATTCAGTAGATTAACTTCTGTACAACCAGAGTGCCCAAACATGAATTGAAATTTGGCTGGTCCCTGCTGAACTGGCCGAATTTTGATCCGTGTAGAGATGGCATTGTCAGTCTGGGGAAGGGTAGTGTTATGCCACGTACACGCGATTGGAATTTCCGATAAAAAAAGTCAGATCGGAGGAGCTGGTCAGAGACTGCGGACATGATACAGGAGACAGTCAGAGACTGCAGACATGATACAGGAGATGGTTAGAGGCTGGGGACCTAATCAGAGACTGCAGACAAGATCAGAAGCTGGGGACATGATCAGAGGCTGGGGACATGGTCAGGGGGTGCGGACATGGTCAGGGGGTGCGGACATGGTCAGGGGGTGCGGACATGGTCAGAGGCTGCGGACATGGTCAGGGGCTGAGGTCATGGTCAGGGGCTGTGGACGTGGTTAGGGGCTGCGGACATGGTCAGAGGCTGTGGACATGTCTGCCCGAGCATAGCTGAGCACAGCTGAGGTGAGCTAAGCGGGGATCGCCCCCCCCTGCTCAAGCATAGCCAAGCACAGCCGAGGTGAGTTGAGCAGGGACCACCCCCCGTCCAAGCACAGCAGAGGTGATCTGAGAACGCCCCTCTGCTCGAGCCCAGCAGGGACCGCCCCCCACCGAGCACAGCTGATTTCAGCCAAGGTGAACTAAGATTATTCCCCTGCTCGATTGTGGACTGCCCCCTCATCGCTCGAGCACAGCTGAGCACAGCCAAGGTAAGCTGAGACTACCCCTCTGCTCAAGCCCAGCCGAGCGTGGACTGCCCCCGGCCCGAGCACAGCCAAACCCAGCCGAGTACAGCACAGTCGAGGTGAACTAAGACTGCCCCTCTGCTCAAGCAAAGCTGAACCCAGCCAAGCCGGGACTGCCCCCCGCCCGAGCTCAGCCGAGCAGCTGCCATTCACATTACGCTGCTTTTATGGGGGACTGTATTTGTGCGGATTCGGTGGGGGGGCATTTTTGTGCGTGGGGGCTTTCTTGACGCCCCCCACAAAGTGCCGCCCTAGGTCTGTGCCTTATCGGCCTAGGCCAAGACACACCAATGTCTATAACCACTCTACGGGCTACTGACATCAAAGGACAATGACACAACTGTCACAGAAAAGCATAAGGAACTTTGAAAATGGGCTGTGATTGGACAGCCTGCCATTGACTTCATGTGCTAACTTGAAGGTAAAAGCACATAAAATTCAAGTATTTTAATTGTTTAGTTGCAGCATTTTTCCTTCCTATAAATAATTTTGCTACACTTGCAACGTGGCTTTAAAATTAATAGAAATTTTGACTAAACCAGCAAGAGTTAATACCCTAGTCCAGCCCCTCCTTCTAGGAGTGTCTACTTACTGCCACACTGTCTGTACAACCCCTTCCCTCCCTACATACCAATTTATGTTGCTACCAGGGGAGGAGCAAAGGTGAACTAAGGGCCCATTTACACTTGCTTTGGCTCCACCAAGGATTCGGACAGGCTTTGTTAAAGCTCTCTGAACACCAGTCAAATCTCCTGTCACTAAATAAAATGGTTAGCTTACAGTCCTATTTACACCTTGCTTCTGCTATCCTTTGGCTTTGCTTCAAAAATTATACCCCATGTAGCTTCAGTGGTGCTTCAAAGTGTCTTCAAAGCCTCAATAGAAGTCTATGGCAAAGCTCGCTTGAAGCCCCACTGAATCCTCATCGAAGCCCCACAAAGCCTCACCGAAGCCTCATCGAAGCCCCACTGAAGCCTTATTGAAGCACCAAGTGCAGATGTAAACACGACTGTAAGCTAACCATTTTATTTAGTGACAGGCGGTTTGACTGGCGTTCAGAGAACCCTTGTTTTGAAGCAAGAGTAAACTAGCCCTTACTTGAGTGACAACTCTGAGTCTGCTGTGACTCCTGACATCACATCTAAAATGGCAGCACCCAAGAGCAGTCTCAGGGCATTTGTAATCTTTTTCTGCTAAAAAAAATCCATAAAATCCATTTGACACACATGAACTTATGGGAAGATTGTTATTGAAATAAATGATCTGTTTAAAAAAAATAATGATGATGAAACCTTGTGCTTTGACTAAGCATTGATTATCTGGCTCAGAGTTAATTGTCCTTTGCAAGCACATCCTAATGCCCAGAGGTGCAGACACTTTTAGACACATGTTCACATGTGCCTACTAGATGCCTTTAACTATAATAAATGCAGCCTCCAATGCAGACATAGGCCCAGATTCACAAAGCACTTACGTCGACGTATTTCCAGATACGCCGCGTAAGTGCAAATATGCGCCGTCGTATCTATGCGCCGGACTAAGAAACTAAGATACGCCTGAAAATAGGCTTCATCCGACCGACGTAACTTGCCTAAGCAGGCGTAGAGTGGGAGCATATTTACGCTGGACGTATTTGCCGCTCCCATTGATTTTCTATTCACATATGCAAATGAGGGAGATACGCCGATTCACGAACGTACGTCCGTCCGACGCAGTGCGCGTAAAGTTATGCCCCATAAAGGAGGTGTAACTCAGCAGCATCCATGCAAAGGGAACACAATCCGACGTATTTTACGTAGTTTACGTAGGACGTGAATATGGCTGGGCGTAGGTTACGTTCACGTCGTAGGCAGTGATCGGACGTATCTTCGGGAGTAGTTCCGACGTGATTCTGAGCATGCGCACTGGTATGCATCCACGGGACGGTGCATGCGCCGTTCGTTATTCGTATCTGTCTGGCGCTCGGCCAATCATTTGCATGGGGTCACACCTCATTTGCATGGCTCACGCCCACTTCCACATACGCCGGCTTACGCTTAGGAAACCCAGCGCAGATTTGGCAGCACTGGCTTTGTGAATTCAGTGCTTGTCTCTCTGCGCTGGGTCGGCGTAGCGTAAAGAAGATACGCTACAGCGGCATAAATATGCGCCGCTGTTTGTGAATCCGGGCCAATGTCCGTAGCAGCAATGGATTTTAACATGCACTTTATCCCCAATGAGATATGAGGCTGCTGTGACCTGTCCTTCATTTGCAGTACAGCTGTGTTTGCAAACACAGACTGTAATGCCGTGTACACACGATAATTTTTCAGCATGAAAAAAATATGTTTTTCGGGTATTTTGAAAAAACAAAGTTTTTCCAACGTCATCATTAAAACGACGTTGTCCACACACCATCATTTTTAAAAAATGCTCTAGCAAAGCGCGGTGACGTACAACACGTACAACGGCACTCTAAAGGGGAAGTTCCATGCGGATGACGCCACCCTTGGGACTGCTTTAGCTGATTCCGTGTTAGTAAAAGACGATTCGCGCTTTTCTGTCTGTTACAGCGTGATGAATGTGCTTACTCCATTATGAATGGTAGTTTACCAGAATGAGCACTCCCATCTCAAAACTTGCTTCTGAGCATGCACGGGTTTTTAACGTTGTTTTAGCCCCCACACGATAATTTTTTACAACCCGAAAAACAACATAGATTAAAACGTCATTAAAAAATGCAGCTTGTCAGAATTTTTCTTTTACGTTTTTCAGAAGCCAAAAAATTATGTGAAGCCCACACGCCATCATTTTAAATTACATTTTTTAAAAACTACGTTTTTTTCATGCTGAAAAATGATTGCGTGTACGCGGCATAAGCACTTGGGGACTTGTGTCTAAAAGCATCAGCTGCATTATCAGGGAAAATAAGTCTATGCAAAGGAGCCATACAAACCACTTTGTATTGCATATAGTGCTAGACAAATGAAGCTTAATAGGATAAATTGCTTTGCTACTGAAGCCAAGCAGCTACACTACACCCAGTCTTTTCCCTCTCAGGATCTAGACCCCCACGGTGGTTTATTAGAAGTCTGTGATCTCTCAATGACCTGTAACTAACAGAAGCAATAAAAAAAAAAAAGCTGCCATCGATATTATCAGATCAAGCTACCTATCCATCACTATTCAGAAAAAACATAAACAAATGGAAGGGAGCTTTTGTGGAGTTAGTTGTATTAGTAAACTCTACTGTAAAAAATGGATTATCATATTATAGCTTTGTAAATATTTATGAGGAACTTGCATAAGGCGAGGGGTAAAAAATAAAAATACTTAAATTTCCATGCAGTTGTAAGGCTGCGTACACACAGTCGGTCAAAACCGATGGAAACGGACTGAAGGACCGTTTCATCGGTCCAAACCGATGGTGTGTGGGCCCCATCGGTCAGTTATCCTTCAGTCAAAAATTTTAAAGCTTTAAAATTGAACCGATGGACGCCTAACCAATAGGTCAAAACCGACGGTTAGTATGCATAAGCATCGGTTAAAAACCTGTGCATGCTCAGAATCAAGTCGACGCATGCTTGGAAGCATTGAACTTAATTTTTCTCAGCACGTCGTTGTGTTTTACGTCACTGCGTTGGACTCGAAAGTTTTTTTAACTGATGGTGTGTAGGCACATCAGACCATCAGTCAGCTTCATCGGTTAACCGATGACAATGGTCCTTCGGACCGTTCTCATCGGATGGACTAATCGTGTGTACGCAGCCTAAAGAGTAGAGGCTTTGGATGAAATCCGCACAGGTGTATCTATACTTAAGCCAGTCATGCATGGATCGAAATTCAGGCGGTTCAGCAGAGACTAGTGGAATTTTGATCCATGAATGAGCAGGCTGATTGTACCCAAATTGATCCATCAATCAACTTGGGTACAGCCACCCTGTCAGATTTTTAGAATGTGATTACCGCCTACCTGCTAGCACTAATCATTGTGTTCTGCCAGCCAGGAAGACTTCAGCTGTGGGATCAGGGCACCACCAGTGCAGAGCCTGCTTAGGAATGTCAGCAGGCAGGTGTGAGTGCATCTGCACACACAGTGAGGTGAAGACGTTTGGAGGATAGCCTGATGTCAAGAAGGTCAGCAAATATGTCACTTCTCTCCAGGAAAAACATCAGGGACAGACTGAAATTCTGCAAAAAGTACAGGGATTGGACTGCTGAGGACTGGGGTAAAGTAATTTTCTCTGATGAGTCCCTTTTTCGATTGCTTGGGGCATCTGGAAAAAACATTGTCTGGAGAAGAAAAGGTGAGTGCTACCATCAGTCCTGTGCCATGCCATGCCTGGCCTGACCCCCCACTACACCCTAGAAGTGAAAAAGTATTACTTAATTTTAAGTACATTTTTGTTTTACATACATGCTCTGGTCCCATTGTGTACTTAAAAGTGGGGTATGTCTGTATGTATGCATCCTGAGACTGAATATTCATGTCTGGGGTTGCTTCTGAGTCACAATTTTGCCTAAGAACACAACCATGAAAAAAGAATGGTACAAAAAATATCCTCCAAGAGCAACTTCTCTCAACCATCCATAAACAGTTTGGTGATGAACAATGCCTTTTCCAGAATGATGGAGCACCTTGCCATAAAGCAATAGTGATAACTAAGTGGCTTGGAGAACAAAACATATAAATGTTGGGTCCATGGCCAGGAAACTCCCCAGACCTTAATCCCATTGAGAACTTGTGGTCGATATTCAAGAGGCGGGTGAACAAAAAAAAAACCACAAATGACAAACTCCAAGCATTGATTATGTAAGAATGGGCTGCCATCAGTCAGGATGTGGCCCAGAAGTTGATCGACAGCATGCCAGGGCGAATCAGAGGTCTGGAAAAAGGGTCAACACTGGAAATATTGACTCTTTTTTTTATGAACTGCTTGTAGTTATACTATAGTATACCATACCAACATCTGACAAAAAGACCTAAAAAGACTGAAGCAACAGACTTCGTGAAAATGTATATTTGTGTCATTCTCAAAACTTTTGGCCACAGATGTGCTGCTTTCTACAGCTAAGGTTTGGGATTTTTTATAACATCCAGTGTGCATGAGGTCTAACAGTATGAGACAAGCAAATAAACCAGTAAAACACATTTGTATTATATTCAAATATAACAAAACATATTTATAAATGTTTTTACTTTGTGTATATAGACAACAACTTTTACCTATTACAAGTATTCATTGGAGTTTTCAAACTGTTGGGATTGCGAATCATTTTGTCTAGAATACCAACAATTTGTTCAAATTTGGGCCTTTCCCCACGTTCCTTCTGCCAACAATCTAACATCAGTTGATGAAGACAAGCAGGACAGTCCATTGGTGCTGGTAACCGATAACCTTCCTCGATAGCCTTTATGACCTAATAATTAAACAGAAATATTTCTACATAAACATCAATTTTGTTTCGACATTTGTAGCATACTTAACAAAGCTATGAATTATTGTGTGCATAGAGTTTATTCATATATAAGGTCATATTGGTCGTCTCGGCTAAAAACCACCAGTATTTAAGTGAACAGAATGTTACAGTATAATTCACAAGACAGATTTATACTGATGTTGGATACTCATTAAGTATCCAATATTTATCGTGGATACAAAGGTAAAGCCCTATGAGAAGGCAGCAAGGCCTGGGAAAAATACTTATCTTTTGATGTCACTGATGATTTGTTTCAGAGGAAATCAAATGTTTTAAAGGTTGAATTTAATGAATATATGTCTTTTTTTCCACCTTTGTAGCCTAGCAACTGTACAGTATATCTGACCAAATACCTTATCCATTATTCTTAAAATACAACCCTACTTATTCTAATGCATTTTATATAATTAGGGCCTGTCCAAAATATAACCAGACATTCAATATGTATTTATAGAAGGAGTAACTAAAATCTGCAGGGCTCTGGTGTTACCCTTCTACATAACTCGTCTATATGTCACAATAAAAATCTCTGACAGCCCTGTTTTTTTGTTGTTAAATTAGCATGCCAGAGGCTCAAACAGCATGTAACAGAACAATACAAGGAATAGGAATTAAAAAGCAAAGTTGCTTTAGTCTGTGTAATATGCAAGGTGAACAAACAGCTGGCCTATAAGGCAGAAAAGCAGATAAACCTGGGACACCTTACCTCATAAAACACCAGTAAAATTGTAATAGCCCAAAGGAATAGTGATAAAGAATAATACATTTAAACAGAAGCAAAAACCTGTTTTCAAAACCATTGGCCCATGATGTGATGTCATAATTCCTTCAGTTATGACACAAGGGCTTTGTCCTTCTCACTCCCTGTCTTTCCTGAACATGCTTTAAGTAAGCAGGGGGTGAAACCAAAGATGTATTGCTTCATAAAAAATAATTTCCAACATGCCTAATGTATCGCAGGGATGGGTGGGGGAGAAAACAAAAGTGCCATTTTGTGGAAGCCAAGGCCGAGGAGCATAAGGAACAAAACTCCAACACCTGGAAAAACATGCTTTTGCTACAGCTAGTATTTACATACATTCTTTTTAATCAGTTATACCAAGATTGTAACTAAATCTTATGGTATACCAACCTAGTATTTAAAACCTCATTAACATTTTGCCTGTGAACATTCCGCAGAGAAGTTCAGGTTACTGGAGGTATAGTTACCTATAGTTCAAACAAACCAAACACTTGTATTTTCTAATCCAATAATAATAATATACAATAATGCAGCGCCTTATATAAAGTGCATGATAATTACAATGAAAGATATTGCTTAACATGTGAAGAAAAGGTGTCAAAAATTTTAAGCAAAAAAAAAAAAAGCAAAAAAAGGGAGTCGAAAGTGTGTATTCCATGAAGACAAATAATGTGTATAACAACACCAGTATCCCTATACAGTAGATGTTCCTCAGGAGTTGCTTCGTATACAGGGAGTGCAGAATTATTAGGCAAATGAGTATTTTGACCACATCATCCTCTTTATGCATGTTGTCTTACTCCAAGCTGTATAGGCTCGAAAGCCTACTACCAATTAAGCATATTAGGTGATGTGCATCTCTGTAATGAGAAGGTGTGTGGTCTAATGACATCAACACCCTATATCAGGTGTGCATAATAATTAGGCAACTTCCTTTCCTTTGGCAAAATGGGTCAAAAGAAGGACTTGACAGGCTCAGAAAAGTCAAAAATAGTGAGATATCTTGCAGAGGGATGCAGCACTCTTAAAATTGCAAAGCTTCTGAAGCGTGATCATCGAACAATCAAGCGTTTCATTCAAAATAGTCAACAGGGTCGCAAGAAGCGTGTGGAAAAACCAAGGCGCAAAATAACTGCCCATGAACTGAGAAAAGTCAAGCGTGCAGCTGCCAAGATGCCACTTGCCACCAGTTTGGCCATATTTCAGAGCTGCAACATCACTGGAGTGCCCAAAAGCACAAGGTGTGCAATACTCAGAGACATGGCCAAGGTAAGAAAGGCTGAAAGACGACCACCACTGAACAAGACACACAAGCTGAAACGTCAAGACTGGGCCAAGAAATATCTCAAGACTGATTTTTCTAAGGTTTTATGGACTGATGAAATGAGAGTGAGTCTTGATGGGCCAGATGGATGGGCCCGTGGCTGGATTGGTAAAGGGCAGAGAGCTCCAGTCCGACTCAGACGCCAGCAAGGTGGAGGTGGAGTACTGGTTTGGGCTGGTATCATCAAAGATGAGCTTGTGGGGCCTTTTCGGGTTGAGGATGGAGTCAAGCTCAACTCCCAGTCCTACTGCCAGTTTCTGGAAGACACCTTCTTCAAGCAGTGGTACAGGAAGAAGTCTGCATCCTTCAAGAAAAACATGATTTTCATGCAGGACAATGCTCCATCACACGCGTCCAAGTACTCCACAGCGTGGCTGGCAAGAAAGGGTATAAAAGAAGAAAAACTAATGACATGGCCTCCTTGTTCACCTGATCTGAACCCCATTGAGAACCTGTGGTCCATCATCAAATGTGAGATTTACAAGGAGGGAAAACAGTACACCTCTCTGAACAGTGTCTGGGAGGCTGTGATTGCTGCTGCACGCAATGTTGATGGTGAACAGATCAAAATACTGACAGAATCCATGGATGGCAGGCTTTTGAGTGTCCTTGCAAAGAAAGGTGGCTATATTGGTCACTGATTTGTTTTTGTTTTGTTTTTGAATGTCAGAAATGTATATTTGTGAATGTTGAGATGTTATATTGGTTTCACTGGTAAAAATAATTAATTGAAATGGGTATATAATTTTTTTTGTTAAGTTGCCTAATAATTATGCACAGTAATAGTCACCTGCACACACAGATATCCCCCTAAAATAGCTAAAACTAAAAACAAACTAAAAACTACTTCCAAAAATATTCAGCTTTGATATTAATGAGTTTTTTTGGGTTCATTGAGAACATGGTTGTTGTTCAATAATAAAATTAATCCTCAAAAATACAACTTGCCTAATAATTCTGCACTCCCTGTAGATGTTCATTTTGGAGGCAACAACTCGCCTGGAAGTGTGATATGGCTGAGTGGATCTCTAGAACCATGCTTCATTTACCCTTAGTTTGAAATATAAGAGGTGGTGCCATTGGAGTATACATGCCGCAGTGGTTCCTTATGCTGGTTTTGGCGCATATGCTGCTGTAATGGTAGCCATTCACTCTGGTGAGTTTTAAAATCACTCAATGTTGGTGGATGGTCAGTGAAGAGCCTCCTGAGGAACATCTATATGAAAACTGGTGTTATTATACACAGTACTGGTCTTCACTTTGGGACTCCCCTTTTTTTTATTACAGTAAAACCTTGGTTTGCGAGCATAATTTGTTCCAGAAACATGCTTGTAATCCAAAGCACTTGTATATCAAAGCAAATTTCCCCATAAGAAATAATAGAAACTTAAATGATTAGTTCCACAACCATTTATTCATATGTAGGTCCTTCAGTTTATAGTCCATATAAAAAGATTATAGCAATGTGATAGGTTGTGTAACCATAAAATATCCATCCACAAGGGGATTAGAAGCAAAATCCAGCAGGAGCTACAGAGTATAAAAGAGAAGAGAGGCACCTCTAAATGTAGCAATTTGTTGCTATATGTTGTACCTTCATTAAATGTAACCATATTGCTACACTTATGCCCTGTACACACGATCAGTTCATCCGATGAAAACGGTCTAATGGATTTTTTCATCAGATATCCGATGAAGCTGACTTTTATCAGTCTTGCCTACACACCATCAGTTAAAAAAACGTTTGTGTCAGAACGCGGTGACGTAAAACACAACGACGTGCTGAGAAAAATGAAGTTCAATGCTTCCGAGCATGCGTCGACTTGATTCTGAGCATGCGTTGGTATTTAACCGATGGATTTCCCCACAGACAATCGTTTTTTTTCTATTGGTTTTTTACCATCAGATAATTTTAAAACAGGTTCTAAGTTTTTTCACTGATGGGAAAAAAAACTGATGGGGCCCACACACGATCGGTTCGTCTGATGAAAACGGTCCATCAGACCGTTTTCATCAGACGAACCAATCGTGTGTACGCGGCATTCGAGGCGCCTCTCTTATAATAAGACGCTACTCTTATATCAAGACATCGCTTGTACATCAAGTGAAAATGTATTTAAAAATGTTGCTTGTCTTGCAAAATTTTCTCAAACCGAGTTACTCTCAAACCAAGGTTTTACAGTATTGGACTTTATATTTTTGACACTGTTTATTCACATTAAGCAATAACTTTTCTTGAATTATCATACTCTTTATATAAAGTGCTACATTATTGTTCTGCACATTTACGTTTGAAGGTCATGGTTAAACTGGCTTTTGTGTAAGTGGCCTGAAGCCTCGTACACACAACCGAGAAACTCGACAGGCGAAACACATCAATTTGCTCGTCGAGTTCCTTGTTAGGCTGTCGAGGATCTCGGCGAGCCAAATTTCTCCATTCCCGTAGAGGAAAAAGAATACATGCTCTCTTTTTGGCTCGACGGGATCCTCGACAGTTTCCTCGTCGAAAAGTGTACACACGACCGGTTTCCTCGGCAAAAAAAAAGTTTCTTGCTGGTTTCTGCCGAGAAACTCGGTCGTGTGTACGAGGCCTTATTTGTATTTGTATGTCTCAGCGCAGAGAGTACCTCTTACATTAATGAGTTAGCATAGTTTGAGAATAGCTGTATTAGTTAAGTACAAATGCTTTTTGGATCAGCAGGAAGAGAAAGAACAGAACAGTGTCTTCAGTCTACCCTATTTATGATAGCTCAACAAAATGCTTCCATTCTACTGGCTTTTGTACTCAGTTTTAGTATCATGATAGCGAACCTCACTGCTGTGGTAACTAAGTTGAAAACATATTGCTGCAAACTTCATTAAACCCCATAGCCTTGAGTTAAAGGCATTGAGAGAATCAATCAGAAGGACGTGTAAAAGGTTAGAATGATGTTATAAGGTAATTCATGTCACTGACAGTGTGCTACAAAGCTCTCATAAAATACTAGTGAAGTATTCATGCTCCTGAATGTCACGCTGTGAAGGATTGTCTGAAACTGACTTGCAGGAAAGCTGGGATACAAAAAATTGTTTTTTTCAACCAGCATATGAGAGAGAATTGGGTTTGACTGGTAACCTCCAATTAATTCTTACCCTAATGTCAGTTCAGTAAAGTGAAATACTGTATTAATAAATACAATTAAAAAATTAAGCATTCATAACTAGATAAAAAGGTTATAAAAAGGTTCACTTTATAATGTATTTTGACTTATAACATGTTTTGCAAAGGTGGAGGTACAATACACTCAGCAAGGTTAATCTAATAAGGAGCAGTAAATGTTCACTTAGAAAAGCTAATTCAAAACAAATCTCACTGAGCTTAGAAATTAACCTCTTGCCAATCCCAAAATGCATATATGCAAAGGCAGGACAAGTGGCCATGACAGGCTGAGGTTGTGTGCAGAAAGCATGGTCTCTATCCTCTTCAAGCACACTGACCAAGCTCACTAAGGACCCTTTCACACTGGGGCAGTGGGGGCGTCGGCGGTAAATCGCCGTTATTTTTAGCAGTGCTTTACCGTCAATTTCGCAGCACTATTCAGCCACTAGCGGGGAGCTTTTACCCACCGCTAGCAGCCAAGAAAGGGTTAAAACCACAGCAAAGCGCCTCTGCAGAGGCACTTTGCCGACGGTATAGCCATGGTGCCTATTGATTTCAATGGGCAGAAGCGATGGAGGAGCGGTATACACACCACTCCTTCACCGCTCCAAAGATGCTGCTAGCAGGACTTTTTTTTACCGTCCTGATAGCTCACTGCTCCAGTGTGAAAGCTCTCGGGGCTTTTACACTGGAGAGACAGCAGCGGCTGTTTCAGGTTGCTTTGCAGGTGCTATTTTTAGCATTTTAGCGCCTGCAAAGCAACCCAGTGTGAAAGGGGTCTAAGAGCTCTTGGTACTGACTTCTGATTATGAGCCAGCAGCTCGATTGCTATCACAAGCAGCAAGAGGGGATGTCCCCCCCTCTCACTGCCTTCCGACGCTCCACCTGGGCTGTCCTATCCCACCAAGAGGCCCGAGTGACCAACCAGCATGTCCGCCGTCCGGTCGGAGACCTGAAAAAAAAGCCACAATTGAGACACATCTCTTCGGCTTACTGGAGCCTTAAAGGTGCCAGATTAAAAAGAAAGTATTCAGTATTCAAAACAGCCAAACTTAGCGTTGTGAATGCTTTTAGGTGCAAAGAAGGGATTTGGGGTCTTATAGATCCCAAATCCCTCCAAAAAATACCTGACTGACGTGACTATTGCTGTCACAAGGGATTCCTTGTGACAGCAATAAAAGTGATAAAAAAAGGAAAGTATAAAATAAATACACACGCGCACACAGAAGCAAACGCATATGTAAGTTGCGGCCGCAAATGTAAACAGTGTTTACAGCACTCATGTGAGGCATTGCCGCGATCAATAGAGTGAAAGCAATAATTTTAGCACTAGAACTCCTCTGTAACTCTAATCTGGTACCCATTAAAAAAAAATTCAAACTTTGCCTATGGAGATTTTTAAGTACCATCGTTTGTCACCATTCCACCAGTGTGTGCAATTTTAAAACATGACATGTTAGGTAACTATTTACTCGGTGTAACATCATCTTTCACATTACATTAAAAAAAAATATTCAGGAAAGTGTATTTTTTCCAAATAAATTGCATTTGAAAGACTGCTGCGCAAATACAGTGTGGCATAAAATATTGCAAAGATCGCCATTTTACTCTCTAGGGTCTCTACTAAAATATATATATATATATATATATATATATATATATATATATATATATATATATATATATATATATATATATAAAATGTTTGGGGGTTCTAAATAATAATAATAAATAATTTTGTAGCAAAAGAATACTGATTAACTTGTAAGCAACAAGTGTCAGAAAATGGCATGGTCCTTAAAGCGGGGGTTCACCCTAAAAACAATTTTCTAACATTACATTGAGCTCACTCTCGACATTGACAGTATGCCGATTTTTCTTTGCTGTACATACCTCGTATAGCTATTTTCTTACCCGGCTTCCGAGTAGTGAATCCTGCGGGAGTGGGCGTTCCTATGAAGCAGTTAGTGATTGACGTGATGACAAAAACTACCACCCCTGTCGCATAAGGAGCGTCACGAGTCGCCGAAAGAAGCCGAACGTCGAGTCTGCGCTATATGGCGCCTGCGCACTGACGTTCGGCTTCTTTCGGCAACTCGTGACGCTCCTTATGCGACGGGGGTGGTAGTTTTTGTCATCACGTCAATCACTAACTGCTGCATAGGAACGCCCACTCCCGCAGGATTCACTACCCGGAGGCCGGGTAAGAAAATAGCTATACGAGGTATGTACAGCTAAAAAAAAAAAATCAGCATACTGTCAATGTCGAGAGTGAGCTCAATGTAATGTTAGAAAATTGTTTTTAGGGTGAACCCATGCTTTAAGTGGTTGATACTGGGTTAAGCTGCATCCATACTAGTGTCAAAGGGGGTGATCACTGCATTCCCCGTACATCACAATCACTTCCTGACACTTGGTACTAAAGATGGTTCTACAGTTCCTGTAGATTTTTTTAAATATACACATTTGTGCAGCACCCTGCCTGACCCAAAAGGTCAAGTTCAGGATTTTCACAAACACGTGATAACAATAATTCTGCATTTTGTTATAAAGTCTCAACTTGTCTTAAAGGCTAAGTTCACCTTTTCTTTTACTATGTACCACTATAACATTAATGTACTTATTTAGCATAAAAAACAAAAAACAGCTTTCTATTAATTCTACACAGGGTTATCTCACTCTCTTCATAGCTGTTTAAACACACTTCTCAATTACTTCTGCCTTACTTCCTGGACAGACTTAATGTCATGACACAGGAAGGAGTTGACCAGCTGATCTCATTAGCACACGCCCTGAGGGTAGATGATGCAGGGTGTGTGCTAATGACCTAAATACCCCAGATCCCTCCAAAAAATACCTGACACATGACTATTGCTGAAACAAGGGACGTTTACATTCCTGATGACAGCAAAAAAAGTGATCACAAAAAAAACAAAAAATGAAAGGAACAGTGTAAAATAAATAATAATAAAACAAATGAAAGAGCCCCATCCCTCCGTGCTAATGCGCATAAGCAAACACACATGTAAGTTGTGGCCGCAAATGTAAACAGTGTTCAAACCACACATGTGAGTTATTGCCGCAAAGTAAGGCAGAAGTAATTGAGTAGTGTGTTTAGACAGCTATGAGTAGAGTGATGTAAGCCCGTGTAGAATTAATAGAACGATGATTTTTTTTTTGCAAAATAAGTATATTAATGCTATATTGGTACAAAGTTGAACAAAGGTGCACTTAGCCTTTAATGTCTCAACATGATGATGCCCCCCAAGTAGAAAAAGCATTATTTCTTAGTTTTTGCTTAATGTAGTGAGCTAATAATACTACTTGGAAACCACAGCTCACACATAAAAAAGCAAGAACAATCTCAATAAGGCTAGAACTAAAAAATATATATATATTTTTATCCATTGCTAACTATTTACAAATGAAAGAATCATTGATTGCGCACATACAACAATTCCATTCTTGGCTACAAACTATACCCTAGAAAGTGCTATATGAAAAATGAAGCTTTGACAGGCCAGGCTATGTGACCTTTTTTTCCTTGCGATAAAGTAAGATGGAATGGCACCAGGATTAACGGTAGCAGCAGAAGAGGTGATGTTAAAAGAATCATCTGGGATTTCTAGCAGCATATTATTTGATGTGGAAAGCTGTAGAAATGGCTCACACACTCTTCAATAATGGCTTGCCCAATGATTGCTTGTCTAATGTGGCAGCATACTGCCATTAATAAATACAGTCTATGAGGATTTCAATGTTCAAAAAGCAACATTAGATGCCCGTTAACTCTGCCAGAAAACATGGATTCAATATTAGAGACATTTGTCAAAGCATGCAAACTGAAAGACAAAAAAAAAACCTGGAAGTCAACCTTGTCAACTGTAAAACGGCTCAAGATAAGACATGCTAAAAATTAAACTTTTAAAAAGCTGCATCAACTGACTTATGAATTGACTGCTTCAATTGAATCACTTCACAGCTTATGTCCAGCTTCAGGATAAATACAGATAAACGTCCACTAACTCTGCAAGCTAAACAATAAATGATAAACACAGCTTCCCATTCACTTGTTTGAATGTTAAGCAGCTGTAGCTTTACAATCACTTTATATTCTTGTCAGAGATGTTTATGTTTGCTGGTATGGCTTGAAGAAGGTGTCAAAGATATAAAACTTTACCGAATATCCAGGGGAATGTAAATATCTCTTTTTTTTCCTCAACCCCAAGGATTTGTTTGCACATATTTTGACAGTCCATGAAATCTTTGACACTGAGCCCTGTCAGATGTTAACAACTTTGCACTCTGCAAAAAATGTCTCATCACTTTAATTTTTTTATCTCTTCCTCAAGCTTTGTGATCCTTGACTCAAAAACAATCATGTGTAAGAAGCCTTTATTTGACATAATTAAAATGGCTTAATTCTTATATAAACACTATAGTATTATATTGCTTAGGGGAAAAAAATCTGACAGTTTAATGACATGTTATAAAACAAACATAAAAATACAATACTTATAAGTAGTTCAGTAACGTAAAGAAAAACTTACATCCTGATTTGACATGTCCCAATAAGGCCTTTCTCCATACGACATGACTTCCCACATTACAATTCCATAACCCCACACATCGCTGGCTGATGTAAACTTGCGGTACTGAATTGCCTCTGGAGCTGTCCATCTGACTGGAATTTTTCCTCCCTATTTAAAACAAGGAAATTACATTTATTGGTTAAGCAAATACCAACTATATTGAATCAATCCATTGCATAATATATATTTAGTATAAAGAACATAGGGCCAGATTCATGTAGATTTCCGGCAGGGTATCGTATCACGTTTAAGTTACGCCGCCGCAAGTTTCCAGCGTAAGTGCTTGCGTGTCCGCCTAATTCAAATGGGGCGTGTACCATTTAAATTAGGCGTGTTCTGCGCATGCTCCGTTTGGAAATTTCCCGCCGTGCTTTGCGCGAAATTACGGCGCCCCGACGTGTTTTTTGAACGGCGACGTGCGTAACGTACTTTCGTATTCCCGGACGTCTTACGCAAAAAAAAATTTGAAATTCGACGCGGGAACGACGGCCATACTTTAACATGGCTGGTCTAAATCTAAGCCATGAAATAGCAGGCTTAAGATTGCGACGGGAAAAACCGACTAGCGACGACGTAAGAGAATGCGACGAACGTGCGTACCTTCGTGGATCGCCGTAAACAGCTAATTTGCATACCTGATGCGGAAAACGACGCAAACTCCACCCAGCGGTCGCCAAAGTATTGCATCCTAAGATCCGAAGGCGTACGAAGCCGTACGCATGTCAGATCTTAGCCAAAAGCCGTTGTATCTTTGTTTGTGAATTACAAATAAAGATACGACGCGGAAAATTTGAAAGTACGCCGGAGTATCAGCAGATACTCCGGCGTACTTTTTCTGTGAATCTGGCCCATTGAGGCTAAACTGGCGATATTCAAACCAAGATGCTTCACACATGCAACCACTTACACCCACTTATAGCACCCATTCAGCTGGAACCACAACTACAGTGATAGCCGCTAGCTTGAGTCCGATGATGAGCGGCTGCCCTGCTTCTTTGAAGTCACTAGTACCATTTAGAGAACACTTTGCAGCTTGTCAATGGCATGGGACCCAGAAGCTAGCGGTGATCACTGTAGTAGCGGTGCCTAATACAGTGATTTCCAGCTTCTCCAGGAATGGGCAATGTATGGAACATGCACACTTATATTGGTCCAAACTGTACCAAAGTAACTATGCAAAAATATCCATGCCTGGAATTCAGCTTTAACCTACAGAGCTGACACTACTGAGAATATTAGGGCTCTCATTGGTGACCTTATTTGAGGAATATTTGTTGGCTGGCTGTCTCCAGCTTCAGTAGTTTCTGAGTCTCTAATCAGAACAAGTAAACCTTGGATTACGAGCATAATCCGTTCCAGGAGAATGCTTGCAATCCCAAGCACTCACATATTAAAGCGAGTTTCCCCATAAAAGTCAATGGAAATGAAGATAATTCATTCCACATTGACTTCTATTGCATGCAATACCACATGTGGCCAGATGTGGGGGGGTGCTGGAGTGACTCGAAAAAACTCAAAGACCGCTCAGATGCACTCAAAAAAACTCAGAAAGGCTCGGAAAAACTCGGGAACAGAGTATTTCCGAGTGGCTTTGAGTGTCACTGGCGCCCCTGCGCCTCTGGCCAAATGCGGTACTGCACACGGCAGAGGTTTGAATCCTGCTTGTTTCGCGAGACAACACTCGCAAACAGAGTCAGGATTGTAAAAAATAAATAGCTTGTATTGCAAAAAGCCAGTTTACCGCATTACTCGCAATCCGAGGTATTACTGTATGTAGATTAGTAAGTCAGAACGCCTAATATGTATAATTGTGCTAGGTCTGTGCCTCAGAGATTATAAACATGAAAATCAGACAACATCTGCAGAACAGGTCAACAATGGTAACTTCAGCACTATCTTTGCACATGTTTTCATTAAAAAAATGTGTGCATGTAAACTGAATAGAAACATGTTTTGACATTTGCACATAAATAAAAAAATATGTACATAAATAACTACATGGGCTGAGGATCCTGGTGCATGTGGGTCACTACTAGGGATGAGCTTCGAGTGAACAACGAACAATTTGGGGTGTTTGCGGCAAATTCGAAAAGCCGCGGAACACCCTGTTAAAGTCTATGGGAGAAATCTAAAGTGCTAATTTTAAAGGCTAATATGCAAGTTATTGTCCTAAAAAGTGTTTGGGGACCTGGGTCCTGCACCAGGGGACATGTATCAATGCAAAAAAAAGTTTTAAAAACTGCAGTTTTTTCGGGAGAAGTGAATTTAATAATGCTTAAAGTGAAACAATAATAGTGAAATATTCCTTTAAATTTCGTACCTAGGGGGGGGTGTAAAGTTAGCATGTTAAAATAGCACATGTTTCCAGTACTTAGAACTGTCTCTGCACAAAGTGTCATTTCTGAAGGAAAAAAAGTAATTTAAAACCGGACTCGCGGCTATAATGAATTGACGGCTCCCGGCAATTCAGAGAGAATTCATTCATAAAAAAAAAAAAACATGGGGTCCCCCCCCTTTTCTGCGGCCGGACAGGTTACGTGCTCAGATAAGGGGTCTTGTGTGGAGTTTTGGGGGAACTTCACGCCATTTTTTTTTTAAATTTGGGGTTGAGTTCCCCTTAAAATCCACACCAGACCTGAAGGGTCTGGAATGGATATTTGGGGGGAACCCCACGTCATTTTTTTTTTAATTGATGGCAGGGTTCCCCTTAATATCTATACCAGACCTGAAGGGCCTGGTAATTGAATTTGGGGGGACCCCACACTTTTTTTATGAATCAATTCTCTCTGAATTGCCGGGAGCCGACAATTCATTATAGCCGCAAGTCCAGTTTAAATTACTTTTTTTTCAGAAATGACACTTTGTGCATTGACAGTTCTAAGTACGGGAAACATGCACTATTTCACATGCTTACTTTACACCCCCCTAGGTACGAAATGTAAAGGAATATTTTACTGTTATTGCTTTACTTTAAGCATTATTTAATTCACTGCTCCCAAAAAAACGGCCGTTTTTAAAACTTTTTTTGCATTGATACATGTCCCCTGGGGCAGGACCCAGGTCACCAAACACCTTTTAGGACAATAACTTGCATATTAGCCTTTAAAATTAGCACTTTAGATTTCAAATGTTCGAGTCCTATATACTTTAACAGGGTTCTAAACTTCACACAAACATTTGGTGTGTTCGCAGGTTCTGGTGCGAACCGAACAGGGGGGTGTTCGGCTCATCCCTAGTCACTACAATGCCCAGTTCATGCTCCCGTTTCCCATTACTCACTACTTCTGCCTCTGTCTTAGTCAGTGCAACAAAAGAAGTGCTTCTGGGTATGAGGTGAACTATTTGACTCAAGCCTAGTGGCCAATTGCTAGGCTTGAGTCAAATAATATCACGGCTTCTGCATATTCTGGTTACCGCTGTAGTAGAGGGAAAAAACAGCAAGGAGTTTTAGAATGCCAGGAAGGCCTTTCATATACACAGTCACTTTGATGGACAAATGATGCCACCCATTCATTTAAATGGAATGCCACCAAACCATAATACATGCACAATCACACATGATTTTTTTAACACACACACACCAGTTGTGGTATACTAAAATGCACATGATTTGAAGTGAGATAGCAATATTCATTGTGTATGCCATTCTAAAAGGGGTAGCACTAAAGCTCACAAATTGTGGATTGTGCATTACCACAACACATATATGTGACACCAAGCCTTAGGCATACCTTTAAGTTTCACTATTTTGTATATAGGCACAGTTTACATTTACAAATATTTGTTATTTATTAAATAATTACAGTTTTATCTTTTAGATTTCGTAGGAACCCTGGAAGTTTTTTGCGCTAAAGATTTTATTCAAATATTTTTTTGTGCAACTTTAAAAAAACAACACTACCATCTTTTATTTCTACAGGTACTGTGCTTTCAGAAAACCTGTGATTTAGGAGGTATTTTAACCACTTCCCGACCCCCGCATGTACATATACGTCCACAATATGGCACGTACAGGCACATGGGCGTATAGGTACGTCCTCGCCTATTAGCGGGTGGGGGGTCCGATCGGGACCCCCCCCCGCTTACATGCGGAGGTCGGGTCCGCTCGGGGAGCGATCCGGGACCACGGCGCGGCTATTTGTTTATAGCCGCTCCGTCGCGATCGCTCCCCGGAGCTGAAGAACGAGGAGAGCCGTGTGTAAACACGGCTTCCCCGTGCTTCACTGTGTCGGCGCATCGATCGCGTCATTCCCTTTATAGGGAAGACACGATCGATGACGTCATTCCTACAGCCACACCCCCCAACAGTTGTAAACACATACTAGGTGCACCCTAACTCCTACAGCGCCCCCTGTGGTTAACTCCCAAACTGCAACTGTCATTTTCACAATAAAGAATGCAATTTAAATGCATTTTTTGCTGTGAAAATGACAATGGTCCCAAAAATGTGTCAAAATTGTCCGAAGTGTCCGCCATAATGTCGCAGTCACGAAAAAAATCGCTGATCGCCGCCATTAGTAGTAAAAAAAAAAAAATTAATAAAAATGCAATAAAACTATCCCCTATTTTATAAACGCTATAAATTTTGCGCAAACCAATCGATAAACGCTTATTGCGATTTTTTTTACTAAAAATAGGTAGAAGAATACGTATCGGCCTAAACTGAGGAAAAAAAATGTTTTTATATATGTTTTTGGGGGATATTTATTACAGCAAAAAGTAAAAAATATTGCATTTTTTTCAAAATTGTCGCTCTATTTTTGTTTATAGCGCAAAAAATAAAAACCGCAGAGGTGATCAAATACCACCAAAAGAAAGCTCTATTTGTGGGGAAAAAAGGACGCCAATTTTGTTTGGGAGCCACGTCGCACGACCGCGCAATTGTCTGTTAAAGCGACACAGTCCCGAACTGTAAAAACCCCTTGGATCTTTAGGCAGCAATATGGTCCGGGGCTTAAGTGGTTAAAAACAATGAAAGCTGTGAAAATAAAATAGTAAATAGCAAAAAAAAAAAAAAAAAAATGGTCTGGTGAAATATGAGAAATAAGGCAAGGCAGCGAAAGGGTTACATGGAAACAAATTTATCATGTTCTGGTTGTAATCTTTTTGGCATTTTTAATTGGAAACTGTAGTTTGGGTTTCAGATTTTTTGAAGCATTCTTTCTTCAAATATAAAGACATCAACTTCTGAAATGTGAAAGAAATAGGCTAAAGTACAACCATGTTTTAACAGGGAACCAGTGAAGACACACACCACTGATTTTCTGTTGATATGTTTATTGTATATCTTACATTCCACATAGCTCCCTCTTCTGATGTGTTGCACTCATATAAGCTTAAAGTGTTTCTAAAGGGAAGATTTGTTTTTACCTTACTGCATTTCTTGCATTAAGGTAAAAAATGTCCCACTGCTCCCTTATCTCTCTAAATATTTACCCAAGTCCTATCTCGATCCAGCGCAGTGTTGCCAACCGTCTGTATTTTTACGGACAGTTCATAAAAACTGTCACTCCCCCCCCCCCGTTCGTAAATGTCGGTGGTTGCGGGAATGTGCCAGTAAAATAGCCAAGATCGGTTCGGCTTGCAACTGCGCAAGGAGATTGGAGACAGGGGGTGATTAGAGGCAGGGGGTGATGGTGGCTGCGGTGGCACTGCAGAAGGGGATGGAGGCAGGGGGAGATTGGAGGCAGGGGATGTTAGTGACCGGGGGTGATGGTGGCACCGCAGAGGGTGGGGAATGGAGACAGGGGTTGTTGGTGGCACCGCAGAGGGAGATGGAGGCAGGGTACGATGGAGGCAGGGGGTGATTGGAGGCAGGGGGCCTGGGAGAGATTGGAGGCAGAGAGAGATTGGAGGCAGGGGGAGATTGTGGCACTGCAGAGGGGGGTGAAGGCAGGGGGTGTTGGTGGCAGAGGGGGATGGAGGCAGAGGGTGATGGGACTAAATAATTTTCCCTTATTATATCGAAAATAACAAAAATATGTTTTGTTTACCTTAATACCTTAAAATCATATTGCTATTTGCCTAGCGTACTTGTTTGTAGCCTAAATACTGAAATGTGCACCTAAAAATGTAATTTATTAACTTTTGTGAAATGCCAGTAAAAACTTGGCTGCGCCAGTAAATTTCGGGTGTGGTGCCAGTAAACTTCAATCTGGTAGGTTGGCAACACTGATCCAGCGCTGTGCCTAATTGCAGTAGCACTGCTCTTTCTTCCTTTCCTTAGGAGACCCAAAAGGGGGAAGGTTTGGGCTGCACTGTGCAATACCACTTAACAAAAAAAAAAAAAAAAAAATGATACCAGCAAAAACTAATTTGTGAAGCAACTAAAGTGAATTTTAAGTGACACAATTTTAAGTGAGTAAATACATATGTGTTCACTGTTTTAACAAGCAAAATATTTCTAATTCTGGTGAGTCAGCTTTATAATGGCTGACTTAAGAAACAGTAATGCCCCGTACACACGATCGGAATTTCCAATGGCCTAAAATTTGATGGGATTTTTGTCGGAATTACGTTTAAGCTGTCTTGCATACACACTGTCAGACCAAATTTCGACTGTCCAAAATGCGGTGAAGTAAAACACTACGACGAGCCGAGAAAAATAAAGTTCAATGCTTCCGAGCATGCGTTGACTTGATTCTAAACATGTGTGAGTTTTTTCTCTGTCGGAGTTGCACACAGACGATAACATGTTCTATTTCTAAACACAGATGGAAAAAAGTCAGATGGAGCCCACACACGATCGGAATTTCTGATGAAAAAAGTCCAATCGTGTGTACGTGGCATAAGGCCAGGTTTACTCTGTTCCAGTGCAATAATGCACTTATGTTGAAAAAAATTATGTTTTATATTAGGCTGCATTATGTTAAGGCAACCATTTGATTTTTAACAGAATGTCACAAGCAAAATTGCACCTGACTTTATTTCAAGAGTGCACAACATGGCATAGTAGAGTGCTGCATCTTTCTACGGTGCAGGTGCATTGCTTTGGTGTGTTGGGATGCCATTAATTTTGACCGCACAGCAAAAATGTAACTAAAGGTAATTAAGAAAGCAGTGAATTGATTGTCTTGATTGGTGTGTATCACACGAATAGTTGTCCAAAATTAGAAATCTCTTACCAGGTAATACATTAAACATATACATTTTAACAGTATTTAGCTATTTGCCTGGGGTTCTACTTTAATAGCAAACAAATGAAATGAAAAGTAAAAGTAAAATTACTGTTGTTGTGTATACTGCATCTGCATCATCGTCTATGACTCGAGATAATCCAAAGTCAGACACTTTGCAGACAAGATTACTGTTGACCAGAATGTTTCGTGCAGCAAGATCGCGATGTACATATCCCATGTCAGCCAAATATCTCATTCCAGCTGCTATCCCTCTCAGCATCCCAACCAACTGGATGACATTGAACTGTCCATCATGCTTCTGTAAAAAAAGAAAATATCTCAGTCAAGCTTTGAATCTACATATCCCATTGCAGTATCAGAATCAGAAAACAAGTGTTACCCACTGATGTTGAACCGCAGATGGATGTTTGATCAGACTGTAATTGTTTTAAAATGAATGGGAATTATGAATATTATGAATGGCTGAGCTGCTTTGAATGGCTGAATGTGTAATTACCTGGGCATTTGATCCCGGGGTGTTAAGTGTTTGGACTTTTACAAAGGGCATTGTCTGAGTAGATCCTGTACGTTTACCTTTGGGAGCTGAAGTAAACATTTCCAAAGATTTCTGAAGTGGAAAATGATCAGAGCTTAGTTTGATATAAAGGTAATTAAAAATGATTGGTACAATACTTTGAAATGATTATAAATGTGCACTTTCTCCTTAATACTATACTTTGCAAAAAACTAACCTCCACATTGCAGCTGTTAAGACTATTCTGTGCAGTGTGAAAATAAATAAAAAATGTATCTAAACCCAAGAGCAAAACTGTTTTGTATTTCAGCTTACCAGTCATTAGATGAGGTAGCTGCATTAGTATTCGTATTTTCCTTTAGCTGTGCCTGGTGATTCTGCCAGTAACACATTTACGGTCCTAGATTGACGCTCACTGTACTGTATCTATGGAGGTGCAGTAATGGTCAGGAAGTGTTAGGACCATAGGACACCTCCCCCCTACTCACCTCTGTGGGGTTGATTAACTAAAGGCAAATAGACTGTGCACTTTGCAAATTGCAGTTGCACTCTGCAAGAGCAGTTCCTCCAGAGCTTAGTAAATGAGCAGAAGCTCTGCTGGCTTCCATCGACCAATCATGTGCAAGCAAAAATGCTGTTATTTCAATTTTCTTTGCACGTAATTGGGTATTCTTTGCAAAGTGAAGCTTTACCTCATTTACAAAGCTCTGCAAAGTGCATATTCTGCTTGCCTTTAGTAAATCAACCCCTGTATATCACAGCTTTTTCAATTGAACATCTAGCAGATCAAAAGCGATCCAATTAAAGTTCATTCTTAGGGTTTACATACACTTTAATTGTCAGGTGAAGCAAAGAAAAATAATAAATACACTAGAATTTAACGATACCCATAACAACTACATGATTTTAACCTTGGAAAGACTCTGGGGAGCTTTAGATCTCTAAAGAGTCATGGTTGATGGATCTAGGGCGATATCAGATGAGGAATTCAGTCACTGTTATCACCAGCATTAAAATCACTCAGATAAAGGAATTATTATTTCCCAGAATAAAACTGATTCCTTCCTGACCCAAAATACCAGAAACTATTACTTGCTGGTGAAGGAGCAGCTGGAGAACAACATCTCACTGGCCCAGCTAGTGAGAGAGCAACTTCATAGAAAAAGGTAGGTGGTCTATTAGCAATTCTCTTGCCAGTGAGTTGTTGCCAGCATCAGGATCACTCGTCTACGTGACCCTATTAGTTGGGATTTCTTTTTAGATAGTTGTGATTACTCTGGGATACAGCTTGTGCTGCCGGTTTCTGTAAACTGCACAAACATTTAAAGAAGAAGTTTCACCATAATTTCCAAATCATTGTGAAATCTAGTTCTGATCCATGTTGTGGTTGCTGCATTAGGTGGGCAACAGCACACTGCCCCCCCCCCCACCACACGTGATTTTATTATACAACGTAGGCATTGATTAGAGTCGGACCGTGTGTTCCATGCTCTTGGTCTTCTAGGGTATTCCGTAATGATTTAGACTCTATGGTTAAACTTCTTCAATTAATACAAGCAGAGAGGGCTATGTGGCTGTTGAGCAAGGAAAACAATCATTTAGACTTAATGTTTTTTGTTGATGCTTGATGGCTACCTGATGTTTACAGTGCATGTAGGACACTGACAATTTGGAGAATGGAACCCTAAGCAGTATTTCCTGTATCATCCCTTATAAATACATTTAGATTATAATAAAATCTTTAACACCTACACATGGAACAATTTTAAAACAAATAGGATTCATGAATATTATGGATGGCTGTGCTGCTTTGAATGGCTGAATGTGTAATTACCTGGGCATTTGATCCCGGGGTGTTTAGTGTTTGGACTTTTACAAAGGGCATTGTCTGAGTAGATCCTGTACGTTTATTTTTGGGAGCTGAAGTAAACATTTCCAAAGATTTCTGAAGCAGAAAATGATCAGAACTTAGTTTGATATATGTACATATATATATGCATTAACAACTGGATGCAATACACTAAAATGAATATACAAGTGCACTTTTTGGTAAATATTTCCCTTTGCCAAAAATTAACCCCCATACGAGTTGTACGGGTATTTTGTGCAGTGCTGAAAATATGGTGCTGGGATACTAGGACTGTAAAATACTCACAACCACTAGATTAATTTCACATTAGCCTACCAGTACTGGCAATATTGGCCAATTATTGTGAAGTCTGTGGAAACTTTTAGAGCTCTGCAGAAACTTTTTGCTGATAGTTGTTGAGGGAAAGTCTCAGTTAAGATGCATTTATGAACAGCTACCATTTCTTCTAAAATATGTCTGGTGCCATCAAAAAAATTGTGTGATACAAGCAGTCTTGTCTGTGTGGCTATTGGTCAATAAAGGCAACTGTTCATAATTCAGATTAATATGCCTTCTGGCTGTCATCAGATGGTTACTGCCATTAAACCACCTGTATAATTCAGACAGTAACGTGTTGCAGAATGGGACTGCTACTATCCTTGTGTCTCCTATTATAAACAACATTTTGAGAACCTTTGATGCCCTTTTCTTTAAATATTCCAATAGGGAAGTCTGCCCTGGAAACATGGAAGTTAAGACCTAACTAGTTTTATCAGCATATAAAGTAAACCCCAGTTAAACCCTGCCGTTATTATTCATTACATATAGATGGGCCCAATGCTGTACCTTAACAGATTCAAATATGAACCACATTTCACAGGTACCTTGATCATGGTGTGTAGCTTTCAGGTGTTCTTAAATGTACACAACTCTTTAGTTCTCAAGTAAGACAGAGAGAACTTTGTGGGTTTTGTGAACTTCTGATGAATTTCCCCTCCTTGCACCTCCCAATGATAGTTACAAACTGATTAGATGTTTGCTTTTTGCTCTGCTTGGAACTCGCAGGGCATCTCTACACTTTCAAAGTGATGTACTCTCTATGGATCATTGTTTTATATGACTTTATGTCGGAAACACCTACATAGATCAAAGCAAGAAACCTAATTCCAATGACACATTACATAACAATGTGTAATATCTAATGAAGTTTGCAAGTATGTTATTTTAAAAGTATGCTAGAAAAAAAGTTTAAAGTTGATCTCCTTCCATTTCTTATTTCCATTATTATAGTCATATACACAAAGGCTACCGCTGACCAATATTGGCAGACTAAAGCAGAAAAATCACAACCTTTATTAAATAGTTACATGGTTGACCCATGAAATAACACAGGGGGTTTATTTACTAAAGGCAAATCCACTTTGCACTACAAGTGCACTGCAAGTGCAGTCGCTGTCAGGGGCAGACTGACAACTCATGCGGCCCTTGGGTAATAAGAGATTATGGGGCCCCCGGGCAATAAGAGATTATGGGGCCCCCAGGCAATAGGATATTATGGGGCCCCTGGGCAATAGGAGATTATGGGGCCCCAGGCAATAGATTATGGGGCCACACAGTACTGTGTATACACACACATACAGTCACAACATATACACACACAGTATACATACACACAGAATACACATACAGACACACAGTACACACACACACACACACACACTATACATACACACACTGAGAAGGTACTGGAGAGGCGGGGCAGCTATATTCTTGGGATTTTTAGATCAAAAGGATGTTGGTAAGGGACATTTCAGGGACAGATGTAAAAAAACACAGATTTTTACATACTGTCCCTGGTTTTACTGAGGCTGGCAACCCTGATGGTGCCCGAATGGTCAGTCCGTCCCTGGTCGCTGTAGATCTGAGGGGAACATGGTTGGATGATAAAATCAGCAGAGCTTCAGATCTTCCCCTCAGATATACAGCAACTGCACTTCCAAGTGCACTTGTAGTGCAAAGTGGATTTGCCTTTAGTAAATTAACCCCTAAATCTTTAGGTGGAAATGTTAGACTGGTAAAATATGCCAATACATTTACATTGAAAGTAAAGCACTCTATAAATGAACTTGCATCCAGGGTTTTAGTATTCTGTTACTTTCGTTTGTAAGTTTTATTAAACTTGTCACAGCAAAGCAAGTGAGAATCCAGCAATAACAAAATTATCCTGTCAGCGTGACTGAACACATTTTCCCACTAATACTTTCTGAATAAACACTTAAAATGCAGAAAACTATGTTGTTTTCAAGTTGTGTTATTTATGTAGTTGGAATTCACTGACTGGACATTTGTTTGAAACAAACAAAAAATTGGAACACTTCCTGATGTAGCCGTGGATGTTTTAAGAGCAATGTCTAACTATGATGATTCATTAAACCTCACAGGAGCTTTATCAATTTAGTGTGGGAAGATGACTGCAGGTAAAATATGGCAATTATGGATGTGATGCAGCCCCTGGCTCAACAAAAAGCAGATAGGGCTACACATGACCAATTAAGAATGGATATATAAAACAGACTCATAAAAAGTATTAGTGTTAATGGACTGATTAAAAGACTAGGTTATCAGCTGTGAATCTGGCCCAGTATTTATAAACTTGATAATTTGATGTCCTTGGTTGTCCAAAGTTTGTTAGAAAAGTAGAGTAATGCTTTAAATTACTTCAGTTGTAAAGACTGTGCTGTACTAACAGAAGACCAGGATGCAAAAGCTAGTTTCTATATGTTTGTAATAACAGTTGCATACTGTTTTATTTTTTAAAGGGATAAACAACACTCTACTGATCTATGGAGCACCGTTGTTTTATGCTAACCATAACCAGAAATGTGTACAAATATAACAATATACATTTAACTATCTTAGCATTAGTAAAACTTTTATTACGTATACCCTTCTAAGCAATGGCTATATCAGAAATAATAAAACATTACTAAGATTTAACAAGGGACTGTCCATTTTCCCTTGCCAGCCATGGAAACAAGACCTTAGACCACTACGCTGCTTCAGACGCTGATGTTTAATTTAAAGGAATGGGTTTCCTATTATGCACTGATCAATACGACTGAAGAAAAGGTAAATGTAAACATATATTCCATGCATATTTATGAAACACTAAACATCCATTCCCAAAATATTATGTGAACAGCACTCACCCTTAAAAATGCATCTAGAGCTCCATTCTCCATGTATTCAATTACAATCATTACTGGCTTTCCTAAAAACATGAAAAGTTAAATGTTTGTGAAACCTTCACCAAACCAAAACGACACGAGTTTTGATAAGAAACATCTTTCTGGACTTGAAAGTTTCCATTTAGAGAGTAGCAGAAATGGTAACAAGATAGGCAGTTTTAAACAGTGCAGAGCAAGGAAATAATTTGAACATATAAATAATCAGAGTCGACATAAACTGGCGATAGCACTATGAAATGTACTTTCTTTCTATGTGAAGGATATATTGCAAACATGGTTAAGGTAAATTCAAGAGAAAGCCTACCTTTGTTTAGTAATTTGAATAATATCCATTTGTACATGACAAATATTTACAGCAAGACTGAAAACATTCCACTGAAGCGTAACAAAACCTCAAAGCCACAAAGTGGGAGATTTGCTTACCGCGTGTTACAACTCCTTCCAAATGAACAACATTTGGATGGTCAAACTGGCCCATTATACTCGCTTCACACAAAAAGTCTCTTCTCTGTTTTTCTGTATAGCCAACTTTAAGGGTTTTTATAGCAACAGCTACATCTCTTTTTCCAGGAAGCTTCAGCCGACCACTGCACACTTCGCCAAATTCTCCTACAAAGAAAAAAAAAAAAAAAAGAATAAGAATAAGTAAGCTTAATTTTTCAAAATACAGATTATGGTTAATGGTCTTCTGATGCAATTGTCTCTAGAGTATAATGAACTTGCATTAAAGTTAAACTCCAGGAATCGTGTTTTTAAAAAATGATTGTATCCTGTATGGTAAAAAATTGTCTGAAAACACTAATCATCCTCTCTGTGACCCAGTGCTGCCTTCCATGTTCTCTTCCACCCTATTCTCTGTTTCACTTTTGGTTTGGATGAGACCCAGCATCACTCAACCAATTCCTATGAGCCAAGGCTGTCCTAGACACACTTCTTGCAGATTTGTCAACATGCAGTTTTGGCTTATGGAGTGCTGTAAAGAACAACACTCAAATGTCAAAACGTAAGCACTATTTTTTGCAGCAGAGGACCATCCACCACAAAGTACCCACTCCCCACATGACAAACTAGAAGAAGCCTGGATTAATATATGTAGGCTGAATTGTTTTTACTGTATTTTGGTAGTGGGGGTGATGGGCTTTAATAAAAAAAAAGGGGAATAGTCATTTAGCTTAGTGAAAAAAGTAAATTAATGCTTACTTTGCCAATCATGTGCTATTCTAAAAAGTAAATCATCCACTATGTATCTGTATCACTTTGCTTTGGTCACAGTCTCCTTGCATGATGTATAAATTGTTATCCACTCACAGAAAAACGTGCATGCAGATATCAATCATCCCAAGTCAGAAGGGAAAAGTTGGGGTGATGCATAATTGTTCAGCAATGATTTGGAAAATGAGGCAATATTACATATTTTATTATGTTGGAAGGCAAAAGGTGGCTAGGGGTTAGAGTCATTAAGGGCTGGATGCTAAAGCACATTCATCACCTATGTGAAATTACTACACTGATCCAGTGTTTAAACATACCCTACGTAGGGACCCTGACTGTGTCAGGGAAAAATGTTATCAGGTTACTGCAGCATCAAAGTCCCCAAACACCCTAATTTCCATTAGTTTCAAGGAGGTGAAGCTTGACACAAAGCTAATACTTCTCTGAATGCTTGTGTGTATTGAGCTATTCATCTCAGTACAGCCTTTCTAGCTTAAGCTTTAGGAACACCAGCTTAATAATCACACCATCCCTAGTTATCAAAAAGTAATTTTTCTGTGAATATTATCTAGATATTTGCATATTTCTTTGATAAAAAAATCCTAACTTTGTGAAATAAGATATTTTTCTTTCAAATGCTATATTTGAAACAAATCAGGTGTAATATGTACTATAAGCTCTGTGGTAGGCTATATTTAAACAACTGTAGCCACAATGTGTATTGTAATAGAGTTTTATAGAACCCACAAAAGACCTAAGTGATGTATAAAATGATATGTTATTCTCTAAGATATTGTATGAATAATTAAGTTAAATTCCAGTATGGTAAATAAGCACCGCCACCTTCTACTAATGCAAACATAGGCAACAGCCACGAAAGAACAACAATAAACAAGATTTACTGCCTTACCTTTAGTACTCATAAATTTTTACTGAGGAATAAAATAAAAATGCACTTGATTTTTGGTGCACCAGCAAGGTTGTGTTTGTGAAAGCTGTGTATGTTATTTGAGGTTTACCTCACGGAGCCATCAGACTGAAGCTGTTTGTACCAAGCCCCAGGTTTGCAATGACAGACAATAAACAAAAGGACATTGCGATGCAGTCACACAATCTCTTAAGGCCTGCTGTTGTTGCGAAACTCTCTTATCACAGATTTCACAAAATGACATACACACTGTATAATTTAGCGATCCTATCCCACCAGAATTAAGCACTGCATCCTGTCAGTTGATAGTGAACCTGATATTTAATATCTCTACCCTAATGACAATGAGCTTTTGTTTTTTAATCTTGTGTTCAATTATATATTAAGTCAGGAAATGAGATTAGCTGTTTTCACCTGTAGGATTTATCTAAATAGAGTTGTTCATTGGATAACTTCCTTAGTCCTGTATAATTATACCTAAATGTGTGTGCTGGGAAGCAATTTGGCATTTAACATTCATTACTTTGTTGCCTGTGGCGGCAGAAGTATGTGTCTGTCAAAAATGGCATATTAAATAATAAAGATGTGCGCCACTACTGATAATATGTATTGAGTGTGTTAGCATGTTTGCATAGTGAGTTATCATTTTTGAATAGTGCTTCTAGCTTCAGGTATCTCTGTTATAATGTGAACAATAATTTAATTTGTACACATAACTGTATATTACTTGTCCCAACAAACACATGAGTGAATTCCAATGACATCCGTGTACAACATGTATAAGTTGCTAAAATTAATTGGACATTGCTTGCTTTTTTACCTGGATAGTATACATACACGATTGCTTTTAAAACGACCAACCCATACCCATAGCCTGTCCTAAAGAAATGATCGAACCACCAAAATATATTTCCTTCAGATGATTTACACATATCATCGGAATCGTGGTGATGTGTTTATCTCTGTACTGACATGGAAAGCAGCAGGGCATATGGCAGACATTTTCAGTCGACCAATAAAATGTGTCTGTTGTGAAAGTGCACCATGGGGATCTGGCCAAATAACTATCATTTGAATCTGTTGAAATTGCAAGTACTGAATGAACTTTGTCTAATATCCATGGGTAAATTAAAGGTAATATGACTTACAATTCCAACCATTAGTCTATAGAGTTATTAAGTCAGAAGTTGCTGTCACGGCTGGCAGTGCCCCCATGGGGCCTTCAACATATAAGGGATACAGTAGGTCAAGTAAGGGTCATAACTGTTCTACCAGAAGTGAGGCATATGTTTGCTAAGCTGTTTTTGCATATGAGCATAAAATGTAAGCTATTGTAAATAGAATCCAGACGGATGGGTAGCAGAAAACAGCTTACTACATTGTATAGGAATGGATTACTAGCTGGCAAGAATTTTGAGCACTGTTTGACCGGCTTGTCAGTGTAGAGTAGTCTTATTTGGATGAAAAAATAATTGTATGTGTTTATTATAATATTTAATATAGCTAATTTCTACACCTATACTGCTAGCAAGGATTAGATGGTGCATTTTGCTAAATTCATGTTTAGAAATCTTGTGATCATTTATTTTTTATTTTTTGTCTACTGTAGTACATTCATATCTATTTCCAAGCTATGATCTTGAAGTATTTAGCAAACCTAAATATTGCTTGTTTTTTTGTTGTTTCTAAACATGAAACAGACAATATATAATGACTCCTAATGGCTCAATATGTGTGGGGTTTACTGACAAGAACTTGACAATATAAAATACTCCTACAGACTTGTGCATCTTTTTAAAATGTAAATGATCTAAGTTTAATAAAATTGTAAACCATTAACATGGACTTTACCAGTGACACAAATGGGTTAAAGATAGAAAAATAAAGGGGCTGTCTATAGAAAGCAAAGAAATACTCAGGTTAAAATAAAAACCTGGCTGGCTACAATGAGTAGCACCTTCAGGTGACCTTTAGTTCTTTTTTTATTTTTGCTTATACGTTCATAAACAGGTCAGTGTATATCAGTTTGTGATAAGAAGAGAGGAAACTTTTACTAGCAGTCATTTATTGCAGTAATTTAATGCAGTAAAAGAGTAAAATATAAAAATATTAACACCTACCCATACCACACACATCAAAACAATAGGACTTTTCGCAAGCACAGCATATTTCTGTATTTTTTAAGCCACTTTGCATTTAGAAATTCTGTTAAAAAGAAAATGTTTTACTTTTGAGCTGTAATTATTTGCCTGTCATATCATGTTTGATATTCCATCCTGGCTAAATGGAAATGTTGAAGAAAACAGACACCTCTGACTTACCTGCACCAATCACGCGCTCAATTTTTATACAGGATGCATCTAACTCCTTGGCAAATTGATGGACAGCTCTATTTGGATCTTCGTATGTTTCAGGGTCAATGTAAGTTTTGGTGCCTGGAAATTTAACTGTAATGATGTCAGAAAGCAGAACAGTGATGAAGGAATGCACACTGAGCAGTTATCTAGGACTGTCATTTTTACTGAGAGCTGCTAGGCAGAAGGTATTTCTTTCATGAAACCAAATACATGTAAGAAGCAGGATAATGTGCAAGCGCAGCATGATAACCAGTATGTGTACACATGCATATTAAACAAGATCCGGAGGAAAGAAAGTTAAATCCCAGCATACTAATATAGCACAGTGTAATTTGTTGAGTAGCCCAACTGCTACAGTAACATTTGAGTGCTGCAGTGAAAATTACTTTTACGATGCTGCCTGGCTGTGATATCATTCAAAAATATACATTTTAATGTTTTAATTTTCACTACTCCAATTTCCTAAGTGAGGTAGAAACTCAATCACTTGATAATGTAGTTACCAACAGCTAGATTGTGCATATGCCCTTTGATTATGTGAATCAATTTAGAATTTGAAAGGCACGTACCATAAAAAATACAGGCAGCATCATTAAGTAAAGCCAGGGCAACTGTAATGTGATCATTTAACAAAAATAAAAGGAGGTAATGCTTAATACGCTGTAGCAAGGGTTCGCCGTACATTTTAAATTTATGCAATTAACTTGCTAATCTTATTGCTATTACATTTTAAAAGCAAAAGAATATTCACAAATCTTAGTGGCCCATCAGCTCTATTTAAAACTCAGTACTTCTGACCTGATTTGATAATGGAACTTTTTTTTTTTTAAACTTGCAAATTTGTGTTTAAATAAAAAAAGTGGCCGGAGGGACAGTAAATACAGTGCTTTCAGGAAAAGTTAAAACTTCACTTCAGTCTCTGATTCCCAGTGCATTGACAGGGACACCCTAGCACGCTCCCACACATTCAGAGTTGGTTAATATGTAATAGAGGGACGCTGGTGCTGATTTTCTGTATAGCCGCTCTTTGAACTAAAGGCTGATACAGAAATAGAAAGCAACCCCTAAATTTGTTCCCATATCTGAACATGCCTTTTAACATCTAAGGGCGTGTAAGCTTTAAACAGCTACAAATCTTACATCTATGGTCAAATTGTGTTTGCTATAGAAAAAAATCCTCTTTATGCACAACACCACAGGTTATACATGCAGACAGCGATTAAAGTCAACTTCACTTTCAATTTGATTTTTGACAGGACAATTTTTGGAATACCAGGGGTAAGGAATGAAAGCATAGAAATGTTCACAGTGAATGTGTCCATGAATATTAATGCATTCACAAAATTCCTGAAATCTGCTGCATTTATTGTTTTTGTTTATTTCTATATATTTGTCATGATTTTTTACCAGTTTTATTACTCTATCTAATTGTATTCTTACAATTCCACGATGAAAACAATAGCATAAAAAGAAAGCATTGCTGCATAAATTAGCAATTTCTTGAGACACTAGCATCTCTAACTTCTCATTTAAATAAATCAGATTTTTGACAATATTGAGCAACAGTTTGAATGGAATGCCAGCAATTAATTTATCTTTCAGCTCTCATTTGCATAATTCAATCACTTAGTCTGTATTTTTTTTTGCTATCAACACCTTGCTCATATCTGTTAGTGAGTCTGAAATAGATGAATGAGGGAGAGAGAGTGGGAGGGCATAGGAAACAATAGGTTAACCTCCTACAATGTCATTTCAGGCAGGCAGATGGAGAACGAGCCACACTCTCGTTTTCCATGATAAGCGGCCTGGATTCCAAGTAACCTCGTGCATCTCAAACGGGCCTCTGATGGTTCTTTATTCAAGCTGTCATAAAACATTTTGACAGGAGAGAGCTACTCTGGCATACCAACATGAAATAGTGTTGGCTGGGATCTCAAAGCATTGTTGGTAGGAAACCATAGGAGGAAATAAAAATGTAAATTGCAATTGCTTTAGTAAACAGAGCTATTGTTTTTAAAATAGCTTGATTCAATGAAAGATGGAAGTGCATAGAAAATTAAGGTACAGTGTGGACCTCACTAAACCAAGTTTAATGCTTTTTTTCCACAAGGAAAAAATCAATAAAAAGGCATTCATACTCCTGAAAATTTGCTTTATACAAAAGAACAATAACACAAAACCAACTGTAAATAGCTGGTGACCACTGTGTTCTGTTGCTGCTGATGCAGTCAGATTAAATTAATCACAAGCCTTGCCTTCAATGCGTGCTGACAAACTGGTTCAGCAAAAAATAAAATCTGGTCCTTTCCAAGAATACTTTGCTTAGAGCTGTGAAACTGGCAACCATGGACCTATAGGATAATAATACAGCTAAGCTGCAATTCAGAAATGCATCCTAACCTATCAAATTAACATGATATTTAGGCTTTTTAGATAATAGAATAGTAAATAAAATGTTATGGAAAATTATTTTTATAATGTAATTAAAGGGGTTGCAAAGGTAAAAAATGTTTCCCCTAAATAGCTTCCTTTACCTTTAGTGCAGTCCTCCTTCACTTACCTCATCCTTCGATTTTGCTTTTAAATGTCCTTATTTCTTCTGAGAAATCCTCACTTCCTGTTCTTCTGTCTGTAACTCCACACAGTAATGCAAGGCTTTCTCCCTGGTGTGGAGTGTCGTGCTTGCCCCCTCCCTTGAGTGGGCAGGGGGCGAGCAGGAGAGTCAGGACGCTCTCTACGCTGCAGATAGAGAAAGGAGCTGTGTGTTCGTTGGCGTCCTGACTCTCCTGCTCGTCCCCTCTAGGGAGGGGGCGAGCACAACACTCCACACCAGGGAGAAAGCCTTGCATTACTGTGTGGAGTTACAGACAGAAGAACAGGAAGTGAGGATTTCTCAGAAGAAATAAGGACATTTAAAAGCAAAATCGAAGAATGCGGTAAGTGAAGGAGGACTACTCTAAGGTAAAGGAAGCTATTTAGGGGATTTTATTTTTACCTTTACAACCCCTTTAAGTTGCAAGCAAGCAATCTAAGTAAATAATATAGATCAGGGTGTGTGCAATATGCTTTTTTAAAGTGATAAGCACGTTCTTTATTGAGAAATAATTTTGCACATCTCTCATTTTAAAATGAACCTTTCTTCACCATTTTAGATAAAGTGGAGAAGTACAACCTTTGCATGGGTTTTACTGCTATCTGGAGCTTCATTGGGGATATTTTTCTTTGTTACCTCTCCTAGTAATTGATAGCATTTTAACAAACTCCAAGTAAAAATGGCAGCAATAAAAAAAAAATCTCTATTGGAGTAGGGAAAAGCTCTCTTAACGTTTTATTGTTATCAGTGTCTCCACTGAAGATTTTCCCTCATTGCTTGCCTTAGTGTTAAGTGTGGATGATGTGTGTGTGGGTGTGGGGAGGTCTATTTGAATAAATAAAATAAAAAACTTGACAGAGTTCTAACCCCTTTCTCCCTATCCAAATGTTTGGCTTAGTGACACAATACATAGGATGCTTGTTATAGCATATAGCATGTACTGTACATCATTTAAAACTTGGGTATGTCATTAATTCCTGCAGACTAAAATCCAAGAGACACCCACTAAGCATTCAATTATTTTTTTTATTTTTTTAAGGTGAAGCATATTGCATAAAAAAAAACTTAAATTGTGCACCCTTTCTAGTGGTATTAACCTCCCTGGCGGTATGATTCTGTCTGGAATTACGTACCAAAAGCGGTACATTTATTTTGCAAGGAAATTGGCGTTTTATACTGTAGGCCTGTAATTTTTAGAAATAACTCACTTAAATCTGACCAAGCAAGAGTCTTGTAGGCATCCCGGGTATGATTTTTTTTTTTAAAACAAAATTATAAATTATAATATAATAAATAATTATAAATAATTATAACAAATAATAATATAATTATAATAAAAATTATTCAATAATGTAATCAACTCAAAATCACTGAAATTTGCAGTTGCAGAATTGTCGCTGTCATTATTTTATTTTTTTTATGACGAATTTCCCCGCAAATCGCTATCGCACAATTCTGCAAGTGATTATAATTTATTATCGCTGTTTTCTAGCTGATCTAAAACCATTTTTGACATAAAGGGACACTTTTGGACAATCTACAGTTTGCAGGCAGAAATGACATTTTTTATTATATAAAAGTACATGTAGGGCACTGGGCAGACCACTAGGGACAAGGGGGGTGTGTATTTTTTACATACAGTACTGTAATCTATAAGATTACAGTATACTGTATGTAATGTGTTTGTTTACTTTTTTGAATTTGGCGCCGTTCTCCGTCCCCGTGCGTCGTAACGTCGCAGGGAACGGAGATCGGCGTCACACGGGGACTGTGAATCGAGCGAGGAGGTCCCGCTCGCTCACACAGCGGGTGGCATCGCTGGATCCAGGGACAAGGTGAGTAAACCAAGCCTGTGGATCCAGCGAAAGGTAAGCCCGTCCAGCCCGAGCGTGACTCGGGTTTGCCGATCCTAACATGTAAAACCAACCCCGAGTCGCGCTCGGGTTTACCGTCAGGGGGGTTAAAAACTGACAGATTTGCTTAAAGCGTATGTTATGGAATGCAAAGGCGCTAAGTTGTGTAAAAGTAAGTTCTCAAGATTTTTTCACAGTCGTGATTTTATACATTTGTACATAAATGTACAGTGCACATGCTGTAAATGTCACCAAGCTTTTAACATTTTGTATGGAGAAATACAAACGGGCAAATATCTAAACCAAGACTGCCATCATTAAGGCACGAACATGGGTAAAGTAGCTTACTGTATCAGCACTTTCTAATTTCTGTCATAAATATAAATGAATTGTGTTCTTCTTCATCTAATTTCCATGTCCTCATTTTGTCTTAGAAGATTGATGCTTGCAGATATTGTCTCTGCTCTTATTTATAATTGCTTCTTCTTCTTCCTGGGATATTTCTCAATTGTGAGTCAAATAGCCATCCACATTAAATCTAGAATAAAGAATTGGGCCAAGAGCATGTCATTTTGCTCATATGCAGGCTGGTAAAAACTTGAGATTTTGCTAATCCCCTGCTCTGGGTAGTATATTTTGGTCTGCTTATTTTTACCTACATATGTAGGCAAATCATATTACAAGCACCTATCAGAAATGTTTTGTGTTGATAGCATAAAGAGTGCCATGTTTAGCAAACTTGCTATGATTGCATCTCATTAAGATGATTGACAAGAGACTGTGAAAAAACAGCTATAAGCGAAAACCACAGAAACTTGACCACTGACCTTCAAATTACTGAATCTCATGGGAGGTCCTTAAAATGGTGTGAAAGTATTAATCACAGAAGTGAACAATATGACTGCTTGTTTGAGGACAAGTATATGTGCTAAGTGGAGTAAGGTTTAGCTGAGATTTACAGAGTCCCCTTGGCATACTAAAGTCACTCTTCTCAGGGAGAAAATTAATTACTAAATACAAATTAATAACATTCAAAAACTAGAAGATGTTTCTTGAAAATAAAGAAAGCAAACACTTACAATGAAAGTAAAGTTCTTCATCTCCTTCCTGATCAGCTTTGCTATAACCACAATGCCTAGAAAAAAAAAAAAAGAAAACGTTTTTTGTTTTATGTATTACTTGAAGATATGCCTCATGACATATATACTGCATACCCACACACTATATTACCAAAAGTATTGGGACAACTGCTTTTACACACACATGAACTTTAATGGCATCTCAGTCTTAGTCTGTAGGGTTCAATACTGAGTTGGCTCACCCTTTGCAGCTATAACAGCTTCAAATCTTCTGAGAAGGTTGTCCACAAGGTTTAGGAGTGTGACCATTCTTCCAGAATTGCATTTGTGAAGTCAGGCACTGATGAGGACAAGAAGGCCTGGCTCGCAGTCTCCGCTCTAATTCATCCCAAAGGTGTTCTATCAGGTTGTGGTCCAGACTCTGTGCAGGCCAGTCAAGTTCCTCCACCCCAAACTCGCTCATCCAGGTTTTATGGACTTGCTTTGTGTACTATTGAGTGGTCATGTTGGAACAGGAAGGGACCATCCCCAAACTGTTACCACAAAGTTGGGAGTATAAAATTGTCAAAAATGTCTTGTATGCTGACGTCTTAAGAGTCTTTACTGGACCTAAGAGGCCAAGCCCAACCCCTGAAAAACAGCCCCACATCATAATCTCCCCTCCACCAAATGACTTGGACCAGTGCACAAAGCAATGTCCATAAAGACATGGATGAGCAAGTTTGGGGTAGAGGAACTTGACTGGCTCAACCCAATAGAACACCTTTGGGAAAGAATTAGAGGGGAGACTGTGAGCAGGCCTTCTCGTTCACAACAGTGCCTGACCACACAAATGCGCTTCTGGAAGAATGGTTAAACACTCTCATAGGACACACTCCCAAACCTTGTGAGCAGCCTTCCCAGAAGAGTTGAAGCTGTTATAGCTGCAAAGGGTGGGCCTATGCAATACTGAACCCTATAGACTAAGACTGGGATGCCATTACAGTTCATGTGTGTGTAAACACAGAATGAGAAATCAAAATCAAATTAATATTTGGTGTGACTACTTTTTGCCTTCAAAACAGCATTAATTCTTCTAGATACACTTGCACACAGTTTTTTAAGGAACTCCACAGGTAGATGGTTCCAAACATCTTGAAGAACTAATTACAGGTCTTCTGTGAATGTTGGCTGCCGTAAATCCTTCTGTCTCTTTATGTAATCCCAGACAGACATGATGATGTCGAAATCAGGGCTCTGGGAGCCAAACCATTACTTCCAGGACTCATCTTTAAACTGAAGTTAGTTCTTAATGATATTGGCTGTATGTTTTGGTTCATTGTCCTGCTACATAATTAACTCTGGGGCCAATTACATGCCTCCCTGATGTTATGGCATGATGGATAAGTATATGCCTCTATTCTCTGTATTGAGAACATCATTGAACCTGGCCAAATCAATTTCAGAAATGCAGCCTCAAACTTGCAAGGAACCTCTACCATTCTTCACTGTTTCCTGCAGGCACTCATTATTGTACCACTCTCCAAATTTTTACTCATCAGTCCACCTGTTGCCACTTATCTGCGCCCCAGTTCCTATGTTTTTTTTTATACATAGTTGAGTTGCTTAGCCTTGTTTCCAAGTTGGAGGTATGGCTTTTTGGATGCATTTTTCTATAAAGCCCACTTCTGGGCAGACTTCTCTGCACAGTAGATGGGTGTACCTGGATCCCTCTGGTTTCCAACAGTTCTGTGCTGATGGCACTGCTGGGCAGCTTCCTTGGCTGACCACTGCATCTACGGTCCTCAACGTTGCCCGATCAATTGTGTCCTCAATTCTGAAAAAAACAGGTAGATACTTATCTATCATGCCATACCATCAGGGAGGCATGTGATTGGCCCCAAATGTATTCTGTAGCAGGACAACGAACCAAAGCATACAGCCAATGTCATTAAGAATTATCATCAGCGTGATGATTTTGCTCCCAGACCCCTGAACTTAACATTATGGAGTCTTTTTGGGATTACATGAAGAGACAGTAGGATTTGAGGCAGCTTAAACAACCAGACGATCTGTGGTTAATTCTCCAAGATGAGTTCCTTCAAAAACCGTGTGCAAGTGTACCTAGAAAATTTGATGCTGTTTTGAAGCCAAAGGGCAATGACACCAAATATTGATTTGATTTCAGTTTTTGTTCTGTACGCTCACATTGCATGTTGTAAATTGATCAAAAATAAACGATTTAAAGCATCTTACCTTGCAGCATTTTTTCACACCTGCCTAAAATTTTTGCGCAGTAATATATATATATATATATATATATATATATATATATACAGTACAGACCAAAAGCTTGGACACACCTTCTCATTCAAAGAGTGTTCTTTATTTTCAAGACTATGAAAATTGTAGATTCACACTGAAGGTATCAAAACTATGAATTAACACATGTGGAATTATACATAACAAAAAAGTGTGAAACAACTGAAAATATATTTCATATTCTAGGTTCTTCAAAGTAGCCACCTTTTACAGCAGACACATCTCTAGAACTGCTAAGAGGAGACTTATTGAATCAGGCCTTCATGGTAGAATATCTGCTAGGAAACCACTGCTAAAGAAAGGCAACAAGCATAAGAGACTTGTTTGGGCTAAAGAACACAAGGAATGGACATTAGACCAGTGGAAATCTGTGCTTTGGTCTGATAAGTCCAAACTTGAGATCTTTGGTTCCAACCCCCCGTGTCTTTGTGCGACGCAGAAAAGGTGAACGGATGGACTCTACATGCCTGGTTCCCACCGTGAAGCATGGAGGAGGAGGTGTGATGGTGCTTTGCTGGTGACACTGTTGGGGATTCTTTCAAAATTGAAGGCATACTGAACCAGCATGGCTACCACAGCATCTTGCAGCGGCATGCTATTCCATCCGGTTTGCGTTTAGTTGGACCATCATTTATTTTTCAACAGGACAATGACCCCAAACACACCTCCAGGCTGTGTAAGGGCTATTTGACCAAGAAGGAGAGTGATGGGGTGCTGCACCAGGTGACTACCTCTTGAAGCTCATCAAGAGAATGCCAAGAGTGTGCCAAGCAGTAATCAAAGCAAAAGGTGGCTACTTTGAAGAACCTAGAATATGAAATATATTTTCAGTTGTTTCACACTTTTTTGTTATGTATAATTCATAGTTTTGATGCCTTCAGTGTGAAACAACAATTTTCATAGTCATGAAAATAAAGAAAACTCTTTGAATGAGAAGGTGGTCTGTACTGTATATATATATTGCAGAATCATAAAGGTGTGCTTCCATCAAGACAAAACATCAGCTCTAAACTGTAAGTCATACAAGTAGCATAGTAATGTAAATATTAGATTGAAGCTGAAATTTGCATAATGATCAGTTTCCAGCCTGATCGTTTTCTTTATTTTACTAAGTACACATACTATACATCTGTGGACTAAAGCTTTTTAAACATGCATTTGAAGATACAGTTACCCACAGTACCTCAAGTCACTGACATATTATTAAGATTTTTAAAGCAGGCTTTTCTTGCAACAAAAACACAATAGATAGATATTCTGAACATTATGCAGATATACAACAATTATCCTAACTCATAACTATCACAAGGCAGTAGTAAAAGTTATACAGATATCGTAAAAGGGCCGTATACAAGGCGATAAGACCAGTCAGCTGAGTTTTTAACTAAAATTACCTTGGTCATATTTGGCCTGCATGTGAATGATTACATTTACAAGTGAGAGTTTTAAGATGGACATTTGATAAGAAGCTGTACGATGTATAATACAAGATTTAGACATCATATAGCTATATTTCTAATCCTACATCCAACAGAATATAGTTTATCCTTGGATGTTGTTTTCTTTCTATACACAGAGGAATTATCCTAACAATCAGCTGGCACTGAATCTTCACAATGTCTAAAGTTTTAACAGCATTATGGCTCTCTGCTACTTACAAAGTGTTGTAAATAGTATTCTTAATTTAGTTTGTGTGTTCTTCTCTATTATCTCATGTCTTTAAAATGAAAGAAGAAAAAAAAATACCTTCTCCCTATGATGAAGCCAAAAACCATGAAGACCAGAATAATAGTGCCTGCCACGGCAACCACTGCAATTATAATGACTGGATTCTGCTCACTGGTTACAGCTGTAGCTGCAAAAAACATATAACAATAAAGACATAAATAATTTTAAAACATTAAACACATTTTAAAATATACTGTGCATCAGTATCACATCTGCATTAGTAACACCATTATAGGCCACTAATAGAATATTTTGATGACCAGGTAACAATTTACTCTACACCCCAAGTCTGCAGTTCAAACCAAATCAATATGTCACAGAGTTCTTAATGCAGAAATTAAAGTGCATGTTCAGCCATTTTTTGTTAGTTTTTTTTTTAGTTTAGATTAGAGTCTAGAAGAATTAGAATCCCTGTGGGGAATATACTGCTATCTGGCCCACCCATTAGAGAAATTTACCGTGACTTACTATTACAGTGACAAACTTAAAAAATACACAGAGCTCTCAATAACAAGGTGAAAATGTCACTAGCCTTTCTCTACACTACTAGATAAAATAAAAATATTTTTCTTCTGTGTTGCTGTTTTTTCCAAATTTTTCTCATTTCCTGCTGTCACCTAGACAGTATGGCCTACTTTTCTCCCTGAAGAGCGATTAATGTTCAGATCATTCCTCAGAGAGCATTGGACAGGCAGTGAGGAGGCGTTGTATCACCTCCTCTTGGCCTGCTTTATCCCCCTAAATACTGGACAACCAGACGTGTTGTGTGAAATTGCAGTGTGGGCACATTCACCTGAATGGGTGTCACCCGGTGGGCTGTACTGCCCCCCAAACACAACAGGGTTATAATTCTTGCTGTGGCCATGGAATGTGTACAGCCCAGGCCACTGCCTCTGCAGCAAAAGGGGAAGCAGTTGGGGGTTGGTAAAAACCACAATCGCAAATGTAAACAAGCCCCAGAAAAACCTCAATGAGCTACAGATAGGAGTAAAACATGACAGGAGTTCTAATCCTTACCCACTGTATAAAGAACATAAAAAAAAGAAAAAACTTTAAAGAAACATATGAACATTTAAAGCAGTGAATGTGTAATTTACTAAACTTTCCCTGCAACCAAATCAATCACTGTAATTTAAAAACACATGCACCACATACAGGAGCTTTACCTGTAGTGAATGTTTGATGAATGAATAACACATTTACTGCTTTACAAATATGCTAAAAAAACACATTGCTAGCAAACATAAAATGCATATTACTATGTTGCCACTTATTTCATAAATATAATAATAATAATAAAAAAACTATTTTGCATTTACTGTGATCAAGTAGTCCTGCCAGTACATATGCATACACACGCATACACAACAAAAAATGTATATATATATATATATATATATATATATATATATATATATATATATATATATATACAGTATCTCACAAACGTGAATACACCTCTCACATTTTTGTAAATATTTTATTATCTTTTCATGTGACCATAGTTGCCAACATTTGTCCAGGGACACTTTACAGCACAGCTATTAATTAATTACCACACTCACTTCCCCGAAGCTCCACCCACTACGCATAATCTTCGCCAGGCGTGGGTGGAGCTTCGGAGAAGTCAGTGTGGTAATTAATTAACAGCTGTGCTGCAAAGTGTCCCTGGAATTTTTTAAAAAATGTTGGCAACTATGTGTGACAACACTGAAGAAATGACACTTAGCTACAATGTAAAGTAGTGAGTGTACAGCTTGTATAACAGTGTAAATTTGTTATCCCCTCAACATGCAGCCAATAATGTCTAAACTGATGGCAACAACAGTGAGTACACCCCTAAGTGAAAATGTCCAAATTGAGCCCAACGTGTCAATATTTTGTGTGGCCACCATTATTGTCCAGCACTGCCTTAACCCTCTTGGGCATGGAGTTCACCAGAGCTTCACAGGTTGCCACTGAAGTCCTCTTCCACTCCTCCCTGATGACATCACATAGCTGGTGGATGTTAGAGACCTTGCTCTCCTCCACCTTCTGTTTGAGGATGCCCCACAGATGCTCAATAGAGTTTAGGTCTGAAAACATGCTCAGTTTAGACATTAATGGCTGTGTGTTGAGTTATTTTGAGCTGACAGCAAATGTACATTGTAATGCCGCGTACAGACGGTCGTTTTTTGTGATAGAAAAAAACGACGTTTTATGTGATAAAAAAAAACAAAGTTTTTCAAACTTCATTTTCAAAAACGATGTAGCATACACACCATCGTGTTTTCCAAAAGCTCTAGCAAAGCGCGGTTACGTTCAGCACGTACGACAGCACTCTGTTCCATTCAAACTCGCGTCCTAACTTGCTTCTGAGCATGCGCCGGTTTAAAAACGTCATTTTAAACGTTGTTTTAGCCTACACACTGTAATTTTTTATGACACAACATTGTAGCAAAGTGTCATTTCTTGAGGTGTTGTCGCATGAAAATATACAATAAAATATTTACAAAAATTTGAGGGGTGTACTCACGTTTGTGAGATACTATATATATATATATATATATATATATATATATATATATATATATATATATATATATATATATATATATATAAAATATGCAAGCACATATCCAAAACAAAACAAAAACTTAGGACATTTAACAATACTTGATTTCACAAAGCAGTAAAATTCTGAAGCACAATGTAACTTTCTCACATACTTTATTGTAACTGATGTAACCAATGTAAACTTAAAAAAATATATTATTTTGTTTACTGTGAATGGATATTTTACAAGTAAACTTGCTACATACTGTAGAAAAAAGTTGAAAGGTTACCGGTAGCCTCCTCCAGGGTAGTGACATCAAGCCTAGGACTGTACATTCCATAGCCAGCAGCAGTAAAGGCTCGGATTTGAAACACATAAACTGTCCCAGGTCGAAGATTATTGATGGAAGCAGATGTTGATTTTGTTTTCAATGTAGAATATGTACGCTCCCTTTGATCCTAAATATAAAAAAATATTTGTGAAACATGTAAATTTCTTTTGCATTATCTGTAAGACTGCAGTTTTCAGCAATAACTGGAACGGGCATGTCCTTCATGCCTATCAAAAGATGTATTTTCACATGATGGTTGAGATGCAACAGATGGCAATATAATTCTGGAACTGTAAAGTGATATATGAGGTTGAAAATTTTATTCAAAAGGTAGAGTAACTTGGAAGATGACTAAACACAAGGCTGTAGTGTCATATTTAGTACGGGACAGGTACAGCTAAATGATATGTATTATTATAATTATATATAATTGCATATAAAGGAACTAATTTTGATACTTTCATCTAAATAAATGTATTTTTATCGGTACTGCGACCTTATGGCGGACACTTCGGACACTTTTGACACATTTTTGGGACCAATCGCATTTTTATAGCGATCAGTGCTATAAAAATGCATTGATTACTGTAAAAATGTCACTGACAGGGAAGGGGTTAACACTAGGGGGCGAGGAAGGGGTTAATTATGTTCCCTAGGTGTGTTCTAACTGAAGGGGGGTGGGACTGACTAGGGGAAATGACAGATCGCTGTTTATACATTGTATGAACAGATGAACAGTCATTTCTCCCCCTGACAGGACCGGGAGCTGTGTTACACACACAGCTCCCGGTTCTCGCTCTGTAACGAGTGATCGCGGGTGCCCAGCAGTGATCGAACGTGCCCCTAATGGCTGGAATGCGGAATGACGTATACCTACGTGATTTCGCACAGCTGAGGCCCCGTACACACGACCAGTTTCCTCGGCAGAATTCAGCTTCCGACCGAGTTTCTGGCTGAATTCTGCCGAGAAACCCGGCCGTGTGTACACTTTTGGCCGAGGAAGCCGACGAGGAGCTCGGCGAGGAAATAGAGAACATGTTCTCTATTTCCTTGTTGCTCTATGGGAGCTCTCGTCCCGCCGAGCTCCTCGGCGGCTTCAGTGCTGAACTGGCCGAGGAACTCGATGTGTTTGGCACGTCGAGTTCCTCGGCCGTGTGTACGAGGCCTGAGCCTACCGGCGGCTGGTCGGCTAGTGGTTAAGAAACATTAACAATTTAGTTTATTCAGCATGAAATAGAGCTTAGTTGTAGCATGAGGAATGCAAAATCCCTTGTAATAGAAATAAGGATGACAGGTCCTCTTTATGGAGGGATCTGGGGTCAAAAGGGCCCCAAATCTCTTCTTTACCTTTAAAAGCAAAATAAGCTTTTGAGCTCATGAGCCGCTTGGACTGGTTTCATGATCCAAGGTTTCCAGATCTGATAGAATTTGTTAAGGAATCCATCCATTTTGAATGTTAGCATTTCACTTATGATTATGTTATTTATGTTGATGAGTTTAAAGTGGTTGTAAACGCTAAAGGTTTTTTACCTAATGCATTCTCTGACAAATGAGTACCCCCCCAGCAAGCATCTTCCTAGGGGGGTTAGTCGAAGACAGGAGCAGCCAGGCAGGGCCGGTGCTACCACTAGGCGAACTAGGCAGCCACCTAGGGAGCATTTCTGCTTAGGGAGCGGCCATAGCCGCTTGTTTTCAAAGACCGGGGGGGGGTAATCACCTCTAAGTGCAGACTGTATAAATATTTTATAAAAAAATGCCAAAAGGCAATTCACATAACAAGGTAGATAATAGGCTCATCAGAAAGGTATAAGTCTGGGATGCTATGCAGGATTACCTGCTGAGGAGCCACGCTGCAGAGTGTTTAGGAAAGACTCTTCCAAGATGGCACTGGAGTGCACGCGTGGCCTGCAGAGCGACGTGTTTCAGAGCATGCGCCGTGCAGTCTATGGGCGCACTCTGTCATCACGCTGAAGATACAGAGGAGAAGAGCCTCTATAAATCGGGAACCTGCTCGCTGAGGCTGAAATTTGGCAGTAGTTGGACTGGAAATCATATGCTTTTTAATGTAATGGTATCATCATGGCAATATTTTTTTTTTTATTATTGCAGGGGTGCAAGTAGCTGGCCTTGCCTAAGGTGCACCAGCAGTGGACCACTGCACAGAGCAGGTATGTATGACATGTTCATTATTAAATAAAAAAACATTACAAAAATCCTTTATAATCACTTTCAAAACATTAAACCAGCGGCTGCAATCCATACAAAGTGAGTGAAAGATGTATTTATGTGCTTAGGAATTACATTTGATAATTACAATTCTTATTTAATAATTGTTCTATTGCTTCCTAAAAGGTTTTGAGCAGCTTGGCACACAAACCACATGTAATGGAAAGCCCTAACTGTATCACAGGGATACAAAAGCCTAGAGCTGAGATCTCTGTAGAGACATATATTACTACAGGCAGTCCCTGGGTTCCAAACAAGATAGGGTCTGTAGGGTGTGTTGTTAAGTTGAATTTGTATGTAAGTTGGAATAGGATTTTTTTTTAAGTGTAAGCTCCAGCCAAAAAAACATTTTTAAATTCTTTGGATAGCATAGGGGAGGGTTACCACCCCTTTAACATTTGTTTTGCTGTCTGTGCCCCTGTTCAGAAGATTTCATCTAACATTCTGTCTCTGTGACAATTGGATTTTGAAAATTTTGGGTTGTTGTGAAAACAAGCCTAGGTGATTAAGCATCAGTGGAGACACCTTTTTCCCATGATAACTCTTACTGGGGTGAACTTCCCTTCCTGGGAGTAGATTTCCTCTCACTTCCTGTTGTCTCCATCCGTTTGTAAGTACAAGTCCTTTGTAAGTCGGATGTTTGTAACCCAGGGGCCGCCTGTACTACAGTACCTTGTTCTAGGCTTGAACACAACAGGGAGCATTCAGCAAGACTCTGAAGATTCCCCTGTATTCATCTGGATGAAGTCCCTCCTATATTTTTTTCCAAGGCACCTATGTATGTTAAATCTTATATATGTTAATATATCAATCATTTAAGTGGACCTTGCCAAAAAATGCATAAAACACAGGGCGACTATTGACTGTGAATGCAACTGTTAGAGTGTACCAACGTCCCGATACTATGGAAATGGAAATTAATCTGGGCTAATAGAATGGACTTTTGGCGGTACAAGTAATTAATATAAAAAAATCTATAAATATTTATTCATAAAAAAGATATATGAAGAAAGATATACATAACTTTGTGAAAACAGTACATTATCAGCATCTTATCTCAGTACATGTTATAAAGAATACTACAAAAAAGCTTATACTTATGCAAATATACTCATGACGTGAGAACATATAGCACAAGGGAGTATATGTAAACTTTTAATCCTTGAAACTGAGTTTGATATGCGGAATGGTAGGTCTTGCTTTTACTCTCGACATGTTTCGCGTATAGGGCGCTTCATCAGGAGCATAGAGGTAGGTTAAACAGGTCTCCGCAAAAGTATGTGGATCAGACCATTAATAGTAAAGTATTGTATATACAGCGCTGTTACCTAAACAGCCTTTTGGGCATGTGTTAGATACTTTAAAACACTGTTGTATATAAAGGTGAAAAACTTTGGCTATCGCACGGTTGGTTGGAAGGTGGTGGTAGGGGGTAGGCAAACTGTTACCCCATCCAATGTCCTTAAAACATGTCCCAGGATCTGGTGTACCTCCAAATATAGGATAGCTGTAAGCTGGACAGCAGGGGGGAAGAGAAAAGGGGTGGAGAATAATAACCCCAGCACAAAACGGGAGATAGTCCTTTGGAGGGTGCAGTATTATCTTAGTATCCAGGGAGTGAAAATCCAGCAAGGACCAGTAGGGAGCGTGGAGGGGATAGTGTGTCTGTATCGCATTAACGTGCGCAGCACTAATATATCAATCATACACAAATAGACTGAACTCTGAGTTCCTTGGTTATGTTATATGTTTCCTTCCATATAAAATGTCAGGAAAGTTAGGTAGACCAATGGGTACGGCAGTAAAGAACTATTTAGTATTTTAGAATAAAACGTTTGTTGGCTTGTGTATCCTTTTAAAATCTAAGCAGGGAAAGACAAATAAATTGATACCTTGTCCAGAGGAAGCATGAAATATTATGTTTTTCTTGTACGTCAATTAAAAGCTGAGGGTTGTAAAGCAGGGAAAATCCAAAAAACAAATCTGGAAATGCCTCCAAATGGGAGCATGCAGATGTAAGGTGGAACGTAAGTTTACATTGATTGCAGGATATAAAAGAAATGGAAACTTCTTAGTTAACACTCTGAGTGTAATGGGTAGGCAGATTTGAAGAAATGATTGCCATAACATATATGTTTGGACAATCAGCAGTCACCCAATACATAGTATGGTTACTGACAGTCCAGGCTGCTATTTGAATCACTTTGACTGTCAACTATTATTTGCAAGTGACAGTAAACAGAAGGAAAGTATGAATGACAATGGTCAAACAGTTCAGTGTGTTACTGTAGCAGCGCTACAAACAGAGTATGTACTCTGAAACAAGTTCTATGGTGACATAGATATCCCAAATAATGGTGCGGGTGGACAGCGACAATAAAAATGTGTCTTCATCAAAATGTGCTTCTTATCACCAGGAATGTTTGTGTTTCACCGCGTGGGGGGATATTAGCCCCTTATGGGGATGCACTCACCAGACCGCAAGTAAAAATCAGCATTGGATACATCAGCCTCTGCCACCAGCCTTGCACTCTCCACAACTCTTGCTTAAGTGTGTCTTGCTTGTATACATACAAAGGAATAAACTTCTGATAGTGTATTATCGTTTAAAAGTTTATTTAGCAAACCCATAAGTCCCCTTATAATATATGCGTACCATAGTGCAATAAAACATAAGCATAAATGTACTGTGCCTGTTTGTAAACAGTTTCTGGCGCTCCAGCGCGTTCATCTGTTCCTGATCCACCAGGTTGACAGTCTATCGGTCGTCTGCTGCTGGCCACACCCTGACGCGTTTCGTCATTGGCTGACTTCGTCTGAGGGTGTGGCTACAGCATTCAGCGACCTGTTAAATAGTGGAGCGATCCTTTGGGTACCGCCCATCTTTCGCCGCGATCACGTCCGTCCTGCGCATGCGTGTTAGGCAACACGAGGTCAGCGTCATACAATGGGCGGGAGTAGGGCGTGTACTGCAGTTTCTCGTCCAATGCGGACCGGATACGTCTGATGCGGCTAGATGACGCTGGTCTCACCTAAACGTATTAACGTCAGCGAGGCCAGTGCCAACAGCAGGGCGGAAGTCAGCTAAAAAGCTAATTGTCCCGCGCAGACGCACATTGAAAAGTGAAGCCACTGCCCATAATGGGTCCGGACTTAGCAATTCAATGTTGAGACAGAAAGGATGCGCGCGCATCTCAATGTTGAGAACTGCAGGCACGCTCATCCAAAATCAGCCACTCAGTTTGTGGTGTCAGAATCTCTCAATGTAAAATCATACATCAATATCACTTATGTATTCGCCGTCATCATGCTGTATGATAGAATAAAGAGATGATACATCCGGGTACCCTTCTCTACCAATGCTCGTAGCTGTTTTCTGTAAGGTTTAGTGGGGTCCCATTTTATTGGTTACCGCGGATGTATCATCTCTTTATTCCATCATACAGCATGATGACGCATTACTTGCCCTTAATTGGGCACTAAGCCAAAGAGATGACTTACCACATAATCAAAAAGTTTTTATTGGTAATGCTCTAGATTTCTGTCTCTCACATAACTTTTTTTGGTACAATAGCCGGTTTTATTCGCAAAAAAGAGGAGTTGCTATGGGCGCTAAATTCGCACCTAGCATTGCGAACCTTTTTATGGCTGAGTGGGAGGACAAGGTGATTTTTAAAGACAGACGGAGTGAATTATTGTTTTATAAACGATATATAGACGACTTGTTTTTTATTTGGGAAGGTAATACTGACTCACTTTTAAACTTTTTAAAGGTTTTAAATAATAATAGCAACAATATTAAGCTCACCTCTGAATCTAACAATACTGAAATTAATTTTTTAGATGTAACCATATACCGACAAGGAACTAAGTTGGCCACTAAAGTATTTTTCAAGCCAACTGATAGAAACAGTTATCTCCCTACCAACAGTGGCCACCATCCTTTATGGATCAAAAATATACCTAAAGGACAAATTATGAGGGTAAAAAGGAACTGTACGGAAGAAGAAAACTTCATTACACAGTCCAGAATTTTAACTGAAAGGTTTGAAGCCAGAGGTTATCACCCAGATACCATGCATAAATTGGTAGAAGAAATACGCACTATCCCAAGAGAAACATGTCTACTAACTAAACAGCTTGGCAATGAACCAATGACTAACACAAAGGAGTGGGGTTTTCTGTCTCAATTCCACTCACAATATAAAGAAGTTGAAGAAATCTTTAATCAACATTGGCATATATTATTACTAGACAAGAAATTAGGACCTCTTCTACCCCCCAAACCTCAGTTTATTTATAAAAAAGCCCCCAATCACGGTGACCGAGTGGTCAAAAAGGTACTCGACCCACCCATTAAACCAGAAACTTTTTGGAATCAAAATGGATTCTTTGCATGTAGAAAATGCAAACCATGCAGAGAAGTAACACAAACCATGAGAGGTCTGGAAAAATTCAGTTGTCCAACCAACAACACTGAATTTGATATAGAACAGTTTATTACATGTAACACTGACCATGTAGTATACGCACTGAAATGCCCGTGCGGCCTACTCTATATAGGGAGGACCAAGAGAAAAATGAGAATACGGGTGATGGAGCACATTAACAACATAAAGATAGGATATAAAGACCATAATGTGTCCCTGCATTTTAAACTGAAGCACAATCAAGATCCAGCCGGACTACAATTCTGGGGAGTCCAACATGTAATGCAGAATTGGAGAGGAAGCCATAGAGTTTGCGAACTATCAAAATGCGAAACGAAATGGATCTACTTGACTGAATCTCTTGCGCCTAAAGGCATGAACATTGAACTAGATATCAACTGCTTCATAAGCGATACTTAAAGTTGTGATTAAAAAATAAAATATAATCTGGTCTCCTACATCACATATTTTGATACTGAGCACATTGGCTCATTGAATAGTCACTCATGCCTCTTTTGGGTTAAACATAACATGCACATACTTTTATGAGATTACTCATTTCTCAGACTAAAGATCTTCTAGTCTCAGTGGTGTTATGTATTATAACGATTTTTAGTATTATTGTTATATATATTTTGGTTCTTATATTTGAAGAATGCCCTCCCCCCCTTTTCTAGATATACTTTCTAATATATAATGGAATATATATTTTATGTCTATACGGTACTTATAGATATTTTTAATATACTCCTTTTTAAATTTCTTTAAAGAGATGACTTACCACATAATCAAAAAGTTTTTATTGGTAATGCTCTAGATTTCTGTCTCTCACATAACTTTTTTTGGTACAATAGCCGGTTTTATTCGCAAAAAAGAGGAGTTGCTATGGGCGCTAAATTCGCACCTAGCATTGCGAACCTTTTTATGGCTGAGTGGGAGGACAAGGTGATTTTTAAAGACAGACGGAGTGAATTATTGTTTTATAAACGATATATAGACGACTTGTTTTTTATTTGGGAAGGTAATACTGACTCACTTTTAAACTTTTTAAAGGTTTTAAATAATAATAGCAACAATATTAAGCTCACCTCTGAATCTAACAATACTGAAATTAATTTTTTAGATGTAACCATATACCGACAAGGAACTAAGTTGGCCACTAAAGTATTTTTCAAGCCAACTGATAGAAACAGTTATCTCCCTACCAACAGTGGCCACCATCCTTTATGGATCAAAAATATACCTAAAGGACAAATTATGAGGGTAAAAAGGAACTGTACGGAAGAAGAAAACTTCATTACACAGTCCAGAATTTTAACTGAAAGGTTTGAAGCCAGAGGTTATCACCCAGATACCATGCATAAATTGGTAGAAGAAATACGCACTATCCCAAGAGAAACATGTCTACTAACTAAACAGCTTGGCAATGAACCAATGACTAACACAAAGGAGTGGGGTTTTCTGTCTCAATTCCACTCACAATATAAAGAAGTTGAAGAAATCTTTAATCAACATTGGCATATATTATTACTAGACAAGAAATTAGGACCTCTTCTACCCCCCAAACCTCAGTTTATTTATAAAAAAGCCCCCAATCACGGTGACCGAGTGGTCAAAAAGGTACTCGACCCACCCATTAAACCAGAAACTTTTTGGAATCAAAATGGATTCTTTGCATGTAGAAAATGCAAACCATGCAGAGAAGTAACACAAACCATGAGAGGTCTGGAAAAATTCAGTTGTCCAACCAACAACACTGAATTTGATATAGAACAGTTTATTACATGTAACACTGACCATGTAGTATACGCACTGAAATGCCCGTGCGGCCTACTCTATATAGGGAGGACCAAGAGAAAAATGAGAATACGGGTGATGGAGCACATTAACAACATAAAGATAGGATATAAAGACCATAATGTGTCCCTGCATTTTAAACTGAAGCACAATCAAGATCCAGCCGGACTACAATTCTGGGGAGTCCAACATGTAATGCAGAATTGGAGAGGAAGCCATAGAGTTTGCGAACTATCAAAATGCGAAACGAAATGGATCTACTTGACTGAATCTCTTGCGCCTAAAGGCATGAACATTGAACTAGATATCAACTGCTTCATAAGCGATACTTAAAGTTGTGATTAAAAAATAAAATATAATCTGGTCTCCTACATCACATATTTTGATACTGAGCACATTGGCTCATTGAATAGTCACTCATGCCTCTTTTGGGTTAAACATAACATGCACATACTTTTATGAGATTACTCATTTCTCAGACTAAAGATCTTCTAGTCTCAGTGGTGTTATGTATTATAACGATTTTTAGTATTATTGTTATATATATTTTGGTTCTTATATTTGAAGAATGCCCTCCCCCCCCTTTTCTAGATATACTTTCTAATATATAATGGAACATATATTTTATGTCTATACGGTACTTATAGATATTTTTAATATACTCCTTTTTAAATTTCTTTAAAGAGATGACTTACCACATAATCAAAAAGTTTTTATTGGTAATGCTCTAGATTTCTGTCTCTCACATAACTTTTTTTGGTACAATAGCCGGTTTTATTCGCAAAAAAGAGGAGTTGCTATGGGCGCTAAATTCGCACCTAGCATTGCGAACCTTTTTATGGCTGAGTGGGAGGACAAGGTGATTTTTAAAGACAGACGGAGTGAATTATTGTTTTATAAACGATATATAGACGACTTGTTTTTTATTTGGGAAGGTAATACTGACTCACTTTTAAACTTTTTAAAGGTTTTAAATAATAATAGCAACAATATTAAGCTCACCTCTGAATCTAACAATACTGAAATTAATTTTTTAGATGTAACCATATACCGACAAGGAACTAAGTTGGCCACTAAAGTATTTTTCAAGCCAACTGATAGAAACAGTTATCTCCCTACCAACAGTGGCCACCATCCTTTATGGATCAAAAATATACCTAAAGGACAAATTATGAGGGTAAAAAGGAACTGTACGGAAGAAGAAAACTTCATTACACAGTCCAGAATTTTAACTGAAAGGTTTGAAGCCAGAGGTTATCACCCAGATACCATGCATAAATTGGTAGAAGAAATACGCACTATCCCAAGAGAAACATGTCTACTAACTAAACAGCTTGGCAATGAACCAATGACTAACACAAAGGAGTGGGGTTTTCTGTCTCAATTCCACTCACAATATAAAGAAGTTGAAGAAATCTTTAATCAACATTGGCATATATTATTACTAGACAAGAAATTAGGACCTCTTCTACCCCCCAAACCTCAGTTTATTTATAAAAAAGCCCCCAATCACGGTGACCGAGTGGTCAAAAAGGTACTCGACCCACCCATTAAACCAGAAACTTTTTGGAATCAAAATGGATTCTTTGCATGTAGAAAATGCAAACCATGCAGAGAAGTAACACAAACCATGAGAGGTCTGGAAAAATTCAGTTGTCCAACCAACAACACTGAATTTGATATAGAACAGTTTATTACATGTAACACTGACCATGTAGTATACGCACTGAAATGCCCGTGCGGCCTACTCTATATAGGGAGGACCAAGAGAAAAATGAGAATACGGGTGATGGAGCACATTAACAACATAAAGATAGGATATAAAGACCATAATGTGTCCCTGCATTTTAAACTGAAGCACAATCAAGATCCAGCCGGACTACAATTCTGGGGAGTCCAACATGTAATGCAGAATTGGAGAGGAAGCCATAGAGTTTGCGAACTATCAAAATGCGAAACGAAATGGATCTACTTGACTGAATCTCTTGCGCCTAAAGGCATGAACATTGAACTAGATATCAACTGCTTCATAAGCGATACTTAAAGTTGTGATTAAAAAATAAAATATAATCTGGTCTCCTACATCACATATTTTGATACTGAGCACATTGGCTCATTGAATAGTCACTCATGCCTCTTTTGGGTTAAACATAACATGCACATACTTTTATGAGATTACTCATTTCTCAGACTAAAGATCTTCTAGTCTCAGTGGTGTTATGTATTATAACGATTTTTAGTATTATTGTTATATATATTTTGGTTCTTATATTTGAAGAATGCCCTCCCCCCCCTTTTCTAGATATACTTTCTAATATATAATGGAACATATATTTTATGTCTATACGGTACTTATAGATATTTTTAATATACTCCTTTTTAAATTTCTTTAAAGAGATGACTTACCACATAATCAAAAAGTTTTTATTGGTAATGCTCTAGATTTCTGTCTCTCACATAACTTTTTTTGGTACAATAGCCGGTTTTATTCGCAAAAAAGAGGAGTTGCTATGGGCGCTAAATTCGCACCTAGCATTGCGAACCTTTTTATGGCTGAGTGGGAGGACAAGGTGATTTTTAAAGACAGACGGAGTGAATTATTGTTTTATAAACGATATATAGACGACTTGTTTTTTATTTGGGAAGGTAATACTGACTCACTTTTAAACTTTTTAAAGGTTTTAAATAATAATAGCAACAATATTAAGCTCACCTCTGAATCTAACAATACTGAAATTAATTTTTTAGATGTAACCATATACCGACAAGGAACTAAGTTGGCCACTAAAGTATTTTTCAAGCCAACTGATAGAAACAGTTATCTCCCTACCAACAGTGGCCACCATCCTTTATGGATCAAAAATATACCTAAAGGACAAATTATGAGGGTAAAAAGGAACTGTACGGAAGAAGAAAACTTCATTACACAGTCCAGAATTTTAACTGAAAGGTTTGAAGCCAGAGGTTATCACCCAGATACCATGCATAAATTGGTAGAAGAAATACGCACTATCCCAAGAGAAACATGTCTACTAACTAAACAGCTTGGCAATGAACCAATGACTAACACAAAGGAGTGGGGTTTTCTGTCTCAATTCCACTCACAATATAAAGAAGTTGAAGAAATCTTTAATCAACATTGGCATATATTATTACTAGACAAGAAATTAGGACCTCTTCTACCCCCCAAACCTCAGTTTATTTATAAAAAAGCCCCCAATCACTGTGACCGAGTGGTCAAAAAGGTACTCGACCCACCCATTAAACCAGAAACTTTTTGGAATCAAAATGGATTCTTTGCATGTAGAAAATGCAAACCATGCAGAGAAGTAACACAAACCATGAGAGGTCTGGAAAAATTCAGTTGTCCAACCAACAACACTGAATTTGATATAGAACAGTTTATTACATGTAACACTGACCATGTAGTATACGCACTGAAATGCCCGTGCGGCCTACTCTATATAGGGAGGACCAAGAGAAAAATGAGAATACGGGTTATGGAGCACATTAACAACATAAAGATAGGATATAAAGACCATAATGTGTCCCTGCATTTTAAACTGAAGCACAATCAAGATCCAGCCGGACTACAATTCTGGGGAGTCCAACATGTAATGCAGAATTGGAGAGGAAGCCATAGAGTTCGCGAACTATCAAAATGCGAAACGAAATGGATCTACTTGACTGAATCTCTTGCGCCTAAAGGCATGAACATTGAACTAGATATCAACTGCTTCATAAGCGATACTTAAAGTTGTGATTAAAAAATAAAATATAATCTGGTCTCCTACATCACATATTTTGATACTGAGCACATTGGCTCATTGAATAGTCACTCATGCCTCTTTTGGGTTAAACATAACATGCACATACTTTTATGAGATTACTCATTTCTCAGACTAAAGATCTTCTAGTCTCAGTGGTGTTATGTATTATAACGATTTTTAGTATTATTGTTATATATATTTTGGTTCTTATATTTGAAGAATGCCCTCCCCCCCCTTTTCTAGATATACTTTCTAATATATAATGGAACATATATTTTATGTCTATACTGTACTTATAGATATTTTTAATATACTCCTTTTTAAATTTCTTTTTAGATTTTTTTATATTTTGCTTAATTTTATGTGGGCAGTATATAATTTTATCTTTTTACGTTTGAGTATGGTGTGTTTTATTGCTGATGCCCTCGTTGTTTATATATGTATATTATCATGTTTTTTATATATATATTTATTGATGATTTTTTACTAATTTAACTAATCATCTGTTTTGTGATGGCACAGTAATAGGACTTACACATTTATGTATGAATCTCCCGCTACGGCGAATACATAAGTGATATTGATGTATGATTTTACATTGAGAGATTCTGACACCACAAACTGAGTGGCTGATAGGTTTTGGATGAGCGTGCCTGCAGTTCTCAACATTGAGATGCGCGCGCATCCTTTCTGTCTCAACATTGAATTGCTAAGTCCGGACCCATTATGGGCAGTGGCTTCACTTTTCAATGTGCGTCTGCGCGGGACAATTAGCTTTTTAGCTGACTTCCGCCCTGCTGTTGGCACTGGCCTCGCTGACGTTAATACGTTTAGGTGAGACCAGCGTCATCTAGCCGCATCAGACGTATCCGGTCCGCATTGGACGAGAAACTGCAGTACACGCCCTACTCCCGCCCATTGTATGACGCTGACCTCGTGTTGCCTAACACGCATGCGCAGGACGGACGTGATCGCGGCGAAAGATGGGCGGTACCCAAAGGATCGCTCCACTATTTAACAGGTCGCTGAATGCTGTAGCCACACCCTCAGACGAAGTCAGCCAATGACGAAACGCGTCAGGGTGTGGCCAGCAGCAGACGACCGATAGACTGTCAACCTGGTGGATCAGGAACAGATGAACGCGCTGGAGCGCCAGAAACTGTTTACAAACAGGCACAGTACATTTATGCTTATGTTTTATTGCACTATGGTACGCATATATTATAAGGGGACTTATGGGTTTGCTAAATAAACTTTTAAACGATAATACACTATCAGAAGTTTATTCCTTTGTATGTATACAAGCAAGACACACTTAAGCAAGAGTTGTGGAGAGTGCAAGGCTGGTGGCAGAGGCTGATGTATCCAATGCTGATTTTTACTTGCGGTCTGGTGAGTGCATCCCCATAAGGGGCTAATATCCCCCCACGCGGTGAAACACAAACATTCCTGGTGATAAGAAGCACATTTTGATGAAGACACATTTTTATTGTCGCTGTCCACCCGCACCATTATTTGGGATATCTATGTCACCATAGAACTTGTTTCAGAGTACATACTCTGTTTGTAGCGCTGCTACAGTAACACACTGAACTGTTTGACCATTGTCATTCATACTTTCCTTCTGTTTACTGTCACTTGCAAATATTTCCTTTTTAAGCGGCTGCTTATTGTATATCCAGGTGCCTGTTTTCCTTTAATCAGTATCCTCAATTGCTTACTCTTGTGCGCTGAGTAGTGCTTTGTTTAGGTTGGGCGGAGTTAAGCACTTTTGTTACATGTCAACTATTATTAGCCAAGATCTCCACATGATTGGGGATTGTACATAGCTGAAAAGTATACCCTTGGCATTTTATTGTTACCGATAAATTTAAAGCATAGCTTCTGAAATCGTTTGAGAAAAAACATTGCTAACTGCAAAAAGGAGAGTTCTGAAGTAAAATGACCATGGTAACACTACTTAACCATATAAATATGGTATTTTCTCCATTCTTTTTGCAGTCCATAGAAAATAGCACAAAAGCTAGGGTAATATATTTAAAATAGAGTACAGTGATTATCCATAAATAGGATACCAAGACCAAACTTTGTTTGCAAATCTTGAAAAATAAATTAAATGTTGTTAGTAATTATGTATAGTGAGGATTGTGAAAAGAAGACGATTTGGAAATGGTGCCACAGATTAAATATGCTTTTATGTAACGTCCATTACTATATCAAACCGGCTTGCCTTGTAGAAAGACTGAAAGTAAAAAAAGAAGGCCAGAGTAAAAATGACTCAAGTTGTCAACAAGATTGTGATATTTTAGTAATTGTGATAAATTTTCTTGTATTGGACACAGCAGGTGCCGAAAGAACCAGAGGGTTCTTCTGAAATATGTAAGAAATATCTCTGTCTTTACAGCATGAAAGGTAGCATGCAGGGAGTGAAGCCAGGGTTTCTAACAAATTACATGATACATGAGGTAGGAAAAAGTAGAATGAGAAATCTGTGCTGTGTGTTGATTTCTTTAAATTGCCAATAAATATGAGATCAGACTAAAGAGAACCAAAGGAATTTCCAGTAATCAATGTAAGTACAGGGAGATTAGACAGGAAAAGAAAGAAAACAAAAGTAACCGATACATGAATTGGGTAGAATAACAGGTTGTAATAGACTAGAAAAAAGATTATTACCGTATTTTCCGGCGTATAAGACGACTTTTTGGATGCAAAAAAATGCATCCAAAGTCGGGGGTCGTCTTATACGCCGGGTACGGTCTCAGTGCAGCTGCGATCGTTCATGATTTCAAAACGACGTCTTCTCAGCGTGTCCTGTGATAGGCGGAACACAAATCTTCCCAGCAGCGCCTCTGTTCTGTGTTCCGCCTATCACGGATGCCTTCTCATCCTCGGACGAGATGAGAAGGCATCCGTGATTGGCGGAACACAGAACAGAGGCGCTACTGGGAAAATTTGTGTTCCACCAATCACAGGACACGCTGAGAAGACGGCGTGGCTTTTAAATCATGGACGCTCGCAGCAGACGGAGACTGTCACCGGCCTGCAAAACGTGAGTGATGGCACAGTGGGGGGGAAAGTGGGGGCAAGTGATGGCACTGTGGGGGCAAGTGATGGCACTGTGTGGGCAAGTGATGGCACTGTGGGGGAAAGTAATGTGATGGCACTGTGGGGGCAAGTAATGTGATGGCACTGTGGGGGCATGTAATGTGATGGCACAGTGGGGGCATGTAATGTGATGGCACTGTGGGGGCATGTAATGTGATGGCACAGTGGGGGCATGTAATGTGATGGCACTGTGGGGGCATGTAATGTGATGGCACTGTGGGGGCAAGTAATGGCACTGTGGGGGCAAGTAATGGCACTGTGGGGGCAAGTAATGGCACTGTGGGGGCATGTAACGGCAAAGTGGGGGCATGTAATGGCAAAGTGGGGGCATGTAATGGCACAGTGGGGGCATGTAATGGCAAAGTGGGGGCATGTAATGGCACAGTGGGGGCATGTAATGGCACAGTGGGGGCATGTAATGTAATGGCACAGTGGGGGCATGTAATGGCACAGTGAGGCATGTAATTGATATAGTGAGGCTTGAAAAAAGCCTGTTTCTGTCAGCTTCCAGAAAGACTAGTAGGAAGGGGGTAGTCTTATACGGCGATTATATCCCAAAACCAAAATTTTTCCTGGAAAATTAGGGGGTCGTCTTATACGCCGAGTCGTCTTATACGCCGGAAAATACGGTAAATGTTCCACATTGTTGTTATTGTGGAAGCTCTTAGCTTGAATATATCCATTTTATTATTAGAAATTGGAAACAAATAAAAATGATGGAAGGATCAGCAGTTAGTAATAATTAGAAAAAGAAAAATCAACAAAGAAGAAGCAGGAGGTGTTTATCTATGCAATATATGCGTATTCCTATTTTTAAATAAATTGTCTGAATATTGAAAATACATAGGCATTCCAACTAGACAAGTTACAACTGATTTATTATATGCGTACAACAAAAGTATGCATAAACATTTCTTGAGTATTTAGTTGTAGTAGTAGATAATGAAAGAGAGAAAGGGTTGGGACTTTAAATGAGATGCGTGTTGATGCAAACAGTATGTGTAAGTAAATAAATAAAGTTGTATAGCGTAATAACCAGGCTCAAACTTACCAACCAAATTGCAAGCTGAATTCAACTGTCTAACTTAGTATGTTAAAAGCAGAGGATTGGTTGCACACATTTGCAAATATATGGATAAGCCACAGGCCGCTTACAAGGCTCTCTGCATTCCTGTGGTCCTAACTAAACTTTAATATTTTCCTCAGTAGAGGCATACAAGTGCTAATGAGTAGATGGAGAGCAGGTGACTAGAGGTGTGTGTCACAGCCAGCCTCCATCTAAAATTGGTGTAGCAATAAAGAGCACTGGAAAAAAACGCATAAGGGTAAATGTATAAGCATCAAAATCACATTTCCATCCCTATTCCATGTTTAGTAGTAGATAATGACCAGATAGAAGAAACCTTTTAATACATGGCATAATTACCTGCCTTTGTCATGGACTTTTGGACTATCCTTCAAAATCAGGGATCCTCAAACTACAGCCCTCCAGCTGTTGCGGAACTACACCTCCCATGAGGCATTGTAAAACTCTGACATTCACAGACGTGACTAGGCATGATGGGAATTGTAGTTCCTCAACAACTGGAGGACCATAGTTTGAAAACCCCTGTTCTAAATTATAGCTATCACAAAGTACAGCTTATGCATGAAAATCTAGAAACAGAAAATAATATTCATAGTTGACTCCACTAATTGGTTGGATCCTAGTGTAAACTAGTTGCAGGTGTACAAGGAATTTCACAGTCCTAATATTTACAGAAGAAGGAAATCTACAATCTGATTGCTTACATTAGACCTTACATTAGACCTAAGCCCTCACTTTTTTTATTACATGTCACAATATGTTTAAGAACACATTAAATAAAGTGGTAGAAACAACAAATAAGAAAATATAATATACAAAGTGGTGTAAAGGGAATTGATGGGGCGAAGGTACCAAAATTAATTATTTTTATAATAGCACATTTACAAATATACAAAGTTGTGTGTTTTTTCATATATCAACTATGTGTGCGTTAGAAATTAGGGAATATGTTGTGTTCTAAATGTAAAGGCTCTTACCTTTTCATAATACTTGATTTCATATTCTGTGATGACTCCATTGGGATGTTCAGGCTCCTGCCAGGATAGATCCACAATGCGCTGTAACACTCTTTCCTTCATTACGCCACTTACTTGGGAAGGAGCTGAAACAGCACAGGATGATAACAAAATAAGAACATTTTGCTGTCTATATCAAATAAAACACCACATTTGATCAGTCTCTCACAGTGTGACTTTAATGATTTCATTACGTTAAAATAAAGCACTTTTTTTCATAAAGTACAATAAAATCCAGATACTAATGAATATTCAAACAAAGCCTTATTATGCTCATAAACTATAATCGAAATGTAAATTAAAGTGCAAACAGCACAAGACAGCATTGTTTGAGATAGTGCAAACAGGAATTGATGGGATTATACTGACAATTAAGCAAATGAATTCTAATTAAGCCAAAAATCGCAAGCTTTCAGATTAATCTCTTGTGAGACACTGACAGACCAAATATTTATTATACATGAAAATAGAACAACAAAACAACAAAAAGAGATGTTTGAAAGCCTTTGAGTATTAACTAAAGAATGGCAGTTACAAAGTAATAACTCACTGCAATCAACAGCCTACTTACTTTTGCCTAATGGTCAAATCTGTATAAATAATTAAGGCAAGATCTGCTAGTAGCATTACATAGCTGACCTCATCACATTTTAACAAATATTCGGTTGTTCTACAGTAGTCTAAATGAAGTATTTTACAAAGATCTCTACAGAAACTGCACAGATACTGTATAAAATTAATACCATTCTAATAAAATAAAATTCTGAATAACAATCAATCAATCAATTAGCATCAATCTAGTAAAATATAGAACTATATAGTATGTGCTATCATTTAGCACAATCTGAGCATGCATAAATGTTTCTTGTGCTTGCAGAGGTTTCATGGACCTTTGAGAAAAGGTCCAGGATCACGTGCTAGATGATATCAGCTTATGGATGTCTCATTTGTGGTCTCTAATTTGCTTTAAGCAATTTGCATTAAGCTGACTATACATATTACAACCTGTGTGTAGTTTCCATTATATCTATCTACAGAAAATCAAAGGCGCCTCTAAGTGCAGAAGTAAAACTTTATATTTCCCAAAAGGGTTAAAAACATTTACAAAAGGGTGAATGGGCAGAAGCACATCATATTAGTAACATGGCAGGTGGTCCGGTGTTCTGGTAGTTCCAAGGAGTCTAATGCCCTGTACACACGATCGGTTTGTCTGATGAAAATGGACCGATGGACCGTTTTCATCGGACGAACCGATCGTGTATGGGCCCCATCAGTTTTTTCCCATCGGTGAAAAAAAATAGAACCTGTTTTAAATTTTTCTTATGGTTAAAAAACGTTAGAAAAAAACGATCGTCTGTGGGGAAATCCATCGGTCAAAAATCCACGCATGCTCAGAATCAAGTCGACGCATGCTCAGAAGCATTGAACTTCGTTTTTCTCAGCACCTCAATGTGTTTTACATCACCGCATTGGACACGATCGGATTTTTAACCAATGTTGTGTAGGCAAGACTGATAAAAGTCAACTTCATCGGATATCTGATGAAAAAATCCATTGGTTCATTTTCATCAGACGAACCGATCGTGTGTACAGGGCATTAGTGAAATTCGCAGGTGTAATTCTATGGCAGCATATTCTGAAGTGGCCGACAGATGGAAGCCACAACTCTCCTGGATCCAGAAGAATTATGTATTTCATCTGTCAGCCATTGCCATATTACTAATATGATGTGCTTCTACCCATCCACCCTTTTGTGTTTTTAACCCTTTTGGGAAATATAACGTTTTACTTCTGTACTTAGAGGTGCCTTATTTATTTGTTTCCTTTTCATTTTACTTCCAGAGTTTGCTTCTCTTTTCAAGTGGTGCCGAAAGTGCATGAAGACCCTCTTCTATTTCTACATAGACTGATATCTGCTTGGTTTGTTGCTCAGAGCACCCTTATACATACTTTTATCATTATATATATCTACACCTACAAAAAACTGCACACCAGCCTGATTCTCATTGCACCAGCAGCCCAGCCACTGCTATACCCATAGCTTAAGCCTTTACTGCACCATAGCCTGCTCTCTGCTACACCCACAGTCCAGCCACTGCTCCACCAACAGCTTACGTGTCCACTGCATTCACAGCCTCCGTATCTGCAAGAAGCTGTAAAGTGACCTTGGGGTAGCCTGCAGCTAAGATTGATTTCCCATAAGGGGTTCCTGGCAGAGCACTAGCTCTTTTTTTTCAACCCAGCAGATTGAATGAAAAAAAAAACTCACAGCTCAGGTCAGAGCCAATCCAATGTTAGTACAGTTAGTACAGTGATCTCCCCTCCTGTGCTATTGTACTCTGACAGGGGGACAGCCTCCCCACTAGAACATTTAGTCAGCGCCCTTCAGCCATTGGCTGAGATTGCTGATCGGGAGCCGGTTGGCTGCTGGTTTAATGAGTGAATGAATGAGAAACTTATATAGCGCGACACATGCGAACTTAATCGCCTCTGGGCGCTTGTTGTTCCTGTCTCTTTTGATATCAAAAGAGATGAGTTTTGATTTTTTTCCTGAAGGCTAAGTGGTTCTCCTCCAACCGAATGCTGGTTGGTAAAGCGTTCCATAGTCTGGGACCTTGGACCGCGAATCTTCTATCTCCTTTGGACTTGTAGTTGGCTTTCGGTATCTGGAGAAGATTTTGATTGGTGGATCGCAGAACGCGATTGGGATTATGAGCTTTTATTTTTTCGCATAGATAATGGGGAGCATTCCCATGGATACATCTATGCGTTAGACAGAGTGCTTTAAAAGCACATGGGCCGAATTATGTTACCCGAATTTCAGCCCATGTGTACTAGGCTTTAGGGCCCATTCACACCTTAGCATTTTCAGCTCGTAAAATGCTCATCTCAAAAGTTCCAAAACGCCCAACAAGCAAAATCCCATTCATTTAAATGGCCCCTGTTTGGATCTGAGTGTTCTGTCACCTGAAGCAAAATGCCTGAAGCTCAAAACAGTACATGAGCTTCTTTTTAGGCAGATTACAGGCATTTTTCTGCTCTTTACATTGGTGACTTTTTGTTTTGACCTGTACAAAATCGTGGCAAAAATCCCACACACTCAGGCTTTATCCAGAGTCACTCTGTGTGTGTCACAGTGCGGCCTTGTCCTTATCCCCTTCTCCCTCATCACTGGTTTTGACTGACAGAAACAGGAGCCAATGGTTCTCTCAGCTCTTACTGAGTTAGGCAGAGAGAGGCGGGAGAGAGGCAGGACAGAGAGAGCAGCACAGCTGCTCTCGGACACAGTGCTGAAAAGTCTGAATTGTCATCAAATTGTGGCTAAAAGCAAGGTGCTGTATTGTATCGTGTTTAGATAATCCATAATGCCCTGGGAACTCTTTGTCATGATGTTTAATGAAAAAATTGTATATAAATAAGATATACAGATAACAAATATTTAAAAACAAAAAAAGTTAAGAAAAATAAATAAAAATCAAGTTGACCAAGTATAGTTTCCCCTTCAACAAATATACCAAAATATTCTTCTGCTCATATGTAATATCAGCCATTTTGCATGGATATTGTTCTATTTATTTTTTACAGGCTTATTATATTTCACAGAGCATTACTGAATATGTAAAACCATTCAAATCAATCACTGCACCCAGAGGATCTTATGTCTAATGTCTGCTGTAGACATAAACAGAAAAACACACACACACATCCACACACTGATCCTTCTCTCCACTGTAAACATTTAAAAGCAAAAGTTGTGCCTAGTAGCGGGAAGCACAAGGTGCACGATATTGCCTGATATAAGGCATCAAGGCAAGGAATTTCAGACTGTAGTATCAAAGTAAAATTGGCACAGAAGAGGCTTTATGGTTAATAAAGTTAACTGAAAGTATATTTTGGTGTCTTTGCTGCAAGATGTTTTTTTTTTTTTATCAGATTTTGACTTTTAGACATTATTCACTTCAGCTCTCACACCTGTACACCCACTTTTTCCATTTTTACTAAGGGGCTGTTTATTTGACAATAACTTAGTCATTATTTAAAAAAATAATAATACATATAGGGGCAGATCCACATACATACGCTGCGCCCGGCGCAGATGTCAAATACGCTACGCCGCTGTAACTTACTTTGAGTTGGTTTGAATCCTCAACGAATTTGCGCCGTATGTTACGGCGGCGTAGTGCATCTCTCGCGGTGGAATTCAAATTGGGCGTGTTTCATTTAAATGAAGCGCATCCCCGCGCCGAACGAACTGCGCATGCGCCGTCCGTAAAAACTCCCAGGGTGCATTGCTCCAAATGACGTCGCAAGGACGTCATTGTTTTCAACGTGAACGGAAATGGCGTCCAGCCCCATTCACGGACGACTTACACAAACAACGTAAATTTTTTTAAATTAGACGCGGGAACGAGGGCCATACTTAACATTGAGTACGCCACTATACAGCAGCTTTAACTATACGCCGGAAAAAGCCGAACGGAAACGACGTAAAAAAATGCGACAGCCGGTCGTACGTTCGTGGATCGTCGGAAATAGCTAATTTGCATACTCAACGAGGATTATGACGGGAACGCCACCTAGCGGAAGCTGAAAAATTGCATCTAAGATCCGGCGGCGTACAAAGACGTACGCCTGTCGGATCTAACACAGATGCCGTTGTATCTTGTTTTGTGGATACCAAAACAAAGATACGACGTGCCAAATTTGAAATTACGCGGCGTATCAAGAGATACGCCGGCGTAAATTCTTTGAGGATCTGCCCCATATTGTTTATTTAGGACAGACAATCCTTTCTTTTGGTGATATTGTCCTGTGATTTTTTAAGCAATCTGTCGATAAAAAAAACGACAAACTTTTTTTTAATTTAAAAAGCATCAGTTTTATTCTACAGTTCGTCCTATTTACAATTACACTAAATTAATGGGGGAGATTTTTTAAAACTGGTGCACACAGAATATGGTGCAGCTGTGCATAGTAACCAATCATCTTCTAGGTTTTTTTGTCATAGCTTAATTGAACAAGCTGACTGGTTACTATGCACAGCTGCACCAGATTCTGAGTGCGCTAGTTTAGTAAATCCCCACCAATGATTCTGAGCCCAGGTTCACACTTACAGTAGGAATGAAATGGTGCGAGTTCAGCTGAACTCGCTCTATTTCATTCCCACATGTTAATCCCGACTTCAGGGGCGATTTCCGAGACATCTGTGCGGGTTTCTGCACAGATTTCTAATGAAATTGCACCCCAAAGTCGCCAAAAGTAGTACAGAAGAAGAAGGGAATTCGGACAGTGCCATTGCTGGCAATAGCTGACGATTTGGCATGTGATTTTTTTGATTTTGCTCTTTGTTTTAATGTGACATTAAAAGAAAAAAATAATAATATTGAAGATAAATTGAAATAAACAAACAATGTTAGCTATGGGGAGAATGGGAAGAAGGGGTTAACTAGGGCAGATTATGTTACACTAAGTGCTAATAGGGGGTTAAATAAAAAAAAAAAATATGTCAGGTTGCTTGAACTGACATCATAAATCAAATAACATCCATTTGATCATCAGATAAATGTAACAGAATAAATACAAATGTATCTATGTTACTTTGTATCTCTCTATTTTATGTTTCAATTGTGTTTACACACACTGTTTTAGAAGTTTTTTTTCTTCACAGCAGCAGCGGTAAGGGCCACGCCAGATAATTATTTTGTAGTAGTGACTAACTATTGCAACAAATCACTAATGCTGGCGATTACCAGTGATTTGTAACTAGAAATGTAATTGCTAGAGTCCCTGGCAAGCTATAGTGCTACAGCACTGAGTTTGTGATGCTACAAATTGCTCTCTCTGCAATCTGCAGCTAAGCCAAAGAGGGAAATATAAAGCAATTGTTGCTGGTGAGCTGGTTGCTCACATGAAACACTGCATAAAGTCAGCCCTACATGGCTAAGCTTTAAATCACTGCAAAGATACTGAGCATTCCATAGAAAATAACTATTCTATAAAAGATTATTGCTGCAAATAAATCACCCTTCTGATATGGCGCTTAATAGCTGCTGTATTTTGACAGGCGGGAATTGCCAACAGATACAAGGGGGTCAGCAGCAGTCGGACAAAAGGACAGGGCATATTACACATGCACTATGTACTATGTTTACCAGGTGTAGCACGCCCAAGGTTCAAAAGTGGTGTAGATCAATTTAAGAACAGAAATGTAATGTGTTGTAGCTTCTCATTAGATGTGAGGACATGTATTATTTCTTTCCTTTATTTTTACCTGGTAAAGCTGTTAGAAACAAAATTTCTGTCCCAGGGTGACAACACTAACCCTCTGTACTTTGAAAAGCAGTGTTGTCCCCCTAGGACATTATGGGGTTGATTTACTAAAACTGAATAGTGCAAAATCTGGTGCAGCCCTGCATAGAAACCAATCAGCTCCCAGGTTTTATTGCAAAGCCTAATTGAACAAGCTGAAGTTAGAAGCTGATTTTCTACCATGCAGAGCTTCACCAGATTTTGCACCATAGGCGTGTGCACCTGGTGTGCCAGGTGTGCCTGGGCACACCCTAATCACCCTGTGTGATGCAGATTTCCCCGTTTAGCCCTTGATATTTCCCCATGCCCCCCTAAAATTGCAAAAAATAATAAAAAAAATAGAAACTACTGACACTGTCCACTGCCCTACTGACCAATCTCTGCCCTACTGACACGTCTATTGCTCTACTGACGCTGTCAGTATATATTAGGGGTGCAACGGATCAAAAAACTCACGCTTCGGATCGTTCCTCGGATCAGGAGTCACGGATCGGATAATTTTTCGGATCGGCAAAAAAAGAATTTCTCCCCCACTGTAATATCCACATCTCTCCCCCCACCCCACTGTAATATCCACATCTCCCCCCCCCCCCACTGTAATATCCACATCTCCCCGACTACAGTGGCGTCACTAAGGTTGGTGTCACCCGTTGCAGAAAAAAATGGTGTCACCCCCTCTCCCTCCAACTATAGTCCCCCCTCAGTAAAGAACCCTCTCGGTGCAGACACACACCCCCAGGTAGTACAGACACCCCCCCCAGGTAGTAACAGGCAGACACCCCCCCAGGTAATAACAGGCAGACACCCCCACCAGGTAGTAACAGGCAGACCCCCCCTCCAGGTAGTAACAGACAGACACCCCCCAGGTAGTAACAGGCAGACACCCCCCCAGGTAGTAACAGGCAGACACCCCCCCAGGTAGTAACAGGCAGACACCCCCCCAGGTAGTACAGGCAGACAAGCCCCCCCCCAGGTAGTGCAGACAGACCCCCCCAGGTAGTAACAGGCTGACACCCCCCAGGTAGTGCAGACAGACCCCCCCAGGTAGTACTCCCAGCGGTGTGTCCCACGAGTGCTGACTCCTCCTCCTCTGTGGGTGTTAACAGAGAGGAGGGCCGCCACCGGGTGTACCAAGATGGCCGCGGGCTCCGAAGCTAGGCCGAAGCTGCGGCCTTTCCTAATGTTATGGCCGCGGCTCCGGAGCTAGGCCGAAGCCGCGGCCTTTCCTAATGTTATGGACACGGCTTCGGCCTAGCTCCAGAGCCACGGCCATAACATTAGGAAAGGCCATGGCCTCGGCCTAGCTCCGGAGCCGCGGCCATAACATTAGGAAAGGCCGCTGGTCACAGTGTGTGCCGATCTGAATGGGGTGACCCGTTTGGATCATGGATCAACTGTGATCCATTGCACCACTAGTATATATACACATGCACACATACGCATGTGTGTTTGAGTTTTGGGGGGCATACCCTATAGGCTGTGCACACCTATGTTTTGCACTCTCTAGTTTTAGTAAATCAACCCCTATGTGTTTTAGTACACTTTCTCATCTTCACAGTATTTAGCATAGAGTTGTAGTTCACAGCCTATAAACTGGACAGGCATGATAATGCTACTTGAGATAACACAGCAAAGTGCACAGGAACTTGTGAGCTCACTGGACACCCGGCAAGTTCAACTATTTTCTTTTTACACTTGCTGAACATATAAAGCAAAACACGTTCAATGTTAAATTTAACAGACCAAAAGGAGCAAATATGAGAAGTACATTCTAAAGCCTGGTCCACACGACCAGATTTTCCACAGACTTTTGCCCGAAGGGCATTGGCCATGAACTTGACTTGCACACAAACGGCAAAGAATTGTCGGCCAACAAACACAAAACTACATGGTTTTTCAGCTATTTAGCACCACCCTTCGGGCAACTACTGCTAATGTTGTCTTATGGTTAGCATTGCTTCTGAGCATGCGTTTGTACTTTGGAGTTTTGTCTGAAGGACTTGTGTACACACGATCGGATAACCCAACAACACACATTTCTTGTTGGAAAATTTTAAAAGCATGCTATCCAACATTTGTTGGCGGAAAATCTGACAACAACTGTCCAATGAAGCGTACAAACGGTCGGATTTTCTGACAACAGCTTGTCATCACACAATTCCCGTCGGAAATTCCGATCGGGCCTTAAGAGTTTACATATACATTTAAAAGATTTACAATGAAGAACGATGTCCATTTTAAGGCCAACATTGATGTTAAAGCAATTCCTTGCATAACTGCATACATACAAATCCTTTATTATTCTTATTTCTGGATTATGACAGCCACAAATACTTTATTTCATGCTGCATGGAAAAGAAAAAACTAATTGGTATGATTATCTAGTATGATAAGATTATTGAGTTACTTGTCTAAATGGTCAGGGACACCATGCTGGCTGCATCTTAACAAAGTGTTTATAAATCATTCATTAGGTATAAGCAGCGCAGGCAAAATTATTTCAAATTATCTGGGTATACACTCCCTTCACATTAAAGCTGTGAACACAGTTAATCGTATTAAAATTATGAATGCCAACCAAAGATTGCCTTGAATTTGCACCCCTAGGATCTTATCTCATCTCATCTTTTCTTGTTTCTTTGGTGACCTTATTTTATAGTGATTCTACCATTGCTCATCTCTGGTAATCGAGTGAAAAAATCAATGCATTTACCCAGGGACACCACTTGACTCCAGGTCATAAGAAACAGACAAGCCATGCATGTTTAATTTAAATTCTTGTCCTACTGCATTCTCATAGATGTAACAGTTTCTCAAGGAGCAGAAAGTAGATGCTGGGAGAGCTCAGAAAGGTGTGAATTACAGATTCATCCCCATGTCTCAAAACCTTCGATTAAGCGTTACCTTATTTTTTTCTGCATGTACATCAAAATCCAATAAGACTCAATTGCATTGCCAGGAGCTGGACTTATTTTTCAATAAGAAAGTGAAGGGAGAAAAGCCATTTTTAGTGTAGCAGCTGTTTTAACACATCACTACAGGTATATAAAAAAAAAATCGAGATGTTTCATTACAATATAATCCCTTATTGCTTTGAAGTCTAATAGTTCAAATTCTTCCACTTGAACAACAAAGATTGACTGCAGGACTCCTATTAAAAAAAAAATCAGCAGTCCAAGGAAAGAAAATGATAAAGGATCATTATTTTTTCATATTAATTCAATTTAGAATGTGTTATCTTTGGATAGCCAATCATGGAGCATGGAATGCGAAAAAAAGTCCTTATGCTTTGTAGCTTATTTTAGAAGACAAGCACAATGCACAATATGTGGTACCTCACAGCGATCAATTAGATATCATCAATGGGCTGATTGATCTAAGCTGATAGAATGTAAATTGTGGTCTTTATAGGTTAATGCAGCTAATATATCATTACTGCTCTTTACACTTGAATAAGCACACCAATGTAATATAGGTCTGAGGAGTCTAGTTGGCAGCTTTAAAATGCAAGTTCAGCATAAAACTTCTGTCCTCTTCAGAGATGCAGGACACTGTTATCAGCTGAACAACAAAAAAAGAGTGCAAAATGTGGAGCAGCTCTGCATAGAAACCAATCAGCTTCCATTTTTTTTATTACCAAAGCTTAACTGAACAAGCTGAAGTTATGCAGGCCATACACGGTCGAATTTCGAACAAATTTTCTTTTTAAATTCAGAAAGTTTATTTTTTTTGTGATCCGATGACGCCACCACTGATTTTCGAAATTCGGCCGACCAAACCTTAATGTTGCTACAGAAAATAATTTTCGTGGCCGGGAATATTCTTTTCTCTCTGGGAATTTTCTTTTCTTGCACATGCGCATTTTTTTTCTATTACTCGCACGATTCTCCCATCATTGATTAGAAAATCATTTGTTTGTCCAAAAAATTCCAACATGACCAATTCCTTAAATTACTCAGATTGCCGCACAAAAAATCGTATGTTGCTGCCAACTAACGGTGCGAAATTCGTACGGAAATTCTTTGATACGATTTTCGAAAGAAAATTCTTTCGAAATTTGAACCGTGTATGGCCGGCTTTAGAAGCTGATTGGCTACCATGCACAGCTGCAGCATATTTTGCACTCTCCAGTTTTAGTAAATCAACCCCAATACATTTTGTGATCAGCTTTGGACCGAGTCTGGTAGAGTTAGCGCTCATTTCAGGTTTTTATTGACGCCTGTGTCCCTATTATGGAGATTTGGGGACACATACAACAAAATTAACACTATTTGGAAAAAGTGATGGGTTAGAACTTCTGTCAGCTTTTTTTACTGCTGTATGTGTACCTACTGAAGATACCCCTCTTCCTGTGTGGTCACAGAGACATGATGCAAGAGGAACTTTCTTCAGAGATTTTAACCACTCAGTGCCAAAAATAAAATATATATATAAATAATAGGGCTGTGCAAATTAACGTTTAATTAATCGATTAATCTTTAATTTTTTTGATCGATCAAAATCTTTGTAATCTTTGTAATCGATTACAATTATTTTTGATTGGTACTCACCTCTCCGCCGGCTCCCGGGCCTTCAGGGAGTTCCGTCGGTGTCCATGATGTCATGGACACCGGCGGGGCTTGCCGTGTCCATCTGAAGGGCTCCTTTTCTGTGCCTTCGTATCTGCATGCCGGCGGGACCTCACTATCTGCCACATGCAAGGGCTGTTACACTTCCCTCTATCAACCTGGGATTCTACAACCATCCACTGGGAGTTGTGATAGTTCCCTTCATGGGATATCTACATGCCGACGGACTGATGTTAACCTCTCCTCATCTGGATTCAGCAGTGGTATCGTTGTACACATTTTTATAGCAGTATCATACTTAGCTACATGTTTTTATGACTGCTTTTGGTACCGTTTGGTATTACTGGCACCATTTTTACAGTTTATGTAGCTACATCGATTTTATCTCCAGTGCAATATTTATTTGGTTACCTACTTGAAGACTATAAAAGTTTTAATGCTCTTCCCATCGAGTGCTGCCTTTGTTTTTTTGTATCCTGCTATCCATTTTTGCAGTGGTTGGGAATCAGCCTGCAAGGAGGAGATCAGCTAAAAGTAGTTGGATCTGTATGTGCGTTATAATTAATCGAAATTAGTCGATTTTTTTTTTTTTTTTTCTAAAATTAAGTATTTAATTAGTATATACTGTACATTTTAGCCTGTATAACATATGGCAGTGTTTTACCTACTGCAGCTGCATATTTGCACTTTAAACCTGTAATATATTGCATCTTATTATTTTAGTAAATTTTGGCAGCAAAACATGCAAACACAATCAAACAAACGCCCATAAAAGCCAATAAACAATTTGCTTTGATCGATTCAGCCCTAGTTAGATAATGGATGGTAATTGGTAGTTATATGTTAGTGGACATTGGCATTGTGTTAGTAAATAAATTGGCACTTCATTCAATACTACATTCCCAGCATGATCTGTTCAGGAAAAAGATGCTCACAAAACTTGCTAGGAAGCTAAATAATAAGAGAGCCTGCATTTTTAAGGACAGGGAAAGAGCAATGTACTTCGACACAGCTGGGTTCCATAAAATTCATGGAGAAAATAGCTCATTTATCACTTTGTGCGCTGCATTTAAGCTCATGTGCTCTGCCATAAGCTTCCTTGGCAAGAAACTTTACTAAGAATTAAATAGATCCATGTAGGGGTATTAACTGACCAGCAGGTGTTCAATAAAATATTTTAATGTACAAAGTAGTCAATTTATGTACATCTTAGCATGAGGCAAATCATTAAACTAAAAAAGCAAATGACCTACATGTTTTTAGACTGATATAAAATGATAACAATTAAAAATATATTTACTATTATTAAAACAGTAGTTCATTTGGGAACTGGGAACTGTAAAGTGTGTGAGCGCAAATTGATGTGCACATGGATCCGACAGGCTCAAGGATCACAATGGATCAGGCTAATTCTCACAATCTGTAAATAATTCCTGATCTGCAGAGGCCTGGTCCTTATGGGATTTTTCCCCATTTTTTTTTCTTAATACTGACTCTTTCCTAGATGTACATAATATAACTGGGTACTAACATTTACAGGTAAAGTTGATCCAGGGAAAATCTGATTGCCTCTCGGGATCAGGAAGGAATTTTTTTCCCCTGATGTAGAAAATTAGATCATGCCCTGCTGGTTTTTTTTGCCTTCCTCTGGATCAACTGTGGGTATAGAATTGGGTATATGGGATTGTACGATATTTTTTTTTTATTTAAAAAACAAATTATGGTTGAACTAGATGGACTTGTGTCACGTCTTTTTTCAACCTAACTAACTATGTAACTAACTATGTAACTTGTCTCTTTAGGTATATGAACATCCTACCCATGTTGCAAGAGGGTCATAAGAGTATAGGTCCCCTGCTATATAATAATACCAGCCCATACTTTAAAAGAAAAGCTCAATAAACAAACAAGAGAGATAGAGATATACTGTACATACATAAATAAATAAATACACAGCCCAAATGTACATACATTAATATATGACAGGATCTGACATTCAGTTCATTCAGTCTTATAATTCACATATCTGTGCTACAGACATCCCAGCCTGCAAAAACTAATTTCAGGGAGGTGGCAAACTCATTTCATGGAGGTGGGCGTGGCTTAAAACATGCTACATATTGCGCATGGCTTAAATGGGGTGTGGTTTTATAGAGTCCGAGATGACTTACATGCAAAATGTAGTAATGTTAAATAGGGAATGTACAGTGCGGAGTTTATGACGGTGGGTAGTTTGTGCAGGAGAGGAGTGCGGAGTGTATGTAGGAGGGTTTAATGTGCATGTGAGGAGTGTGGAGTGTACAGCGGTGAGTAGTATGTGCAGGTTGATGTCAGTAGGATACTGGACAGTGTCAGTAGTTCATTATTTTTTATTTTTTTTATTTTTTTTACATTTTGTTTTTCACAATGATTGGGGGTGGGGGTAGCGGACAGTGTCAGTAGAGCAGTGTGTCAGTCATTTTTTTTTTTATTATTATCTTCTCTATTTTTTTTTACAATTTTGTTGTTTATTATTTTTTCACTGTGCTTCTGGGGAAGAGATGAGGAGTATGTGGCGCTTATGGTGTCAGTAGGGCAGTGGATGGTGTCAGCAGTTTTTATTTTTACAAATTGATTTTTTTTACAATTACACTTTTTTTAAATGCTTTTTTTTTGGGGGGGGGGGGGGGCAGTGGACAATGTTGGTAGGGCATTTTTTTTATAAACCCTGTTGGGGGGGGGGGCTTTGGTGAGATATTAGGGGTCTAAACAAACCCCTGACATCTCCCCTTTGAGACAGAGAAAGAGGCAGAGGTCACAGATTCCCCAGTCCCTTTCTCACCATTGACGATGAATGGAGAAGAGGACAGGGAGATGGAGAAAAACAGAGGGGGGTGAAGGACACGGAGGGGAGCCGTAGAACAACGGGGGAGAAGAACACGGAGGGGGCTGGAGGAGGATACAGGGAACAGTCGGGGATGATAGTGCAGCAGGAGAGACAGCTGTGAACACTGATCTCCCTGTATAGCTTTTTAGCCGTCAGCCGTGGGGGGGATAGAAGGAGAGGCGGATGTCAGCTAAACAGGGAGATCAGTGTTCACAGCTGTCCCTCCTGCTGCACCGATCATCCCCCACTGTGAACCAGGGGAACATCCAGGATCAGTCCCACAGACGGGATATCGGGCAGCACTTATGGGTGTCCGTGAGCGGCCCCGAAATGCGGGAGGCTCCCGCACCTTGTGGGAGACTTGGGATGAGTGGTGCTACAATGCTAAGTCAATTAGGTGACAATATTTTCTATTTTGTCTTTGCAGCTTAAAGAGGAACTGCAGTCTGCTCACATAATTTGTAATAAAAACATCTTTGCCATTCTGAAGCTTCCCTCCAGCCACTTTGCATATTATTTTATAGATACTGTGATTCTGTACTTGCCAAACATGCTGCAGAAATCTCCCTCCACAGAGTCTGGCTGCAACCATTTTAACTGTGGGCAGCTAAAGGCTGCTGCCTGTTCACTTCCTGGATTTACACAGACACTCACCTCCAGCTCTGCAGCTCGCATTGGCCCACCCCACTCCCTTCCTGGCAAACTCTAACAAGAGTGAGAGAGAGAGCTGTGCATGATGTCATAAGCCTCGGCTAATGACCACACAAGAAACAGGAAGTGGGCTGTATAAGGTATTTACTGGCAGAAAATAAATGTTTTACTATCCAAAGTCAAAACAACAAGGGCAGAGGATTTAATAGATGGAAAGTTGAAAAAATGTCTAAGGTCCGCTTTAATGTTTTATCAGCAAGATTTTGAAGATGCCAATTTAAAATCCAAGGAGGCAGGCAGGTGACCCAGGTAACTGGTAAGCTAAACTGGTATAGCAGAAATATGTAAATCAGATGACTGACTGAACAGAATAGCTCCTGTAATTGTTAATATAATTAATTTCAACTGTGAAGTTAGCTGTTCGGCTGGAGTTTGGCTTTAGAATACTAAGGGATTTTGTGTGTGCCAGGGACTTTTCATTTGAAATCTACTGCAATTACCATAATGCATTTCCCATGCTATCAACTTTATTTACTTAATTTAACAGGAATTTTTATTTGCATTACTTTTCTCATCAGTTTTAAAAATATTGAAATAAGGTGTATAAAATAAAGATATATATATATATATATAAAGTGGAACTATAGGCAACACTTCTTTTCATATTAAATAGGGTAAGGGAGGGTTATAACCCATCTTTGTCTCATTAGGGAGATTTCCCTTCACTTCCTGTCCCATATCCAAACAGGAAGGGAATTTCTAGGGTCCCCAGGTCACAGGAACTAATGTCCCCATTGGAAGATTTCTTCTTAATTACATTTCAGGGGACAATCCAAAATATGGAATTATATTTTACTTTCACTTTCAATAAAAATGGTAAACAGGACAAATAGATAAGATGAATCTCCCTAATGGGGACACAGATCGCAATAAAAGTTGACAGATATTCAAATCCTTATTCCCTATATCTAAAAAAAAAAAAAAAAATGTCTTTAGTTATACTTTAAGTCTTGTAATATGTATCTTCCTTAACATCATTAAAACTGCCATTAAAAACATGTCTCTAGAAGGCACAGGATGCAGAGACTACTGCTGAGAGAAATAAATACGTCTGTAAAACGGATGGGGTATTGCTGGTTATCTGTTTTCAGGATTACATTCCACTTATCAAGCTAGTTCAATAACCCAGACTTATTTGTATTGTTAAAAGCTGTAAAGTCGCATATATATACTCTGGAATCAATCCTCCTATTTAACAAACCATTTCTGTACGACATGACAACCGCCAAGCATGAAACTCAATACAAAAGGGAAGCCTACTGTACAGTCAAACAGCTGTCAAGCACAGAGCCACCGGTTAGCTTATTGAATTACCAGTGTGTCACTTTGTTCTTGTGCTTTAGATAATGAAAAACACTTGCATGCCTGGCCCAAAAAGCAAATTTGATCAGCATCTCAACAGTTTCAAATGTTTAAACCTTTCAACAACCCTGCTTTAACTGTACAAATGTGCGTTGAATCAAAATGTAGACTAAATAGAATCCTGAGAAAAACTGTTACTATGTGAGATGTGTAAAACGAAGGTAGCCAATTACGGTATCACTTTTGTTTGTGTATTTGTATATTTTAATTCAATATTACTGAATTCATTTATGCAATGCTGCAGACGGCAGTTCTGTGAAGTATAACGTGTACGCGATATTTTTTGCTCTTAAAGAGGAACTAATCTGTGGAAGCTTTGCTAAAAAAAAAAAAAAAGTCGGCAAAGGAGAATTGACCTAGTAACCAGTGTTGCCTGTGGTCTTCCTGCAGGTTCCTAATTATTTCCCCACTGACTTTTTATTCCTTGTTCTGCACTGTTGCTGTTTGGCAGCAGACATCTTGGTATAGGCAGGGTTTTGCTTCCACATGTCGTAGCTTTCAGCAAGAAGAGCAGCGGGCAGCACAAAAGTGTTATTACCAAATCTCCCTCCAAATCTTCTGAGACAAACAGTCACAGGCAGTAGTGCCTTACTCTCACAGAGCAAACAAAAAGGCTGTTATTTTAATACCTAAAAGCCCTTTTCGCAGATGGGGTTTTGTGAGTGGAGCCTGAAAGTTTGCCTGGGACTCCCCTCCTCATTGGCTCCTGCTGCTGTCAGTCAAAGTCAGTCAACCAATGAGGAGAGAAAGGGGGCAGGGGTAGGGCGCAGCTCAGTGTCTGAATGGATACATGGAGCTGCAGCTCGGCTCGGGTGCCTCCATAGCAAGCTGCTTGCTGTGAGGTCAGGAGGGAAGGGTCAGGAGGAGGATCCAGGCTGCCCTGTGCAAATCTACTGCACAGTGCAGGTAAGTATAACATTTTTGTTATTTTTACAAAAAAAATAGACTTTACAATTACTTTAAGGTAAAAAATGTCCAGCATCCTCTTCTCACAAGACAGATTGAAAGCAGTGGGAGCCATTGACTCCTGGTGCTGTCAGTCAAATACTGTGAGAAAGGAGCAGGGGGCAAGGCCGAGCTGTGCTTTGTGTGTCTATGGATGTACACAGCCTGCCTCGGGAGTGCAGCTGCCAATGGCTCCTGATGCTCTCTCAGGGTAAAGTAAGTACAGTGCCTTGGAAAAAGTATTCATACCGCTTGAAATTTTCCACATTTTGTCATGTTGCAACCAAATACTTAAATTTATTTTATTGGTATTTTATGTGATAGACCAACACAAAGTGGCAAATATTTGTAAAGGTGAAGGAAAATGATATATGATTTGTAATTTTTTTTTACAAATAAATATGTGAAAAGTGTGACGTGCATTTGTATTTAGCCCCCTTTACTCCGATACCCCTAACTAAAATCTAGTGGAACCAACTACCATCAGAAGTCACCTAATTAGTAAATAGAATCCACCTGTGTGTAATTTAATCTCAGTATAAATACAGCTGTTCTGTGAGGCCCTCAGAGGTTTGTTAGAGAGCCGTAGTGAACAAACAGAATTATAAAGACCAAGGAACACACCAGACAGGTCTGGGATAAAGTTGTGGAAAAGTTTAAATCAGCGTTTTTTTTAATAAAAAAATATCCCAAGCTTTGAACATCTCACGAAGCAATGTTCAAGCTATCATCTAAAAATGGAAAGAGTATGGCACAGCTGCAAACCTACCAAGACATGGCCGTCCACCTAAACTGACAGGCTGGGCAAGGACAGCATTAATAAGAGATGCAGCCAAGAGGCCCGTGGTAACCCTGGAGGAACTGCAGAGATACACAGCTCAGACCAGGTGGGAGAATATGTCCAAAGGACAACTATTAGTCGTGCACTAAACAAATCTGGTCTTTATGGAAGAGGGGCAAGAAAAAAGCCATTGTTGAAAGAAAGCCATAAAAAGTCTTGTTTGCAGTTTGCGAGAAGCCATGTGGGGGACACAGCAAACATGTGGAAGAAGGTGCTCTGGTCAGATGAGACTAAAATAAAACATTTTGTCCTAAAAGCAAAACACTATGTGTGGTAGAAAGCTAACTCTGCACATCACTCTGAGCACACCATCCCCACTGTGAAACCTGGTGGTGGTAGCATCGTGTTGTTGGGATGCTTTTCTTCAGCAGGGACAGGGAAGCTGGTCAGAGTTGATGGGAAGATAGATGGAGCCAAATACATGGCAATCTTAGAAGAAAACCTGTTGGGAGTCAAAAGACTTGAGACTGAGGCGGAGGTTAACCTTCAAGCAAAAAACGACCCTAAACATACAGCAAGAGCTACAATGGAATGGTTTAGATTAAAGCATATTCATGTTTTAGAAAGCCCCAGTCAAAGTCCAGACCTAAGTTCAATTGAGAATCTGTGGCAAGACTTGAAAATTGCTGTTCACAGATGCTCTACATCCAATCTGACAGACCTTGAGCTATTTTTTAAAAATTTCACTCTAGATGTGCAAAGCTGGTAGAGACATACCTAAAAAGACTTGCAGCTGTAATTGCAGGGAAAGGTGGTTCTACAAAGTATTGACTTTTCAGATATTTATTTGTAAAAAATAAATGTTTTCTTTCCACTTCACAATTATGTGCCACTTTGTGTTGGTCTATCACATAAAATCCAAATAAAATACATTTACATTTTTGGTTGGCTGGGGGGGAGCAGACAATAACAGTTTTTTACCTTAATGCAGAGATTTTTACAACATCTTTAAGGCATTAAAGATGTTGCTTCCACCAGGACACATATAAACATGGTGTACAATATTTGCTTTTAATATGTGTGTTTTGCTAAAAAATAAAGTAGCTAAGAAATCTCAAAACAGTTAGACAGGCAAATTAAGAACAATTCTGACTAATGCAATCAATGTGGCTAAAAGCACATTTGGAGAACTCTGTAGCTAATGCTCATGTTGTTAGACGACAGAATGCTGTTTAAAAATCGTTACCCGATTTCACTCTACTTTTTTGTTTTACAAATGCAGTTGTCAGCTCATTGTCTGCCCTGTCTGCAACTGTCAACATTGGTATAAGTCAGATCTGATCTTGTGTCGCATTGCATATAAAAGTGTTAGAACTGATTCCCAATGTAGCCATTGATGTTTCTTATTCAATGAGTTTTGACACATCTGGCACAAATCTGATGCTCTGCAAGAACTTTATAGTGAAATAAATGCTCACAAAGTACAGTTAAATACGGCACTCATCTGGTTTGATTGGTCTGATTTTATGGATAACACAAAATACGGCACATTTATTTGCTCATTCAGTTATCTGGACATGAAGGGTGAGAAGACTGATTTTTGGCTAATGCTATACTTGTAGGCTATTTGTCATGAGATAAACAGATGTCGCCTATTCCTATATGATAAATTTAAGCCCACAGGCATTGTCGTTTGCCAAGTTTCCCCAAGGCAAACAGACATCTTTATTCCTAAAGGCCTTCTTGTGTATTTTCTCTTTTTCTTCCATTATTGATCAGCAATAGCATTTCATTTAGTGCCTTCATATATTTTAATGCTTTAAATGGAGTCCTGGCAGAACAGATCTTCAGCAGCGCGAAAAAGTTTAAAGCATAGCATTTTTTATATGGTTTACTATCTTCAGGGTTGGTGACCTAGCTCATTTATATGCCTTGTGCCCCACCTCTATACCCACAGACACCAAGGACCTCAATCCTTTCTTCCTAGATTTGAGTGATTATAGTTTATTAGATTAAAGTCCCAACCATGACAGCACCTGCCTGGAGTTTGCATGTTCTCCCTCTGCCTGTGTGGGTTTCCTCCCACATGCCAAAGACATTATGGTAGGTTAATTGGCTCCTGTCTAAACTGGATTTAGTATATGTATGTATGAATGTGAGTTAGGGACCTTAGATTGTAAACTCCTTGAGGGCAGGGACTAATGTGAATGCAAAACGTATAGAAAAGCACTGCATAAATCAATAAAGCTTTATTAGTACATGTAATAAATAAAATAAAATAAATGAATGATCTGCAACTGTGCACTTGTTGCAAAACTGTGCCAGAAGAGTGCCTATTGCAGGATCTAGTAAAAAGTAAACATTAGAGGCCTGCCCTACTACAGGAGTCTGGGTATGGTACCTAAAGTAAACACCCAGGGTTACAGATCCCAAACATGCCAGATAGAGCAATAAGCAGTAAAATCCTGACAAAAGTAGCCAAAGAAAAAAAGGAATGGTTTAAAACAGGGTTTGACAAATTTGCTTGGAATCTAGGAGCCAGCTAAAAAAGTTAGGAGCCAGAAAACGCACCCCGTCCCGATGAGCTTGCGCGCAGAAGCAAACACATACGTGAGCAGCGCCCGCATATGTAAAAGGTGTTCAAACCACACATGTGAGGTATCGCCGTGATTGGTAGAGCGAGAGCAAAAATTCTAGCCCTAGTCCTCCTCTGTAACTCAAAACATGCAACCTGTAGATTTTTTTAAACGTCGCCTATGAAGATTTTAAAGGGTAAAAGTTTGTCGGCATTCCACGAGCGGACGCAATTTTGAAGCGTGACATGTTGGGTATGAATTTACTCGGCGTAACATTATCTTTCATAATTTTAAAAAAAATGGGGATAACTTTACTGTTGTCTTATTTTTTTATTAAAAAAAGTGTAATTTTTCCCAAAAAAGTGCGCTTGTAAGACCGCTGCGCAAATACGGCGTGACAGAAAGTATTGCATTGATCGCCATTTTATTCTCTAGGGTGTTAGGATAAAAAATATATATAATGTTTGTGGGTTCTAATTAGAGGGAAGAAGATGGCAGTGAAAAATGACATTTAACTTGTAATGCTTAACTTGTAATATCAACGGATCACCACCAGATGGCGCCAGCTCACAAAAAAAAAGAAATGTTTTTTTTTTTGCCCACCTTCCAAGCCAAGTCGCCAGGACACCATTTCTAGTCGCCATGGGACCTGGCGCCCGGGATTTGTCGAGCCCTGGTTTAAAAAGAAACAAGATTAAACAAATAAGGATACTAATAAAAAGCTGGAGTCTTAAAGTGGTTGTTAACCCTTTACAACCACTTTAACCTACAGGTAAGCCTAGATTAAGGCTTACCTGTAGGTGCTTGAAATATCTCCTAAACTTCCATGGTTTAGGAGGTATTTACTAAAATTACGGGCGCCGCTGTCTATGGCCCATGCGCCATAGATAGCGGCGCAGGCGCACTGTAGCGTGCTTTTCCTGATTGAGACCGTGCCATCAGTGACGGCTCCCACGTGCATGCGCGGGAGTGACGTCATCGCGGCTCCGGACAATCAGGGCGCCAGAGCCACGATACCCGGAAGTAACCCTCAGGCAAGATGTCGGCTGCCAAGCGTTAGAAGAGGACAGCTGCGGGGGCTTCGATTGGAGGTGAGTATTACATAATGAGCATACTATGTTATGCATACTAGTTCATTATGCCTTTGTCATGCAGGTGGTGTTTTTTTTTTATTATTTTTTATACCTGGGTTTACTTCTACTTTAATAAGTGAGTGGGGTATATGAGAGTAAAACTAGGGGCAGCCCTAGCAAAAGTCTTTGCCAGTGTTCAATCAACTGTCGGTAGCCTCCATAGAATATAACCCATGGTCTATGGCTACAGCCCTGTGTCCTGTATGATTAGGAAAGATGTTCTACTATAATTGGATAAATTATTGTCTTTCTAAACGTGCAAAGATACAGAATCTCCTTGAATCTTAGAAGCATTGTTTCTAGTATGGCTACTCTCGGAGACACTGATGTATTAAGATTTGCCTGGCCATACATTATGTGATAATCTGAAATGATACAACTGATTTGAGTATCTCTTCCCTGGTGACTGGTGACTAGCATTAAAGCATTACCTTCATTTAGGAACATTAAATGCTTCTTTCAGTTCATGTGGGAAAGTATAGTCAATTTTATTATTTTTCTAATATAATTTTTAAACTCTTTTTATGAAATCTATACTTTAAGAACAAATACTTTGCATGCATAATACTCATTTTGTAAAGCAAATTTGGCTTTCTAATAATAGATTTCAGCACTGCCTGAAAGCTTGAAAGAACCCAGTGTGTAGCCAATGGGTTAATCTGTCCTTGCTCTGCAACCCATAAGGAAAAGGGGTCTATCTCCTCTCTGTGGGTTGTTCTGAGGTTAAAATGATCTGATCTCTGTATTCAAGTTTATTTTAAAACAGCTGGTACCTGAGCCTTAAGGCTGCATTCACATCTGAGCGACAGCCGCGTTCGCGTGTAGCGGCGTATTTTGCCGCGAGTACAAAACTTTCACTTTTTTTTTTTTTCCTCAAAGTCTTCCCATTGCTGTCAATGGGACAACGCCTATGTCGCCTGAAAAAAAGGGTCCGGGACTTTTTTTCAGGCGACAGGCGTTCGGCGTCGATGAGATGTGAACCATCTCCATAGACAGCAATGGGAATTCTCCCCTCGAGCGACAGAAGCGTCCGGCGTCGGGCGTTTTGTCGCTCAGGTGTGAATGGGGTCTAACAATAAAACATTTATAATATCTCATATTACGTTCGGTAAAAACACATTACACTATATTTTATTATACTTGATTAAAATACACAAAAGGTCCTTTACACTCAAACACTATATACAAGATTTTTTATCTGTCTAAGAAAATTCAGTCGCCTAAAGATGCCCATGGATGGGCAAATCTTTGTTCAAGAAGGCCCATCCTCCTTAGGATATTTGCACCATTAGGCCTCACAGACATTTTTTTTCCATTCTGATCAAATCGATATTTGGATATGATCTTTGCATGGTGCAAGGATTGCTCTTTTTTTTTTTTTTTTTTTTTAGAGAGAATGTATATGACTGGCATATTTCAAAATTATGGAAAAAAATTGGTGAATAACACTTCACAGTATCTATGTGAATAAGCAATATTGGGCCATGTAGTTCTGATGTACGTAAATCTAAACAATCTTGTCATTCAATGCTCAAACTGAATCACAAATCAGGAAAATAGAAATGATTGTCCAAAAACACACACTGATAAATAAGTACATAGAACAACTGGATATGTAAAATGTATATAACTGGAAAATATTTCTAATGTAACTAATACTCACTTGTTGTTTACATGTTAATATTCATACTCAATTTACATATGGGACCCTTACAAAGCTTTAATTTACAACCTATTTTTAATTATAACAGATCCTTGGCAGCAATTCCAAGGACTACCTAGTCTCTTAGAGACAATTAACAACATCTGCATAATAATTATTGTATGCTAATATGCGATACTCTTAATTCTTCATTATATTTTTCCAGCAATATCAGAAAATTCTCTCTATAAGTCCGTGCTGAATGTCCTAATTTGTTCACTATGCCAAAAAAACATCAGACTTCTTTGTGCCTCAACCCACAATTACATTATCAGTCAAGGAATCAAGGCATTGTAGTCTTTCCCCTTCAATAAACCTGACATCCATTACAGCAGGAATATTAAATTATGTCATGCTTATATAATGATACAATTTGCTTTTTTGTCTAGAATAGATTTGAAATGGACCACCCAAACATCTATGTTTTTCTTTTCATGATAGTACCGTCCAACTCAAACAAACTAGGATCTGTATACCGCAAAGGCACTGGAAACCACATTGAAGATTCAGATTGATTTGCATTTAATTCCTAAACTAAACTATGGTATAAAATACAGAAACAGACACTTTTGTAATTTATAGTTTTTATTTGTGTGATTTAAAGTTTTAAGGATAAAAATATTATATATTAATATACATTATATATTATTCAATTGCCCAAAATTTGAATACAAATGTTAACCACTTCCAACCGGTAGGTTGTCGCACGACATCCTGGACTTTAAGTAGAGATATCTGAAGGATGTCTACAGCTGCAGGCATCCTTCAGGTATCTTTTTTTCCCCACCTTCTGGATTCTCTGTAAAGTAAAAGCAAACATATCGACTGTTAAGCCCTCCGATGCTTCTCCTAGATCGCCCAACGGTGGTGGTTTATCATAAAGCTGGCCATGGGCTAGCCATCTCTACGACCCTCGGAGACCGGAAGCAACGCCATGATGTCACTTCCGGTGCCGGGAGATGTAAACACAGACTTTTTTTTATTTCAGGCTTTCCAACATATAGGAGAGATCTGGGGACTTATAGACCCCAGATTTCTCAGAAAAGAGGACATGTCATGCCCTATTCCTTCCTATTATGTTGCATTCCTTGTAATAGGAAATACAAGTGATTAAAAAAAATTTGAGGGAAAGTGTAAAAATAAAATAAGCAATTACATTTTTTTCTTTAAAGTGCCCCCGTCCCCTCGTGTTTGCACGCAGAAGCGAATGCATATGTAGGTCGCGCCCTCATATGAAAACGGCGTTCAAACCACACATGTTTGGTACCGCCACAAACGTTAGAGCAAAAATTCTAGCACAAGACCTCTTCTGTAACCATAAACTGGTAATCTGTGAACATTTTTAAAGTGTAGCCTATAGAGATTTTTAAGTACTGAAGTTTGGTGGCATTCCACGAGTGTGCGCAATTTTAAAAACGTGACATGTTAGGTATCTATTTACTGTACGTAACATCATCTTTCACATTATACAAAAAAAATGGGCTAACTTTAGTGTTTTGTTTGTGTTTAATTGATCAGCTACTGCAGCTGACTGGCTGCAGATCGTCAAAAGTTTTCCAACTTGTTAATTGGACAGAAGTTAATCCAATGATTGGCTTCTGTCGAACAGGGAGGGTCACACACACCTTTGATTGAGTTTCAATCTGTCTATGGCCAGCTTCAAAGCTTCCCTTGTCAGCAGTCACAACAGACTCAGAACTCTTTTAAGAGACATTCTAAAGAATTCCGCTTCATTTTTATTTCAATGTGTGAAACTTTGGTTAGACCCCTTTCACACTGAGGCGCTTTTTCCAGGCGCTAAAACGTTAAAAATAGCTCCTGCAAAGTGTTCTGAAAGAGGGCTTTCACACTGGAGTGGTGCGCTGGCAGGATGTTAAAAAATGTCCTCCAAGTAGCATCTTTGGAGCAGGGAAGGAGCGGTGTGTATACCGCTTCTCCACTGCTCCTGTCCATTGGAATCAATGGGCACCGTGGCCATACCACCGGAAAAGCGCCACTGCAGTGGCACTTTGCGGGTGTTTTAAACCTTTTTCGGCCGTTAGCGGGGGTTAACGGCGGAATACCTCCGCAAACATGACGGTAAATTGCCGCTAAAAATAGCGTTGTGCTTTATCGCCGACGCCGCCTGCGCCCCAGTGTGAAAGGGTGTGTAAAGCACTGCATTAATTGACAGTGCTATAAAAGTACCTGTAATAAAATATAGTCAATAATTACTGCACCAATAGATCTTACTGAAGCAGGAACTGTGTAATAGTGGAAAGCCCTAGCAAAGTTGCTAGTCTAGCTAAAACTTTTTACTTCCCCCAAAAAGCTCAAAGTCTGAGTAAGCTTAAACCTCTAAGTCTATTCATTACATTCTCTGGTCAGTACAAGAATCCACAGCAGTCCAACACAGAGTTGTAAAAAGAATGTCCTTTATAAGTAACAAACTTCAAGAAAGAAATAAACTACTAATCCCACTTTCAAAAAAATATAAATAAATAAAAAACCTGCAAAGCACACGGCTGGTGCAGTGCTGGGCCATGGATTAATCAAACTTAATCTGCAATAAATTCAGGATGTGATCTCCTCTGACCTCATCAATGAAATCAGCTGAAAGTTACTTTGTAAATCCTTCAGTTATTCTTTAACAGGATGAAAGCCTGGCAAGTCTCCCCTCCTTCCTCCTTGAAGAGATTACATTAAGAAAGGCCTTAATTTTAGAAATTCTTCAATATGTTAAAGCAAGCTTGCCACAAAGACAGCTTTAGTTCTATATTTGAGCTACTAGTAGAAGGAAAAAGTGTTTCCAATGGACACAAAAAGCAAGAAAAGATTTACACTGGCTGTTTCTCTCCTTTTATAAGAACCATTATACGCATTAAGCTTTATCTTGTTATTTTTATTCAAATGCTAATTTTGATAGAGATTACCAAGAATAGGATTTGTCAAGTACAGTAAAGTGGCCATTCTGCAAAAAGAAGGGATGCCATTTATGGAAATAATAAATTATTTGTTACAGAAAAAGGTATGCAAATTGAAGTTTGTTGTATGTGCAATTCAAACATTATGTATTGTATATCATTCAGATAAAGCAAGTTTATGTTGTCTAAAATATTCCATATAACACAAGTTAGGAATTGGTATTTAGCTAAAATATTGCATTGTTTTGTCAAGATTAAAGGGGAGTTCCAGGCTTTCTTTATGTTTATTAAAAGTCAGCAGCTACAAAAAGTGTAGCTGCTGGCTTTTAATAAACAGATACTCACTTGCTCCATGGTCCAGCGACGTCTCCCCCTCTCCGGCCGGCGTCTTCATTCTTAGTGTGGGCACCCGGCCGTGACAGCTTTCGCCTTCACGGCTGGGCACTCACTGCGCATGCGCGAGCGGCGCTGCGCACTGTGATTGGTCAGGCGATCGTCTGGGACCTGTCACGTGTCCCAGGCGATCGCCTACAGGAAGGGGCCGCTGTAGGCAATTTGACGTATAGCCTAAGCGGTCCCTGGGCGGAAGTGGGACAGGAAGTCCCACTCCTCCTGAAGCCCCCCCACAAAAAAAATGACATGCAAAATGTGGCATGTAAGGGGGCAAGGAGTGGATTAAGTGGAAGTTCCACTTTCGCTTTAAGTTACACATTTCCCATGTTCCCAAAATTGAATAGCACTTCACTAAGTGGGTCTATAAAAAAAATGCATAGGTACTTGTCCAATGAAACTGCTGAGACATTTGTACAAGTGGGGTCAAATCAACTCTCCAGGTCGATTGTTTTACAGTCATAAAAATGTAGAGCGCTTTGATCAAAAACCACATTATGACCCTTAGATAAAAATCTTATTTCCCTTGATCTCAACAGCTCTATCTAGTGGCCTTATTGCGGTAATTTTCCAAACCACTCTGTTTTTTTTTACAAATGCACATTATTCACCCTGTAGAGGAAATAGCCTGAGAACATTTTATTGTGCACCATTCGCACAGAATGAATGTATCAGCAAGTAGCTTATATGACAAATAGCTATGTTTTTGTTGATCTATTAATCATTCTAAAATAAAGACTATGTAGGATGTATGAATTTAGAGGGACCATTCACACTTAATAGGTAGCTCTGGTTCAGGAAGTGAACAGGCGGCAGCTTCAGCTGACCACAGTTTAAATGGCTGCAGCCAAACTTAGTGAAGGGAGATTTCTGCTGCATATCTGACAAGTACAGTATATATAAAATAGAATTGCAAAGTGGTTGGAGGGAAGCTTCAGAATGGCAAAGATGTTTTATTACAAATTATGAGAGCAGACTGCAATTCCTCTTTAATTGGGGAAAGAAAATGGGGGAGGGGCTCATCAGAAGAGCTTGCAGCTTACCGATGACATCACAGAAGAAAATGGCGGTGTGATAACAAGGTGGAAAAGAAGTGGATCTCTGCAGGTCAATGCTGGATCTGCTGGGCGGGTGAATGCCCTAAATGTGCAGGACCTGTAACCAGGTAAGTAGGGGTTAAAAAAAGGGGGAGTGTGAAGATCCACTTTAAGCACTATTCTCCATCTTCCTTCCCTCTCCACTAAGGGCCCTTTCACACATGCGGACAGTATGTCCGTATTTCATCCATCCGTTCTCGGATGAAATACGGACATACATGTATCCCTATGGTATATTGGGTGTCAGCGGATGAACACTCGATCTCATCGGTCCCCGCTATGGACCGATGCTGCAGATGGAGGAAAATCCTATTTTTCCATCCGTCTGCGGATCGGATCAGGTGAACACGAACAGACGGTCCGTGCTCATCCGATCCCCCCATAGAGGAGAGCGTTGATCTGACAGGGAAGTCCCTTCACAGTGTGCAGGGACCGCTCTGTCATCTGCCGGCTCAGTGGGGATCAACGGAGTGATCCCCACTGAGCAAGCGGATATTTAAAGAACTCACGGGATCCGTTAGTGTGAAAGGGCCCTAACTTATTTAAACATGTTTGGCAGAGGTTAACATTAAAGTAAATAAATGACTGATGATTGTTTGTGCTAGAGGATGGACCATGCACGAATGCTACACAGGTAGATGGATAGATAGATAGATAGATAGATAGATAGATAGATAGATAGATAGATAGATAGATAGATAGAGCATATGAAAAAAATCCACTGGCATGTTTTTAAAATCAGTTCCGTGCTTCATTCACATTAGCTTAGATGAAATATTAATAAAAAAGATAACAAGTTTAGCATATGAAATTAAATTAACACTAATTCTACAAATTTTTCCATTACATTCTGCAGTTAAAGTACAAATTAGTTAATGGTGGTTATGAATTCTACAAAGACAACTGGATGAATTTGCAAGCACTTAGCACTACCCAATTAACAGTGAGAACAATCAGCAACCTTAAAGAAAGAGTATAGTTTGGCTTTAGTGATCAAACATTTCAAAGCTAAATATTAATTAAAAAAAATGGCCATCAAGCTAAACATCTCTAAAAATACAGTTTTGGTCTTGAGAAAAATGAAACAACTTCATGACAACTATGACTAATTTTGCCTCTAAGGCCCCTTTCACACGATCGGCCTACAAAGATCCGCCTGTCTGTTTTTAGGTGGAGCTGAGCGGGCCACCCATTGACTTATATGGGCAGTCGGATGTCCCCGGTGTCCGCTGACACCCGCCTGCCATCTGATAAAACAAAAGATCCGCTGAAAACAGACGGATGACGATGCATTCGCCATCCATCCAGCGGATCGAATGTAAATGGACATGCTGTCAGTTTTTATCGGATCTTCCTCTAGAGAACAGCGGGGCTCTGACAGGTCCATCCCTGCACAGTGAGCAAAGATGGACCTGTCATCCGCCTGCTCAGCAGGAATCAGCGGAGTGATTCTCCGCTGAGCTAGCACATTCTGCTGAGCGAATCCGCCCTGTGTGAAAGAGGCCTTAGGGGTGAACTGCATTAAGTAATTTTAATACAACTTTAGGCCTCATGCACACTGGACGGTTTGCTAACTCTCCTAGGCACGTTTCCTCCTGGCACCAGCGGTTTGGTGGAAAAATGCATTTAGGCATGTCAGGAGCTTGGGCGTTAATTCATTTTATTGACTAGAATAATCATTTGAAACATGGGGGGGGGGATTTACTACACTGTGGTGTACACAGGATCTGATGCAGCTTTGCATAGTAACCATACCTCCCAACTTTTGGAATTAGGGACACCTACTAGCAAAAGCATGTAAGCATAGAACATGCCCCACTGCCACACCCCCTTAAAGGAGAATTAACCTAAAAAAAGATTAGTTAAACCCACAAGGGCTTTTTTTTACCACTCCTATTCTCTTGAAATTTACAAATGCAGCAATCTAGATTTTGGAGGAAAGGTTTAGCACTGGGAAACACTTTTTAAAAGATAAAAAAGTGCATGGACAAATGAGGAGGAAAGAGGGACAAAGGGACATCAAATCAGGGACAGTCCCTCGAAATTAGGGACAGTTGGGAGCTATGTTGTAACCAATTAGCTTCCAGGTTTTAGTGTCAAAGCTTAATTGAACAAGATGAAGTAAGAAGCTGATTGGTTACCATGCACTAGATTCTGTGTGCACCAGTTTTAGAAAGCCTCCCCTATTATGTTAGCATACAGATAAAATTGTATATTTTCATTTAGGTACTGTACGTCATAACACTGCCTAAATATGTTATGTTTCTCTGCACTACATCCAGGTTACTTGCACTGTGCGGAAGCACTGCCATCAGATATAAGTGGCAAAGTTTATGATTTAAAGACACTCTAAGCCTAGGTTCACACTGCTGCGAATTCAAAATCGCGGTAAAATGCGTGATTTTACCGCGATTTCGCGGCTGCGATTTTGCCGCGATTTCGGCCGCAATTTAATGTAAATCGCGGCCCGAAATCGCAAAAAGTAGTACAGGAACTACTTTTTGAAATCGCAGATGCGGCGTCGCACTGATTAGGACTTTGCCATTGCCGACAATTGCCGCCGATTTGAGATGTGATTTGACATGTCAAATCGCATCTCAAATCGTTCCAAATCGTACCCAGTGTGAACCAGGGCTAAGGGACATTTATGAATGCAGTTGAGCTCTAATTCCAAATATCGCAATTATGCAAATGCATGCAAATGAGTCAGAGCTTCTTTTCTACCTTTTGAGACTAAATATTTGCATGTGCTGCTCCGCTGCTATTTTGTGAATCGCTGCACCCAATTTGCAAATGTCTGCCAGTTGTTGCACATTGTTGCAGGTATAGCAACTAGATTGTGGCATTACTGACACAAAATCTTTTGCATAATTAAGAAGTGATGTGGACCACTTTTAAAGAGAATGCTTTTCTGCGAGCTGTTTCAAGCAAATTGTGACAAATGGGCAAAACTGTGGAAAATCTGTCACAGTCACACAATGCGACATTTGCACCAAATCTGCCAATTTTTTGCATATTTCAAATAAAACAAAAAGCACAAAGCAATACAACCCGTTTATTACATTGTACATTAACCTCTTAACCACTTAAGACCCGGACCTTTAGGCAGCTAAAGGACCCGGCCAGTTTTTGCAATTCGGCACTGCGTCGCTTTAACTGACAATTGCGCGGTCGTGCGACGTGGCTCCCAAATAAAATTGATGTCCTTTTTTTCCCACAATTAGAGCTTCCTTTTGGTGGTATTTGATCACATCTGCGTTTTTTTTTTTGCGCTATAAAAAATATCCCCCAAAAATATATAAAAAAAATGTTTTTTCTCAGTTTAGGCCGATACATATTCTTCTACCTATTTTTGGTAAGAAAAAATCGGTTGGTTTGCGCAAAATGTATAGCGTTTACAAAATAGGGGATAGTTTTATTGCATTTTTATTTTATTCTTTTCTACTAATGGCGGCGATCAGCGATTTTTTTCGTGACTACGACATTATGGCGGACACTTCGGACAATTTTGACACATTTTTGGCACCATTGTCATTTTCACAGCAAAAAATGCATTTAAAATGCATTGTTTACTGTGAAAATGACAATTGCAGTTTGGGAGTCAACCACAAGGGGGCGCTGATGGGGTTATGTGTGACCTCATGTCTGTTTCTAACTGTAGGGGGATGTGGCTGTAGGTGTGATGTCATCGATTGTGATTCCCTATATAAGGAAACCCACGATCGATCACGGCGCCACAGTGAAGAACGGGGAAGCTGTGTTTACACACAGCTCTCCCCGTTCTTCAGCTCCGGGGACCGATCGCGGGACTCCGGCGGCGTTCGGGTCTGCGAGTCGCGCGGCCGTGGTCATGGAGCTTCGGACCGGATCACTTGCACGCGCCCGCGGCGCGCGCTACCCCACGGCTTAACGGGCAATGTACATATACCTTAATGTGCCCAGCCGTGCCATTCTGCCGACGTAAATCGCCGTGAAGGGGTCCTTAAGTAGTTAAAGGGGTTGTAAAGGTTTGTTTTTTATTTTCTAAATAGGTTACTTTAAGCTAGTGCATTGTTGGTTCACTTACCTTTTCCTTCGATTTCCCTTCTAAATGTATTTTTTTCTTTGTTTCGTTTGTCTGAATTTCTCACTTCCTGTTCCCCCTCAGTAAGGTGTTCAGTAAGCTGTTCTAAATGACTTTCCACCACTTGGATGATGGTGGAAAGCTTACTGAGAAACAGGAAGTGAGAAATTCAAACAAAGAAAAAAAACATTTAGAAGGGAAATCGAAGGAAAAGATAAGTGAACCAGCAATGCACTAGCTTAAAGGAACCAATTTAGAAAATAAAAGACGCACCTTTACAACCCCTTTAAGGACCACCCCATAGCACATTTACTGCTACAGGGTGGCCCTCCTGTGCAGAATCACGTATATATATATATATATATATATATATATATATATATATATATATATATATATATATATATATATATATATATATATATATATATGTATGTATATATATATATATATATATATATATATATATATATATATATATGTGTGATTCTGCACTTCTCCAGGAATCACGCCCCTCCAGCCCACTGGCAGCCTGCTTCTACTGTGATTTCTCAAAGCAGAAGCCAAACTGCAGGTGCCAGCCGCAGGGATCCAGCAGCACATACAGTACAGTAAAACACTGGCTAGGCACACACATAAACCTTTGATCGCCCTAGATATTTTACCCCTTCCCAGCCAGTGTTGTTAGCACAGTGACAGTGCATATTTTTAGCACTGATCATTGTACTAGTGTCACTGGTTCCCACAAAGTGTTAAAAGAGTCAGTTAGCGTCCAACTCTCCACTGCAATATCGCAGTCCCGCTATAAGTCGCTGATTACTGCCATTAGTAGTATAAGAAATGTATAAATACCATAGTTTGTAGACATTATAACTTTTGTGCAAACTAATCAAAATACACTTTTTGGGATTTTTTTAACCAAAAATATGTATAAGAATAATGACCAAAAAGAAATGTATATTAATTTAAATTGATGATAGTCAAATATATCGTAATACAATTATTTATTAAAAAAAAAAAATAATAATTTTCGGTTTTGGTTTTCGGCAAAGTGCATCCTTCATTTTGGTTTTGGCACCAAAATTGCTATTTGGTGCACCCCTAGAATATGTATTTATTTCCAGAAAGCTTGCAATTAAGATGTAGCTGACACAGCAAAACCGAGCTCATAGTGAGAATTATTATCTTTAGTTTATTGGACTCGAACTAAGTGCAGAAAACACATATACAGATATTCATCTTATGTAAAAGCTGCCTGTGGAAGCAGTGAACAGAAATGATATTGTTATCAGCTTGAATGTTAGAAATCGCTAAAGCAACAGGGCAAAGAGAACAGATTTCCTGCAACTGTTTGAGGCAGAGGCTTGCCAAATGAAAGAACAATTGGCTAGGCATTAGTGCACATGGCTCATGGCTCCGACATAGATCTACAGACAGAGATAGGCTAATGAAGCTCTGACATGTTGGACACAAACAATGTTACTGGAGGCCATACAAAACTACCCACATTGTCAGTGTGCTGTACACCTGTGCCTGCAAATGGGTTTCTATCTATCCAGCTCTATTATATATACAGTAAATAAACATATACAGATATATACACAGATATACATATATATATATATATATATTGTAAGCTTTGCATGCATTGGTATTAGTGAGTCAACTGACTTTTATTGCTTCTGTATTGCACTGTGTTGTAATTGTACTGTCTCCCTTTTTAGCAAACTGTTGGCACTATAAAAATCGTGTATAATTTTTAATATATATACAGTATATACATATATATATATTATCCAACTGCGCTGTAGCCGTCTTTCGGCTATGGCCCGGTTGGCAACTGGTTAAATCAATTTTTTTTTAATCAAATTTATTTTATTAAAATGATTTTAGAGTAAAAATCTGTCTAAAGATACAGTAGGTGAACCCGATTTTGTGTCAATCTCGCTCTCTTTCTCGGCGAGATTGAGCACCTACGAGCCCCATCGCGGGAGCCAGCGCCGAGCTGGCTTGCCGCGATGGAGACAGAGCCGTCATAGAAGCGACGGGAGATCCGACTTGGATTCCCGCCAATTCTACACGTGTGCGGCGTTTGTTATGAATCCTGAGGGGGAAGTCCCCGCCGGATTTTAAATAAAAATCCGGCATGGGTCCCCCCCTCAGGAGCATACCGGGCCCTTAGGTCTGTTATGGGTTGTAAGGAGAGCCCCCCTACGCCGAAAAAAACGGCGTAGGGGGTCCCCCTACAATCCATACCAGACCCGTATCCAAAGCACGCTACCCGGCCAGCCAGGAAGGGAGTGGGGACGAGCGAGCGCCCCCCCCTCTCCTGAGCCGTACCAGGCTGCATGCCCTCAACATGGGGGGGTTGGGTGCTCTGGGGCAGGGGGGCGCACTGCGGCCCCCCCACCTCAGAGCACCCTGTCCCCATGTTGATGAGGACAGGGCCCCTTCCCGACAACCCTGGCCGTTGGTTGTCGGGGTATGCGGGCGGGAGGCTTATCGGAATCTGGGAGCCCCCTTTAATAAGGGGGCCCCCAGATACCGGCCCCCCACCCTAAGTGAATGAGTATGGGGTACATCGTACCCCTACCCATTCACCTGCAAGAAAAGTGGTAAAAACACAAATAAACCACACAGGGTATTAAAATATTTTATTTTTCTGCTCCGGAGGCCTCCCCTGTCTTCTTTATTAGCTCTTTTACCAGGGGAGGCTTCTTCTTTGACGTCTTCGGGTGGGTGGGGGCCGCCGTCTGGTTCTCTTCCACCGCCGGGGGGGGTCGCTTTTAAAAAAGCCCCCACCCCCCGGCGGGTTTCCTCCGGCGTCTTCGGCGGGGCTCTTCTTCTTCCGCTATCCCGACGGGTCTTCTCAACTCTCCGGGGGTCTCCTTCTGTCTTCGCCGCTCTCCGCTCTTGACTCGTCGCACCCCGGTTCTTCGTCTCGCTGTCCGGTGTCTTCTTCCGTGCTGTACGTCTTCTTCCGCGCTGTGATGAGTTCTTCTTCCGTGCTGTGACGTCATGTTCTTCACTTCTCTTCTTCTCCCGATGTTGACTCGCCGGTCCTCCTCGCTGAAATGACGGATGCGCGCCTTGCATCGGACCTATATAGGCCTCACAGTCCCATCATGCTCTGTACCTACCCATGTGATACCTACCACGTGGGTAGGTATCACATGGGTAGGTACAGAGCATGATGGGACTGTGAGGCCTATATAGGTCCGATGCAAGGCGCGCATCCGTCATTTCAGCGAGGAGGACCGGCGAGTCAACATCGGGAGAAGAAGAGAAGTGAAGAACATGACGTCACAGCACGGAAGAAGAACTCATCACAGCGCGGAAGAAGACGTACAGCACGGAAGAAGACACCGGACAGCGAGACGAAGAACCGGGGTGCGACGAGTCAAGAGCGGAGAGCGGCGAAGACAGAAGGAGACCCCTGGAGAGTTGAGAAGACCCGTCGGGATAGCGGAAGAAGAAGAGCCCCGCCGAAGACGCCGGAGGAAACCCGCCGGGGGGTGGGGGCTTTTTTAAAAGCGACCCCCCCCGGCGGTGGAAGAGAACCAGACGGCGGCCCCCACCCACCCGAAGACGTCAAAGAAGAAGCCTCCCCTGGTAAAAGAGCTAATAAAGAAGACAGGGGAGGCCTCCGGAGCAGAAAAATAAAATATTTTAATACCCTGTGTGGTTTATTTGTGTTTTTACCACTTTTCTTGCAGGTGAATGGGTAGGGGTACGATGTACCCCATACTCATTCACTTAGGGTGGGGGGCCGGTATCTGGGGGCCCCCTTATTAAAGGGGGCTCCCAGATTCCGATAAGCCTCCCGCCCGCATACCCCGACAACCAACGGCCAGGGTTGTCGGGAAGGGGCCCTGTCCTCATCAACATGGGGACAGGGTGCTCTGAGGTGGGGGGGCCGCAGTGCGCCCCCCTGCCCCAGAGCACCCAACCCCCCCATGTTGAGGGCATGCAGCCTGGTACGGCTCAGGAGAGGGGGGGGGCGCTCGCTCGTCCCCACTCCCTTCCTGGCTGGCCGGGTAGTGTGCTTTGGATACGGGTCTGGTATGGATTGTAGGGGGACCCCCTACGCCGTTTTTTTCGGCGTAGGGGGGCTCTCCTTACAACCCATAACAGACCTAAGGGCCCGGTATGCTCCTGAGGGGGGGACCCATGCCGGATTTTTATTTAAAATCCGGCGGGGACTTCCCCCTCAGGATTCATAACAAACACCGCACACGTGTAGAATTGGCGGGAATCCAAGTCGGATCTCCCGTCGCTTCTATGACGCGCTTGCTGGGATGTGCTGTCACTATTCCAGTGAGTGCGAGGTGTCGGGGAGATCTCGGCACCCTGTCGCCGAGTATCAGCGCGACGCTGTCGTGCTAAAAGCACAATATCACAAACACCTACTGTAGTTTTCTATTTAACCACTTGAATACAGGGCACTTATACACCTTCCTGCCCAGACCAATTTTCAGCTTTTAGCGCTGTCGCATTTTGAATGACAATTGCGCGGTCATACTACACTGTATCCAAACTACATTTTTATAATTTTTGTTCCCACAAATAGGGCTTTCTTTTGGTAGTATTTGATCACCTCTGGGATTTTTATTTTCTGCTAAACAAATAAGACTGCAAATTTTGAAAACTGATGGGCACTGATAGGCAGCCCTGATGGGCACTAATAGGTGGCACTGATATGTGTTACGGAACCATGAACCAGACGTACAACAAGAGATAAGTGAAAATAAGAAGGCTTTATTGAAAATCAAGCTGTAAAGCAAAAGTCCAACGGATGGTGAAACCAGAGGTCAGGAACCAGAAGGGTAGTCAGACGAAGCCAGGATCAGGAACCAGCAGGGAAGTCAGACGAAGCCAGGATCAGGAACCAGCAGGGAAGTCAGACGAAGCCAGGATCAGGAACCAGCAGGGAAGTCAGACGAAGCCAGGATCAGAACCAGAAGCAGCAGCAGTCTTAGAAGCATGTGCACACAGGAGGACCAAGCAAGGAACTGAAGTCACAGACCTCCTATATATGTGAGCCAGGCATCCAGCTCCTCCCAGTGGAAAGGAGGAGCCGCAGGGTGGGAGGCTACAAGAGACCTAGAAACCAAGATGGCCGCCAGCACATGTCAAACGAAGGAGACAGGAGAGAGGTAAGACCATGACAATATGCAGCACTGATGGGCACACATAGGTGGCACTGATGGGCACTGAAAGGCGGCACTGATAGGCGGCATGGATGGGCACTGATAGGTAGCACTGATGTACACTGTTGGATGGTACTGATGGGCATCATTGATTGGCAGGCATTATTGTTTGGCACTGATTAGCATCCCTGGTGGCCATGGGTGGTGACTAGTGGTGGGCATCCTTTGTGGTACTGGGTGTGTCCCTGGTGGTCCAGGGTGGGCATCCTGGGGGGGGGGGCTGCGCTGATAATTATTTAGCACAGACCCTCCTGTCAGTGGAGCAGCTGATTGGCTCTCCTCTACTCGCGTCTGGCAGATAGACGATAAACAGCTTTTCCTGTTTACACTGTGATCAGCCATGACTGGACATAGCTGATCACATGGTAAAGAGCCTCCGTCAGAGACTCTTTACCTAGATCGGAGTTGCGGTGTGTCAGACTGACATGCTGCACCACCGATCGCCACGCTGCACGCCCCTGTCTAGTTGTCCTGATCATTTCATATGACGTTCGATCAGGATAACAGAACCACTTTACCGCCATTATTTTTCTATATCGCGGGCGGCAAGTGGTTAAGATACATTAATAATTTTGTTTATTCAGCATGAAATGGAGCTTAGTTATGTAGCATGAGGCTGTATATTCTGCAATATTTATATTTTTGGAAAACTCATTCAATGAATCCAAGCTCTGCAAGCCAAGATAACATGCACTGCATTGATGCATTTACACAATTTCACAGTAACCATGAGATAAAACAAAGTTCAGGAATATTCGTTTTTCCAATTGTTTTGCAAATCTATGTACAGTACAAACAAGCTCTAAGTGTGAGGAGGAAGGGCAAGCAGTAACAATGAAAGTGAAACCTTTGCAGCAGCTTTTAAACCTTGTGATCTTTATAGATATATATATATAACAATCACAAGGTTTAGAAGGTGCTGCAAAGGTTTCACTTTCATTTTTACTGCTTGCCCTTCCTCCTCACACTTAGAGCTTGTTTGTAATATGTATATGTAAAATATGTAAACCTTTGTTTAAAAAAAAGTCATACCTCCTCTGTACAGTTGGTTTTGGCCCTGATCCTCCTCTTCTGTGGTCCCTCAGCGGCGCTCCTGGCTCCTCCTCTTCTCGATTGCCCCGTCGGAGAAGCGATCTCCCTCAGGAGACCCATGCAAGCGCGCTCCCGTGTCCTGATGCTGCGCATTGACACAGATAGCAGGACCCAGCTCCGCCTCTGGCGTTATTGGATTTGATTGACAGCAGCAGGGGCCAATGGCTGCACTGCTAACAAACTATCCAATCAGGACCCCGAGACACCGGCTGGAGCAAATGTGCTCATCCCCAGCGCAAGAAGGATAGGGCTGTGGTAAGTAAAAGTGGGAGCTCTGGGGGGCTGGTGCACTACAATAGGTTTTTGACCTCAATGTATAGAATGCAATAAGGTGAAAAACCCTTTAAGTGACATTTTCACCTAAACAAGGTTACCAACACAAAGCCATAAGATAGCATCATGCTTCCACAATGGATTCTCTATAATGTAAAATAAAAAATAATTGTAGGGCCCAACTGTAAGAAAGTGACACTGTGATAATGGCCTCGGAACGACAGGCTGGAATACCAAATGCAAGGTTAATTTAATTTGGGCGTTTTTTATGCTTTAATATATATTTGCAAGAAAACATAAAAAAGTAAGCTATGTAAAAAGACACTCACTGCAGACTGTGATTTAGGTTTTGGTTTGTCAACTTTTACAGCAGCAACTGGCAAATAAAAGATATATAATGATGCAACTGTACATGAAAATTCATTATGTACTTTATGTCAGAATATAAAGGTAATTCAATATGCATTCTACTGTTTTACCGTCCTTGTCTCCAGTACTGAAATAAAAAGACAGCAGCGTCAGAGTCAAGGCACAGAGGAAAGTCATTTTATTTGCTCTTGTAGGAGAAACATTTCCATTATGCCTGTACACTAGTGAATAAAGGTTTTTCTTATTTTATGGGTTCATTTAGAATTTCTAACCTGTTATACTTATCTACTATGAATGGACCCAAACATCGGCATCATCGGTAATCTATAATACATATACAAGGTACAGGAGCAAATCCACTGAAAACATGTTTTGTTGGTTTACTAGTAGAAAAGACAAGTAAATACAAGTATAAATGTGTGTGTAGACAATCTATGGGGAGATTTTAATGTCCAATTTAACTTTTAGTTCAAATCAGATTGAAGCAGACCTTCAGTAATTTTTTCAACTTTCTATTTATCTATCTTTTGCCCTTGTTGTTTTAACTTTGGATAGTAAAACATTTTTTTATGCCAGTAAATACCTTATACAGCCCACTTCCTGCATCATGCACAGCTCTCTATCTCACTCACGTGAGAGTTTTCCAGGAAGGGAGGGGGGTGAGTCATAAGAGAGCCAATGAAAGCTGCGGGGCTGCAGAGCTGGAGGTGTATCTCTGTGTAAATCCAGGAAGTAAATAGGCAGCAGCTTCAGCTGCCCACAGTTGAAATTACTACAGCCAGACTCAGTGGAGGAAGATTTCTGCAGCATATTTGGCAAGTACAGAATCACAGTATATATAAAATAATATGCACAGTGGCTGGAGGGAAGCTTCAGAATGGCAAGGATGTTTTTATTACAAATGATGTGAGCAAACTGCAGTTCCTCTTTAATACATTTCAGATGCATTAAAACAAAAAGGTTTACAAGTCGTATAGTTATTTTCTTTTAAATGAATGCACAGCCTAAGTAGAGAAGCCTGTTACCTGCGGGTATTCTGCAGAGAATCACGTGTGCTCTCTGTGTGGAAGCAGTGGTCTATCTGCTTCCTGCTAAGTCAGGCCTACAGCTCTACCATCAGTACGTGCAGATTGTGGAGCACTGGCCCTGACTCCTAGTGGGGTGGACCTCAGCAGAGAGACCACTTCTTCCACAAACAGAGCATGGGTCCCACCCTGTAGTATGCTGGCAGGGGACAGGCCTTTCTACTCAGGCTGAGGCTGCTCTCTAAAGTAAACAAACTGTAAGGCATTGAACACCCTTTGTTTTAATGAATCTGGAACATATTGAGCGGATATTAACTAAAAGTTTAGCTTTAAATAAAAAGTATCTTTATATGTATAGTTTTTTAATAAAGTCTATGCCATGGGTATACATACAGTATATACTGATTGTTTATATGCTTCTTGCTTTGCTGTATTACAAAATGGTTGTTTTTTTCTGCTCCTTTTATCAGTATAAGTCAGGTAACTCACTAATACCAATGCATTCAGTGTGTGACGGATACTTTAAGGCCCCGTACAGACGAGCGGACAGTCCGATGAAAACGGTCCGCCGGACCGTTTTCATCGGACATGTCCGCTGGGAGATTTCGGTCTGATGGCTGTACACACCATCAAACCGAAATCCGCGCGGACAGAGAACACGGTGACGTAGACGACACCAACGTTCTCTATCGCGCGAGTCCAATGCTTCCACGCATGCGTCGAATCAATTTGACGCATGCGCGGGATTTCTGTCCGCTGGTTAGACGTACTAACCAGCGGACATGTCCGCCGGACAGCTTCCCAGCGGACATGTTTCTTAGCATGCTAAGAAACATTTGTCCGCTGGAAATCTGTCCGCTAGCCTGTACACACGATCAGATCTGTCCGCTGACACTGGTCGGCGGACCAGTTTCAGCTGACATGTCCGGTCGTGTGTATGAGGCCCAACAGGGAGGCAGAGTAAATACAATAACTTGGCTGTCATACATCTTCTTATGGGGTTTTGCAGAGATACGCGACTTAAAGGACATTTCCCTTTTCCATTAGAAGTCTAAAATTTGAACAAAATATGTCCTTGTCTGAACTCCAAGGGGTTGCTACCTAAGAGGACCTAGTGCCTTGAGCAGCACCTGTCAATTTATTTTGAGTCACAATAACTATGGAATCACATTAATATGACTTTAAAACGAGTCTGTAAATTTACGCAAATCCACAAAAAAACTGCATATATGGTGTAATAAAGGCTTCTCCAGGTACAAGGGCCATTTGTATTATAGTGAGATTCCAGGTGACCATCTCCTTCTGAGTCTCATGCCTCGTACATACGATCAAAATTTTGGATGAAAAAAGTCAGACGGAATTTTTTTATCGGATATTCCGACCGTGTGTGTGCCCCATCGGACCTTAATTTCCGACGGAATTAGAAAGAGAACGTGTTCTCTTTTTTTCAGATGGAAACAAATTCTATCAGAAATTCCTTTTGTCTGTATGGAAAAAGCCACTCATGCTCGGAAACAGGTCGACACATGCTCGGAAGCATTGAACATTTTTCTAGGCTTGTCGTTGTGTTGTACGTCACCGCGTTTTGGACCGTCAGAATTTGGTGTGTCCATGTGTATGCAAGACAGCTTAAGCGGAATTCCGTCCGAAAAACCCGTCAGAGTTTATGCCGATGGAAAAACCAATCGTGTGTACGGGGAATTGCTGTTGGATAAACCAAAAAAGAGTTCAATGCGAATGGGCGGAGCTCTTAACAATAGGAGAGGGTAATATTTGCATTAAAGAGTATTCCAGAAATTATGGGAGCTTATGGGTTGCTGTGAAGAAAATGTAAATGCATATTCAGGCAACTGGAAGTGGTTCACTACATACAAAATGCCAGTTTCAAAACTTTATATAGTCACATTTTCATTTAAAATACTTCTATAACAACTCAAAATATGTTACTGAAAATCGATTATACTTTGCCTTTGAAGTTTAAACTGCACCCAAAAGTAATATTATGCCTAAAGTGGAATTCCAGGCTAGAAATAGCTAAGAAACTCACTTTTAACTCCTATACTAACTACCCTGTAGAAAGGAAGATGAATACTCACCTTTTCTGAGGGTGCTCTGGTCCAGTCATGTGATCTCTGCAGTGGCTGGCTTCAGCAGAGAGGAGAAAGCTCTGATAACAATTTAAATGCCTGGACGGTGACGTCACTTGTGGGCTTACTATAGGGCAGGGATATGCAATTAGCGGACCTCCAGCTGTTGCAAAACTACAAGTTCCATCATGCCTCTGCCTCTGGGTGTCATGCTTGTGGCTGTCTGTCTTGCTATGCCTCATGAGACTTGTAGTTCTGCAACAGCTGGAGGTCCGCTAAATGCATATCCCTGCTATAGGGCATCCATTGTGAGCTGTCCCCCCTCTTCCCTGAAGCTGATCACGTGACTGGATCAGAGATTAGGTAAGTATATCCATCTTTCTTCTATGGAGTAGTTAGTATGGGTGTTAAATAGGGGGTTGGGAGCAGTTTTAAGCTTCTAGCCTGGAAAGCTACTTTAATATTTAAATGAATAAAGGACTGAATCACGTGCAGTTGTTTTATATGTCTTGGGGGTTCCTGTGACAAGCCTTGGACTACTGGGTGTTCGAAGAGACCTTTGGGTTCACGCTTCTCTTTCTGTATGGCCATTTAATGAACCAGCAACAATAGGACCATACTTAAAAGATTCATCTATGCGTTTATTGTAATAGTTACCAAACACCTTCCAAACCTTCACTTGGTAGCATTCACCCTATATAAAGAACATTCACTCTATATCCACAGAAAATTCAACAAGCATTATATGATGGTAAAAATGCATTCCTTGACGTTTGACAACAGCTTTTCTTTAGTGGTAAAAGGTGCTTAATGCACCATGTGCCTTATTTAAAAAAGGTAAATGTTATATTCCTACACATTAACATGACATTTACTGGGCACTTTTAAGAATAACATTTTCCAGGCTGAAATTGCAAATTATTTTATCATGAAGTGCAATAGTTGCCTTTGGATTACAGGATTACATTGCTCACTTTTTCATTTTTAATAAAGGCAATTTAAATTTAAAAATGTGCCCCCAGATAGAACTACACCATCCCTGGAAAAACTCTGCAACTGATTACGGTTTCTTATCTTTTTGCATGAAAAACTGTATAATTATATAATGCCTGCTCTGAAAAAGTTCAGTTTTGTGGCCGACCTTAACGCTGAACCCCAGGTAACTGTCAAATTTTGTTTTGCAGTGATTTCCCTCCTCCCCATACTACAAAGGTTAATTAATGGGTTTGTTGGAATAAGCACAATACGTACCTTATATGTCGCTATCCAGGGAGGATAGCAAAGACTGGATGTGGATGAGCCCTAAATGACCTCACATACAAGGCTGGTCCTGCATTGTACATGGTGATGATGAAGGAGAGGATGTGCCCAGGGCCGGATTCCAGACAAGGCCACCAAGGCCAGACCTCGGGACGGCAGTGGGTGCAGGGGCGGCGCCGCGGCAACAGGGTGTGAAAAAATCCTGTCATCCCGGCTTATTATTGTCTAAGCTAAGGAACCAACCGCACACTTCTTATGGGCGGACCCGGCCTTGGGGCGGCAAAGGGAGTAAATCCGGGCCTGGATGTGCCTACAGGAGTGGTAAACGGCTTTTGGGATCAGCCATACAGCTGGGGTGAAGACTGTGGGGTGAAGAATAACATAAGTATTTTTGCGCATTCCAATTCACTAGACAAATGAGGGGTTCCAATGTAGGATGTAATTTTTACAGATACCTGTAGTTTAGATTTAAATATTAATGATAATGCATTTTTGGTTAGTAAATATTTTGAAGCATTTTGAAAAAAGTCATTTAGACTTTGCTACATCCTTGTTCTTGTTTCACTGCTATTTTGATAACTGTATTTTCATGCACAGATTTGGAGATTTTAGTGGCAATATAGTGTTTCAAGAAGCATGATAAACATCCCTTCTGATTTAGCAACATAAAATGCTTATTGTTTTCAATCAGTCTGACAGGGCTAACAGAAGTACAGTATGTAGAGGAAACTAAACAGTAAAGTGCAATCACTGTACAGCACTATAAATCAGAGAGCACAGCTGTATGGATTAAGCAAATATGGCTGGCAGCATGCGTGTATATAATTATGACTGTACATAAAAACAAGCATTTAAAACCATTAACACACATTAATAAAATTATCTATATTAAGTTTACCAAATTCCCATTTATATCTAAAAGTGAATAAATAAAAATATGTCTTTAAATGATAAAGTTAGGCTTGAGTTGACAGGCTGTCAACTCAAGCCTAGCTGCATGCGGCACTCGCCGGGTTGAGATTTCCACTTTCTTAGAATAAAGAAGCAGAGATGATTGAAAATCAGTCTGATAGTGTGCTGACCAGTATGTACCACTCCCCTTCACTTCCATATATATTAAGCTGTCGTTAGTTGCACTGCGTGCAAATATTGCATAATGTATGTACAACCACACAGAGAGGTTCACGGTAACCTCTTTTTTAAATAATCATGTTTTGAACCTATAATTAAAAGCTCCAATATTATGGCTGCAACTCACCAATCTTAGGCTGGCTGTACATTATACAATTGTATTCTATAGTTTTCCTTTAGATTTACCAATACCTTATAAAAGAGGTCAAATCTAAGCACTTTCAATTTGTGTGCAATCAGGCAGGCCCTTATACTGCATAGGTAAATCTAAAGGAAATTGGAAAATAAAATTGTATAGCCAGCTTTACAGGGTTAAAAAAATAATAATGCAAACCTACATAGTATATCTTTATTGGACTGATGAGTAACCATTGTTATTTATTCCCTTAGCGCTAACTGTATGCATATATGTGGCCTTGGCTTTCAGGGGTTATACCGGGATGATGCCAATCCGAGCATGTAACAACACGAATACCCCCGCTCGCGGCCGAGAGCGGGGATATTCCTGTCGTTACACCCTCGGATTGTCCTACGTTTACATGTAAGTTTTTACTATTACTTTTAATAAATTGCTGACGATTTTACGCTATGGAGTCCCCTGTTTTAATCCTTACACTGGGAGAGTGCTGCTGTGGAACTAGAAGGGCCAGCCTGGAAGCCAGCTAGGAAATGTTTTTTAACAGCGGGGATTGCAGTGTTAGTGGAAACCAGCATCAGTGGAGATCTTACGAGGCTTTCATTTAAGCCCCTTGAGCTGAGAGGCTTGGGAGACAGGGGCAATTGAAGCACTATTTTGCGGTGGAGTGTGAATTGGAGCACCTATACTCAATATGCACTACATTGTTTGATTATTTGCACTTCATTTGGACTATTTTTGCGGATTTGCACATAGTGACTTTGATTACACAATCATTTATTAATATTTATTCAACGTTTCATAAACTGTACACTATTGATTACTAATTGTTGCACTTTACGATCATTATATTCATTTATTTTTATATTATTGCACATTGGCAGACCTGGATTAGGCTGATTATTGTTATTAATTTATTTATTACTCATTATCGCACTATTATTTTATGATATATTCATCATTGCCTTATTAGATTGATTATATATCTAATAAGTGCTCATCACTATCCATCCTCTTCTGTGGCCTTTTTAAATATTTTTTATTATATTTGTGTGCACATTATCTTGGAGTGGAATTGTGCACAGAGACTCACATTATTTATTATCATTTTGTAGTAATTTATTTATTTTTATTAATATGGGTAGATGGTTGTGACTTTAATATTAATTTTTATTGAGTTATTTCTATTTTTATCCTCACAGGATTGACCTTTATTATCACACACTTGGTGATATTTGTTTATTACCCTGGTGGTCCTTATTTACAACAACATCACTCAAGCTTACCCCCCCCCCCTTTCTCATCCTATTGATTTGTGGTGGGTGTCATTGACCAGGAGTGATACATATTTTCTGTCTCATTCGAACATTTGGCTTGTGACCTTAGCAGGTTTCCGGAATATATAAACTCATATCGTTAGTTAATTATCTTGTTTATTAGCAAGCACCATTGCCCTTCCCCTTATTTTTCAGTTATATTTAGTGTGTGAGCACTCATTGGCGTGGCTTATGCTTAGTGTTATTTAACATATTTATCATTTTAAAATTTAGTTTAGTATTGCTCTAGTTAGTGTGGTTTGCGCATTAGTTCCCCCATTATTCATACTGTATTTTAACATGTGGACAGGGCATAGAATAATATAAGTTCTATGTAGGAATTTCATTGTATCAGCAAAAAGCAAACATTTTGAGCAATAAAATAAGATTTTATCTCACCAATAACAGAAGGATGTTGTGGTTAAAGTCTCCAGTTGTTATGGAACATTAAATAGTTAATTTGGATCAAGCTGGTTCAAAAGAGCTATGTACTTCCCTAACAGATACTGTGAGTGCGGTACAAACTGTATGTAGCCCCAGCACCATACAGTATGTGTTTAAGTGGCAGGATGGTTCCTGTTTAGCCATTCATAGGGAGCTTTGTATTCAATGAACACCAGAGGGCACATAAGTGTAGCATTTGAAAGACTTTAATCAATAAACAACTAACAAATGGAGCAAATTATGGTGCCTGTCATATGCACATACTGGTACAGATCTCATGTGGATGAATGGCAGATCACTCCATTCCAGGAAACTGCCTCACCACCGCTGGCCAGGTAGAAGAAACCAGGAAGCAGTTTCAGAACCAGGAAGCCAGGGATCCCGGTGGAGTGCAAGTCAGAGCAGAAGTAAAGTCAGACATTGCTGGAGTGCATTTCTGAGCCGCCCAGGCTCCTTTCTCAAGCCTATGGAACCTATTCTAAAAGGGGCTATTTATATTTACCCAAGACTACATTTCCCATTGTTCCTAGGGTAACATATGAACTACTACTGGGAGTGGCTTCACAGCTGACCATAGTGATAAACGAGGGTCGGAACGTTCGCAATCATCTCTATTGTCTAGAAAACCAGAAACAAAAATTATTTATCTATATCTATCTATATATAGATAGATATAGATATATGTATATATATTAGGGCTGCACGATTCTGGTCAAAATGAGAATCACGATTCTTTTGCTTAGACTAAAGATCACGATTCTCTCACGATTGTCAAAAAATGTATGCCAGAACCCCCCCCCCCCAAAAAAAAATAATAATAAATAAACCTGTGATTTATCTGAAAAATATGAATATATAAGAAAAGAGACCAGTGATATGTCTATAATGTTAAAGACCATATAACTCCTATGAAAAAAGCAGAATCAAACTTTGATTCTGCTTTTTTCATAGGAGCTATATGGTCTTTAACATTATAGATATATCACTGGTCTCTTTTTTTATAGATCAGAAGCAGTACTGCCAGCAACCATTGGGTGGCGCATGGATACACACAGTTGTACAGAACTGTGAGAAGGATGAATACATCACAAGCAGTACCGCCGGCAACCACTGGGTGGCGCATGGATACAAACTACTGCAGGCTGCTGACGTCGGTTTTGATATCGGCGGCTTTTGCGTTTCACGCTGGTTACGTGGAACCAGCGGTGAAAACAGAAGAATCGCCGGTCATCCCGCGGGGAGATCGCGGGCGGGGAGAATCGAAATCGCGATTCTCTCCGCGATTAATCGTGCAGCTCTAATATATATATCTATAGATATATAATATCTATAGATATATATCTATAGATATATATCTATTGATATATATCTATATAGATATATATATATATATATATATATATATATATATATATGTAAAATATATTCTGGGATCATCTAAAGGTATAGATCAACACACAAAATATATTAATATAGGTTCATAAGAAAAGATGCCAATGTGGTCTAGTAAGGATGAAATGTAGGGCTTTGGCTACTATGTACTATAAGGAGAAACAAATGTTTGTAGTAGGCTTAAGTGACAAAAGAGATGGAGAAGCATTGGCATATCCATTTTCTCGCTTTGTATATGTGGCATGATTTTCTGTAAGACCACGCATAAACAATTCTGATAACTTTAGCATAAAAAAAGTTTTCCTGCAATTTTAGGCCTAACAGGAATACACATTTGATTGCAGGACAATCACCAATCTTATCTTTACCCACCTCTATAGCAGACTTTCTTTCGGTATGACTAGACTTTGCATTATCAAGTCGTCATGTCATATCCCTGTAATTAGGGAGACTGAAGGAGTTCAGCTTTCAGTTAGTTTGTCTAGCTTCAGTCTCGGTTTAAGTGTAGTGCGCATCATTTGACAAGTGAAAGCTACGTTCTGCTCAATTTGTAAGAGGGAACTTATTTCTACTTCTCATGTTCCTGTGAACATACATCTGTGTGCTTATGACTTAAAAAAAAGATAGTTCATTTTTTTTTTTTTAAATGCAGACAAAAATAAAATAAATACGTTTCCTGGAAATAAAACAAAGTAAAAAAAAAAAAATGGAGAACATGTTTCCAAACATTCCACAAAAGAACTACATATGGTTCTATTTATTGCTAGCCTTTCTGTCAGGCACTACTATGTAAGTTATGTGTCTCCTCCCCAAAGCACCTTGTTGCTGAAGTTCACAGATCAGAAGCATTTAATGATGATCTATTTATGGCTGTGTGCCTCTTGGTGTACCTTTTAGAAATGTCAAGGCAATATCTTTAAGTTTAAACCCCTAGTGGCATGCCCATTGCTTTAACCTGACCTGAACTCCCATTTTCAAATGGTGCTACTGCAAAAGCTACACATTTATTTACTCATTAGAACCTCCAACTACCACCATTCCTTCCTATGAGCTAATCTGTTTATCTTAAATGATGAAATTAGCAGGCAGTTAGAGTTTAGAAGGACTTTATACAACACAGGGCCTTTCATGCACGTTCCTGCTATTCTTTGGCTCCTTTTTAAATAGCAATTTGAGTAGCCAACATCGGTTCCCTGGCCTGTGTGGTAAAACAGAGCCACTCAAGCACACAAAATTCGATGGCTTGCTTGCAATAAAGGCCGAAATTGGATACTGGCTAAGATTAATTACCTAGATAGGGCCTTATAATGCAAGTCAAATGGGAAAGTAATTAAAGGGCACCTTCCATGAAAATATTCATTACTGGTGTATCAGGTGACAGATAAATCAAAAGGCATTTAAAACGCTATAGGTTAACCTGTAGAGGGTCTTTTCCTTTTCTAAAATGCGGAAAGCAAGTGGCGATATTGAATTTACCTCTTTAACAGGCCCACAAACGGTTTTCTGAGATGACAAAGGGACATATTGAAATGGTAGCTGCAAAAAAGAGATACCAAAACAATAGCGCTGTGTCTGACAACAAAAAAAGTTCAGACAAAGGGGAATCAGTTGCCTGTCAGGATTCCTGATATGTATCCAATTCTGTTTCACCTGAGCAAAGGACTGCTGCAACAAGAAAGAATGCAAGTGATAAATGAATATGTTTATTGGTCCCCTGGGTGCGATACACATAGATGAACATTATGCTTTAGTAATCAAGTATGGTTGTATATTAGAGAATATCAAATAAACCCAAAGAGAGTCTCAGCATAGAAGCACTAAATAAACGCTCTAGATCAGACATTATTGCAGTGCTACTGATAGAGTTATTTACATAATGTAGTAATTATATGAGACAGAATTTCTTATGTACCAATAATTATTTTCCCGGGGGAGCCCTAGTCACAATTAATAACATCATTTTTCCTATTTTGCCTTAATTTTAAAAGGCAAGCTATGATGAAAGGAAGTTCAAAACACTGACATCATGCCACAAGCACACATCCAGGGTGTGCAGTAAAGTCATTATATACACGTCATACTTTTCTACCAAAAATCTGAATAATTTAGGTACTGTGTTTGCATATGAAAAATTTTATTTACATAACTTACAAGGAATAGGAAAGGTTTGTACAAGGTTTTAGAAAAATACAAGGCAACTGTCACTTTATGTTTTACCCTATTGCAGAGTAACTTTGATTTGTTTATTTGCAGAAAATCGCTGTAGTGTGTATCTCAAATGATAATTCAGGAAATAAATATTAAAAAAAATCAAAAAAAATAAACTGTGGGTCTTCATCTTGGCTCATGTATTTATACACTGTGGTTAGGCCCAGTGTTAACTGGAAGCTCAGATTTAACTTTAAAATTATATTTTTGCTTCAAAAGGGAGGGAGCATTGTAACTGTTTTAACAAATGTGCACATACTCTTTAGATTTCCTAATACTTAATTTTTTCAGAGCTATCTCTTTTGGCAGAAAGAATTCGCTTACCCCCATCAAGGATATAAAAAAAATTAAGCTATATCTCCTATGTACAAAAGAAGGAGTTGCTATCATACATTGGTCAATAAATACAAATCATGGCATAACACTCTCTAGCAAGAGAACTTGATGACTTAAAGTGATTGTAAAGTCTTGTTTTTTTGCCGTGGACTCTGGCTCTGTGACTGGCAGGGGGTGTGACGTTACTCCATGTGCAGATGACCTGCTGGTCACAGCACAGGGCTATGAATAAATGGCTAGGGCGGCCGTTTCTTTAGAGTGCATGCGCTGATGACGTAATTAGCACAGTATATAGTAAATATCTCCTAAAAATAACAAACATGTTATACTTACCTGCCCTCTGCAGTGGATTTGCACAGAGCAGCCCGGATTCTTCTCTTCGGGTCCTTCTTCGGAGCTCCTAGCCCCTCCTTACTGTAGAGTGCCCCCACAAATAGCAGCTTGCAATGGGGGCACCTGAGCAGAGTCACAGCTCACTGTGTTCAATCAGACACGGCCCAGCCCCACCTCGCCCCTTGATGGTAGGCACTCATCATTATTTGTACAGTACACAGTAATGACACTGGCAAGATCGGATCTTATTATTGTCACGCTGGTGAACTGTGACTTAAAGTGGTTGTAAACATCAGTTATGGAATCTGAGCAAAGCACCTGTATCTGTAGTGTTTACTTATTTCTCTTCAAGTGTTGTTTCTCTCTGGTGCTTTGTTCCTCTGTTATCAGCATGAGTCACTTCGGAGAAGTTTTCCCGACACATTAGATTAATTTGTGCTAGGGATTGGGGGGGGGGGTAAGAGCTCAGAACAGAGATTGTCTATTCACAACACTGTTCTTCTGTTGTGTGGAGGGGGGGGTGTGCCTTTCCTCCAATCAGCTCTCACACACTGTAAATGCAGTCTCTCCACCCCCTTCTCTGTGCTGCTGACAGATGAATAAAGTTTTTTTTTAACACAATCTGCACTTTTGAAGGGATGTAGGGGAGAAAGCTGGGAAGGTGAAGCTGGGGATTTTCTTTTAAAATTGTATAACTTTCAGATGTCTTCCTCAGTAAGCCTTATATACAGAGTATGGAAATTCTTACACACACACCACACATATAGGTGGAACTGATTGGATATGTGACCTTAAGCTTTATCAACTATGTAACCAGGTACTTTATTAGTGATATTAAAGTTTTTTTGTTTAGTACTCTTGATCCTCTTCTTCTTAAGCTCCCCTCCAGCGCTTTTGGCTTCTCCCCCTTGACCAGTGCCCCCCCCCCCCAATAGCAAGCTGTTCGCTTCCGAGCCCTGCTCTATGCATCCATAAGGATGTGGCTCAACCCCAAGCCCAGGCTCTTTTCTCAGTGACTCACTGGCTGTGATTGACAGAAGGGGGAGCCAATGCTGCTGTGTCTCAGCCAATGAGGGTAGAGAGACCTGCTGGAACAGCAGAGGCTTCCATGCACATCGCTGGACTGAGAAGGGGCTCAGGTGAGTATTAGGGGGCAGTGGGGGGAGCAGCACACAGAAGGTTTTTTCCTTTATGCATATAATGCATAAAGGTAAAAAACCTTCAGGCTTTACTTTAACTTCAGGATTTAGGAAAAAATGCTCTTACAGAGTTTGAGAACATGAAGTAAAATATATAAGTGTAAGGTAGATAATGCAGTATGGATTAAATTCAATGAAATTAGGGAATAATACACATGTAGCTTTTCAGCTTGTATTTTTGAGATAAAAAGATCTACACATTTTATCAATGTAAAAAATAAATAAATATATAAATAAAAAAATCTGCAACAAAGTGTTCAGCTTTTAAATGCTGGCCTTTGTTCTGTATCACAGGATTCTGCCCAGGCTTGCTCCTAAAATGTTTCACCTATACAGTTTTGTGTATTTTTTAAATCCATGTTCTCTAAGCATACAGTACAATAAAGGTATACTAATTTATATTTTATCATTCTGTCATGCATCATTTGTGCTAAAATTAAAAAGAAAATGTCATGTTTTCACAGTGACAAAAATAAAAGATGTCAAGTACTCACACAATACAACTGCGCACATTACACATGGTTATATATATATATATATAAATGGCTACAGGACCTCAATGAGGTATTCAGCAGGTTTTCTCACAAGTTTTAGCTGCAATTAGTCACCGAGAAAAAACAACACCTGTCACATGATTAAAGGCAAAACTTAACAACATATATAGTCCCAGATCTTGACAAAAGTAAATGATTACACATGAAGACTTTCCATTGTTAAGTGTGATGCTTTTTCAACAAGGGAATGTATCTTTGTTATCTCTAGCACGTTCCAACTGGTTAACTTATCCAAACTAGTTGCACTAAGTAACATATTTTCAGTTGTTAGTTTAGTGTAAGAGAATCAGTTTAAACCACGGTTATGGGACACTGAAGGAAAGACTCTCTCCTACAGCAAAACCAAAAGAAAACACAGTGAAAATGTTAAAAGGGTAAAAATATTGGTATTTTCATGTGATAGCAGAAACTGATATACACAAAAATATCTGATTGCAGGAGACTATCTCAGCATGTGAATTTGCAGATAACAAACTTCAATGTACTGGGTTGGGTTATGTAAAAAGTTAATGTTTCACAAACCATTTCCTTCAAATGCAGGATTCACACAGGTTCAGGTGCAGAAGAAGATCCAACAACCATGTCTTTTGAGCATCGGTTCACGTTCCAAAAAGCAAAGTCCACAACAAGCACACACTACCTCAATTTTAGGCCCCTTTCACACATGCGGACCATATGTCCGCTTTTTCATCCATGAAAACTGGACATACATTGATCTCTATGAGATTGCGGGCCTCAGCGGATGAATATCCGCTGGCACCCGATCTCACCCGGGTCAGCAATCCTCCGATTCTGCAGACGGAGGAAAACAATTTTTCCCATCCGTCTGTGGATCAGATCAGGTGAACATGGTCAGACGGCCCATGTTCATCCGATCCCCCCATAGGGGAAAGCGGAGATCAGTGTGCGGGGACCGCCCTGTCATCCGCTGGCTCAGCAGGGATCAATGGAGCGATCCCCGCTGAGCAAGCGGAGGTTCACGGGGTGGATCATTACTGATCCGCCCCGTGTGAAAGGGCCCTTAAACTATGGTCAAACTTTTTTTCATTCTGGATAGAGTAGAGATTAGAACCTGGCAGTTTATTTTTTGCCATCTGTGTCCCATTGGGGAGATTTACCTTCACTTCCTGTCCCATGGCCAGGAAGTAAGAGGAAATTCCTGTAAATTAAGGTAATCTCTTCGGGACCCCAGGTCACCATAACAAGTGTCTTTATTAGAGGATTTCTACAATTACTTTTCAGGGATAGCCCAAAATATGGGATTGTTGTTAACGGTCACATAAAAGGAACACTAAAGGCAAAAACATTTTTTTTTTAAAATAACAAACATGTTATACTTACCTCCACTGTGCAGCTCGTTTTGCACAGAGTGTCCCCGAATCCTGTCTTCTGGGGTCCCTTGGCGGCTGTCTCGGCTCCTCCTCGCAAAAGCTTTCCACTTTCATGCGAGCGAGTTTGCATGGTGGAAAGCTTTTGCGGGCGCGCTCCCGTGATACAGCGGCGGGCATAGCCGCCAACTGTATCACTCGGCCCCGCCCCGGCGCGCTGTGTCATCGAATGTGATTGACAGCAGCGCCAGCCAATGGCTGCGCTGCTATCAATCTGTCCAGCCTAGCCAATCAACGGCCAGGCTGGGAACCGAAGAGGATCACGAGGACGCGCGCAGGACTTTCGAGGGGTGAGGTAAGTAAAACGGGGGTTCAGGGGGGGGATTGGTACCGTCAGATGTTTTTTCACCTTAATGCATAGGATGCATTAAGGTGAAAAAACATTTACCTTTACAACCCCTTTAAAGCATAATAGTAAACAGGGAAAATAGAGAGGGTGAATCTCCCTATTGGTGAATCTCCCTATCTCCACTCATTAGGTATGTGTACTGGGCCATTCTGATCAATATTTATCATTACAGGAATTTATATAGTGCTGACAATTTACACAGAGCTTTAAAAATACTGTTCATTCATACTAGTCCTTTCCCCTCTGGGAACTTATAATGTAAGGCCTCTGTCTTATATGCATACTAAGGCCAAAATAGACAAGAGACAATGAATCAACTTCAAAGACAACAACAAAAAAATCACCAGTTTGTGCGCTGATTAGAACGCCCTCAAAACAGGCTGGTAGTCTTAATATGTAATGCAACTCCAGTTCTCAAGTACCCCCAACAGGTCATGTTTTCAGGATTTCCCTCAGATGAAATGGTTGTGGTAGTTACTAAGGCATCTGTGCAAAATAATGGAAAGCCTGAAAACATGACCTGTCTGGGGCACTTGAGGACTAGAGTTGAGAAACACTGGTGTAAGGGATTTCTATTACTAAAGTGTTGCAGCTCTCCTGTTGATCCACTGGGTGGTGGAAAAGCATCTACACAAAAAGAAAAAAGGGAAGAGCGCACAGCTGCCCCAGCGTAATACTGCTTTATTTGGGACACACAAGATAGCTCACAATAGTTGCATTCACATTTTGAAAAGTATAAACAAGCATGTAGTGTCATAGGTTGCCCTTTCCTGGATCGTCACTAGATGTGTCGAGAGACATACAGCCACCCTGAAGCCGGATAACAGATCACAGACCACTCTATCCATGCTCCGGTGTGCACAGTGGGCTGTGCATGTGCCCAGACCAGCTGGCCCCACACATCGCCATTGAGAACAAAGGCCCCTGGGGAAGGTGGAGAAGGCAGGGTCAATAAATCACAATGTAGGTTGCTATGACAAAGTGTTTCGGAGCCGTGGCCTCCTTTATCAAGTCAAGCCCATACTGATAAATCACAGCTATTTATCCAGAGTTGTGTCATGTCCCATGCTCCTCATCTTAAAGAGACCACACCAGGAGAGGTTAACTAACACAAGAAGCAGGTCTTTTTGAATTAATTTACTTGCATGATTTTAGAGTATGAGAGGTAACCCAAACAAACACAGAAAGACCATACAAACGCCACTCAAGAACTGTTCTGGCTGGGATTCGACCCGATGACCCAGTGCCAATACAGAAGTGCTAACCACTAGGCCACTGTTGAATAACACACTACATCTGCCTTGTTGTTTATAGGGTTATATTTTACTGCCAATATAAACGCAGTCTAATGATTCCATCTGAAACGGGTAACAATGTAAGCTAATGGGATGCTCTACATTAACCGCATAGCGACCTCCCATCGTAGATTTACTGTGGCAGGGCAGACGCTCTGCACCAGATCATGTACCTGATACATGATCTGACAGTTCTGGGTCTAGGGCAAACGAGCTCCTCCGGTAACCCACTCCCGCTGTGATTGAACACAGCAGGAGCCACTCAGGAGAAAAGCAGAATGGAGGTCTCCCTATGTAAACAAGGCAGATCGCCATTCTGTGAGAGGGAAATGTGCTGATCAGGAATACAGATCTTTAAACTCCCCCAATCAAAGCAACTACCCCACAGTTAGCAATCACTTATAGGGAACACATTTAATCCTTTGATCGCCCCTGATGTTAACCTCTTCCCTGTCAGGGTCATTAGTACAGTAACAGTGTATATTTTTTAGCACTGATCACTGTACTAGTGCCACTGGTCCCCAAAAAGTGTCAAAAGTATCAGATAGGTATCCTATTTGTCCGCCGCAATATTGCAGTCCTGCTATAAGTCACTGATTGCCGCCATTACTAGAAAAAAATAAAAATAAATTAAATATACCATAATTTGTAGATGCTGTAACTTTTGCATAAACCAATCTATATACACGTATTGGGATTTTTTTTTTACCAAAAATTTGTAGCAGAATACATATTGGTCTAAATTGATGAAGAAATGGGATTTTTTCTATTTTTTTATTGGGAATTTTTTATAAGCACAAAGTAAAAAAATTTTTTTTTTCAAAAGTGTTGCTTTTTTTGTATATAACACAAAACATAAAAACCACAGAGGTAACCAATTACGACCAAAAGAAAGCTCTATTTGTGGGAAAAAAATATTTTTTTGGGGTACAGCATTGGGATTGGAAAACATTTTTTTTTTGGGGTACAGCATTGGAGGAGAGCAGGCTAAGTTCTCAGCACAGCTAGGGGACTGACCATGCTGTGCTCTTCTGCTTAGTGTGGTCAGTTTTAAATAGGAAAGCAGAGGCACTGTTAGGAACATCAGGGATTTCATGCAAAGGAAGCAATACAAAGAGAACACAATATTTTTCATACAAGTACTTGGTACAGCAGGCACATATCAGGAATAATAAATATTGGGTTTACACACTCTTTAAAAGACAAGTATGGTGAAGCCTTTTTTGTCCATTTTACAAATTCTAATGTTCTCTGGTGATCCAGAGTCAGTTCATTCCAGGCTATTGCCCATTATCACCGGGGCACAGCCACTGTAAGTTTGGGATGTTTAAAGCTTTCCATATTCTCAGTCCAACGTATTGCCCTTTTCATACCAGCAGACCGATCGGGTCCGCCTGTGTATTTTTCAGGCGGACCCGACTGGACCACCCATTGTTCTCTATGGGGAAGCGGATGTCATCGGACATGTGTCAGCTGTCACATACCAGCATCTGATCCGGTCTGCGGATTCTGCTCTGTCTGAGAGGGACTTTACTATTAAGTTTCTCCATTGACTGTAGCATTTCTCATGGCCTAGGTCTGTGATTGCAGCTCTCAAACCACAGAGAAAGAAAAGCAGAAGGAGGAGCTTATACTTGCAAAGTTGCTAACTGTCACTGGATATAATCACCAGCTATATATATATATTTTTAAATGCGTTTAAAAAGTGATGCAGAGTAATGCCGCGTACACACGATCGGTCCATCTGATGGACCGTTGTCATAGGTTAACCGATGAAGCTGACTGATGGTCAGTCGTGCCTACACACCATCAGTTAAAAAAACGATCGTGTCAGAACGCGGTGACGTAAAACACAACGGCGTGCTGAAAAAAACGAAGTTCAATGCTTCCAAGCATGCGTTGATTTGATTCTGAGCATGCGTGGATTTTTAACCGATGGTCGTACCTACTAACGATCGTTTTTTTCCCATCGGTTAGGAATCCATCGGTAAAATTTAAAACAAGTTGGCTTTTTTTTAACCTATGGATAAATAACCGATGGGGCCCACACACGATCGGTCTGGTCCGATGAAAACGGTCCATCAGACCTTTCTCATCGTTTTGACCGATCATGTGTACGCGGCATAACTTGTGTTGACAATACAATGAACAACAAACAGCACATTGGAGATGGTGTTACGCTGCAATGTCTCCTTTATTTGTCCTTGTGTGACTGGCCAGGGTAGAACTAACAAATTTGGACGTATATCCCTGTCACACACACTGCTATAAGACATATATCATCCTTTGCAGCTCATCCCAGATTAAATTTACTGGCTGGTGGCAATTACCTCTCCCCCCGAGTGTGACCCACTGGCAAATGAAATAGTGTGCGCTTGGCTAATTTATTTTCAGCACTTTAGCTTCTAATTGGTGCTTTTTAGTGGTGTACCACAACATACCACCATGGGATCACAGACTGTAAAGAATAAAAATAATAATTTTTAAAATGAAAATAGATGTTTTTCCACTTGTAATTGATGTATCCAAAAAGTTAGATCTTGATTATGTTCTCCCATTTAGCCCTATTACTTGGATCAGTTGTTTGAAGCTGTTAATAATGATCCATCTGGATCAATGTCTCTTCTTGTAGATATAATTTGCTGCATTGTTAGATTAGTACAGATGTTTTTATAGATGGCCATGCTCCATTTCACTGGCTGGTGTTCCACAGCGCAATTCTGAAACTAGGCACAAATGAAAGAAATATAATTATGGAGACTTTCTTTTTATGTAATTATGGAGACTTTTTATGTGATGCTCAGCTGCAATCAGCAACCAATTAATATTTTTAGCACTATCTCTTTATTCAAATAAAAAAAAAAACATTTTAATTATAGCTACATATGCAATCTTCTTTTCAAATTGTCAGCACTATCCAGGTCACACATAACTGGCAGATTTCTTTTTGTCATGATGAATTTATCAAACCATGAAATGTGCTTTCATGAGGTCTAGGTACAAAATGGAGGCACAATCCAGCTAGCAATGCTTTGTATTTATATTAGAAATTACACATGGAAGATCACATAATTATCCGTGAATATATGTAAATATGTCTATGTGATCAGAGCCATGTACACTGTGACCTGTTTGTCATGTTTTATACTATTAAAGTCCAACTGAAGTCTCAGAAATTAATATTCAATCGGATTGTCATTGTACAAAAAACTCCATATAGTCAGATTGACATTATACTAACAAACCCCAATTTAATTGTCTTGCCTCCACTTTTCTGTTATATCAGTTGGAAAATGTGTCTAAATATGACTGTGTTGTCCAGTAGACAGTGCCGATCTTGACCTCCCTGGGGCCCTAAGCAAAATGACATGGCACATTAAAAATGAGAAGCAGGGGGCGCTGACGACAGTGACATGTCACATTAAAGAAAGTTGAGAAGCGTGGGGAGGGGGTGTTCTGCTGTCGGAAAAGACTCAGCCAGCGAGTTTAGAAGCGGGGTGAGGGGGGCGAAAATGACTTCTCACCAGGCGGGGCCTCTAGTAATTTGGGGGGCCCTTTGCAGCTTTGCATGGCCCTAAGCGGCTTGCATAGTGAGCCTATAGGGAGGATCGGCCCTGCCAGTAGACATCAGAATATGCAGTACATTCTGTAATTTTAGGCTAGCCATAAATTATTCATTTTTTTTGCTTAACCAGCAGGTTAAACAAACAAAAAAAATGAGTTTATTCCCCCATGCTCACATTTGAGGTGGATGGGAGCATGTTTCTCGCTGAGCATTTGTATTCTGACAGTGGGGAGACTTCCCCACTGTCAGAATACAGTGATCAGTGTTGCAAGCTATAGCCAGTTGCACTGACGGATCAGAAAAACCTGACAGGCTGCCGATACATTGCAGAGAGCAGAGAGCTGCTGATTGACACTCAGGGAGCTGTGAGAACCGAGCCATTGGCAATGTTTGATTGCTCATTTCTTAGTGCAGAGGGGTGGGGGACAGATGCAGCATCCACCTAGGTAAGTATTAAACTGACAAAAAAAAAACCTTATTTCTTTTTTAATTCCTTCCTTAACACCAGTGCTTAAAGGGGTTGTAAACCCTTATGTTTTTTCACCTTAATGCATCCTATGCATTAAGGTGAAAAAACACCTGGCAGTGACCGCTCCCAGCCCCCCCCCCCCCATTTTACTTACCTGAGCCCTGGAATTTCCCACGGCAAGGAAGCGCAGTGCCTCTGCCCGGGGTCCTCGGCACTTGAATGGATAGATTGATAGCGCAGCCATTGGCTCCCGCTGCTGTCAATCAAATCCAATGACGCTGAATGATGGACGTGGAAGCACGCCTGTAAAGTTACCCCCGGGAGAGCGCTTCTCCTAGAGGGTTTTCTGATGCAGGGAGGAGCCGTGAGAGCCACCGAGGGACCCCAGAAGTCAGTATTCGGGGGCCACTCTGTGTAAAACGAATTGCACAGTGGAGGTAAGTATGTCATGTTTGTTATTTAAAAAGAAAAATAATTGAAGCTTTACAATCACTTTAAATTTTTCTACTAGTAGTTCCTTTTTCTTATTAACACATGTTTTGGGAACTCCCAAACAAACTGAAGTAACCTTGACAATGAGCAGATGTGACACATGTCTTGGTGAAAGGAAAGTGTAGTAAACTTTTGGGTTTGGTTTAAGGTGCCCTGGGTAAGTTGTCAGATTATCCTTAAAGTGTTACTAAACCCAGTAATATGAAAATAGTTTATTTGCCCCCCACAGTGCCCACAGCTTATAAATCTTCTTTTTACATTAAAATATTGCCACTATATACCTTTTTGGCTGATCTGTATATGATGGTTACATAATAAAATACACAGTTTCTCCAGTGCTGAGAGTTCAGGAAGGAGGAGATTTTCACTTCAGCCTGTATACATGCCCACATGTGTGATGCCAATATCATGTGACCTAACTAGCTCTGATGACAAGTATATGTTCTCTCCAGCATAAAAGACACAACTGAGCATGTGCAGGTCGGTTACCTTGCCTGTGTTAGCTGGCCTTCCCCAGATAGACAGTGCAGGAGGGGAAGGATCTGTGCATACATGAAAAAAAATATTTTTACACAATGTAGAGGATTAACCCCTTAAGTTCCACAGTGAGTATAACAAGTATGCTATGCTGCAAATACAGACTGATTTTACTGTTGCGGGTTTAGTAACACTTTAAGCCACACATGCTAAATGTCTGACGACATCAGACGGCTTAATAAAAACCAACATTCTTCCCCCCCCCGTGTATGGCATCCGGTCTGACAGAAGCCTGCCCTCCCCCTCCAGGAGCCGAGCCTTCTCCCACCCACCTCTGTGCTCATATGCACTCATTATCAATGAGCAGTATTCTCACTGAATACTCAGTCCTCTAATGATCGATTGTTTTGTATGTTATCTTGTTCTTGCATAGATGATTCATTTGGCAGAGTATGCAGGAGCTAAGCGATCACATTATAGCCTATGTAGTGCAGAGCAGTAATATAAAAATAAAATGGATAAGTGTGTCCCTGGAAATAAGTGTGTTGCCTATGGTTTAGATTAGGTTTAGGGGTCATTGCATGTGAGGGACTAAATGTTTTATGCCCTGATTTAATACTGCAAGAGATTGACCTAGAACAAGTATGCTGATAAAACATTTTCTTTAACTTTCCTTACCCACATAATTTTCTTGGTTCGGTGACTTAAAAAGTACTGAAGACAGTAGGTCAGCCTACCAGAAAGGCAAGTAACATTTTCAGAGGTAGGTAAGAAATAGCAGCCCATTTTTTTCCATCATGAGAGGTGTACTTTATGTAGGTAATAATTGCCTTTTAAAACTCAAATAAATGAAACAAACTCGGCGTGGTTTCACATTTAAAGTGCATAACGCAGCAGATGTTCAGTTAGGCAGCTATCATCTGGGGGTTTTTAGTGCCACATGTGACAATTAGAACAATACGTTTTTTTAAATTTCCTTTTATTTTTGGTAAGCGACAGAACAATCACAGAGCAATTACACTATAGAGCATTCACAGCTATAAGGCATATCAGCCATAAGAGATTTGAGACTAGTAGTCAGCACTAAAGCCATGATACAAAATATATCAATAAGGATGGCTCCAGAAGGTGATATGATATTCTAGGTCACCGGCAGGGTAAACAAACAAAAAGGCCTGCTAAAAAAATATTTTTAATATTGCAAGAGTGAAATAAGAAAAAAAAGAATAGAAAGAAAGAAATTAAGAAAAAAAGGGGGGGATTTGGAAATAGGAAGGGTATAAAAGGGAAAGGGGCTCCTATCCTGCTACCTGTGGGAGGTCTTCCAATAAAAGATCCTTATAGGATGTGGAAAATTGAAAAAGGAGCCAATAGAACCATGTCTTATGGAAGCGCTCTTCCTGGTGGTGCACTGACAAGGTGAGGTCTTCCATAGTCTCATTTACTGTGTTTATCCATTGATTAGTTGATGGGGTCAGGGGTGACTTCTAGTTGGAGGAAATACAAGACTTTACACCATTAAGGAGGTGGATCAGTGGCGGCTGGTGACATTTTAGAATGGGGGGGCGCAAGACCCCGCCCCTCCACATTTGGTCCCTCCTACTTCTCATAAGCCACACCCCCTATAGAATACACTCACTCCGTCCCCTGTATTCCACTTGCTTCCCCTCATAGTGTCAGGAGTATACAGCTCAGCATCACAGCACAGAGTATATAGCCCCAGCATCACAAATCATGGTATATAGCGCAGCCTTACAGATTGCGCAAACAAAAAAATTACACTGTTAGTTATGAAGGACTCTAAATGGGCATGAGATTATGAGAGACTGCGGACATACTGCACAAGATGACCAGAGACTGCGGACATACTGCACAAGATGACCAGAGACTGCGGACATACTGCACAAGATGACCAGAGACTGCGCACATACTGCACAAGATGACCAGAGACTGCGCACATACTGCACAAGATGACCAGAGACTGCGCACATACTGCACAAGATGACCAGAGACTGCGCACATACTGCACAAGATGACCAGAGACTGCGCACATACTGCACAAGATGACCAGAGACTGCGCACATACTGCACAAGATGACCAGAGACTGCGCACATACTGCACAAGATGACCAGAGACTGCGCACATACTGCACAAGATGACCAGAGACTGCGCACATACTGCACAAGATGACCATAGACTGCGGACATACTGCACAAGATGACCAGAGACTGCGCACATACTGCACAAGATGACCAGAGACTGCGCACATACTGCACAAGATGACCAGATACTGCGCACATACTGCACAAGATGACCAGAGACTGCGGACATACTGCACAAGATGACCAGAGACTGCGGACATACTGCACAAGATGACCAGAGACTGCGGACATACTGCACGAGATGACCAGAGACTGCGCACATACTGCACAAGATGACCAGATACTGCGGACATACTGCACGAGATGACCAGAGACTGCGCACATACTGCACAAGATGACCAGAGACTGCGGACATACTGCACAAGATGACCAGAGACTGCGGACATACTGCACAAGATGACCAGAGACTGCGGACATACTGCACAAGATGACCAGAGACTGCGGACATACTGCACAAGATGACCAGAGACTGCGGACATACTGCACAAGATGACCAGAGACTGCGCACATACTGCACAAGATGACCAGAGACTGCAGACATACTGCACAAGATGACCAGAGACTGCAGACATACTGCACAAGATGACCAGAGACTGCAGACATACTGCACAAGATGACCAGAGACTGCAGACATACTGCACAAGATGACCAGAGACTGCGGACATACTGCACAAGATGACCAGAGACTGCGGACATACTGCACAAGATGACCAGAGACTGCGGACATACTGCACAAGATGACCAGAGACTGCACAAGATGACCAGAGACTGCAGACATACTGCACAAGATGACCAGAGACTGCAGACATACTGCACAAGATGACCAGAGACTGCAGACATACTGCATTACTTGTCCTGCGACTTGGGACTTCAACGTCGCATGACAAGTCGTACCCCATGATTTCCAATGAGAACCGTTCATATCTGTGCGACTTCAAGTCACAGCGACTTCAAAGTAGTCCCTGCATTACTTTGGTCGCACTTTGATGCAACTTGAGGTCCATAGACCTCCAGAATACACAGGCATTGCTTTAAAACGCATCAAACTTTCAGACTGCGTTAGCCTTAAAGTCGCAAGATTCTGCCACAATTTTTTGCTGCGATTTTGCAGCGACTTGAAGCAATGCCTGTGTATTCTGGAGGTCTATGCACCTCAAGTCACATCAAAGTGGGACAAAAGTAATGCAGGGACTACTTCGAAGTCACTGTGACTTGAAGTTGCACAGATATGATTGGATGGGGTCCAAAAAAAACGAATAAGCGGCGGGGGGGGGGGGGGGGGGGGGGGGGGTATGGGATGGTTTGGGTGCCGTTACGGCTGCTATTTCCACCAATTAAATAAAAAAAAAAAATGATTTTTTTTAACAAGCCCGAGGGGGGGGGGGGGGGGATTGGATGGGGTCGGAAAAAAATGAATAAGTGGGGGGGGGGGGCTTTGGGTGCCGTTGCGGCTGCTATTTCCACCAGTTAAATTAAAAAAAACAATGTTAAATACTTTATTTTTTTTAACAAGCCCAAAAATAAAACATGAATAAGCGGGGGGGGGGGGAGCCATAACAACACAGTCCATCGCGCCGGAAGCAAGTGGCGCGATGGAGAACGCCACAATGGCATTTTTTTCCGGCCAATGTAGCGCCTCGTCTGCGATTGCACAGACGTGGCGCTACTCACACAGCACTGTGCCCGGCGTCCGGCGCTGGGACACAGTGCATCGAAGGACCTTTTTTGAAAAAAAAAAATCCTTAAAGGGACATGTTTAAATAAACTTTTTTTTTTTTTTTTTTTTTTTTAGATTTTTTTTTTTTTTTTTACTGATTGGGGAGGGGGGGGCGGCGCCCGGGCGCCCTCTATGGACGGGCCGCCACTGAGGTGGATAGTTATAGTTTTTAATATTTCTGCTTTGAGGAAGTTCTTAAATGGTAGTTGGGTCATCAATCAAATACTAAACAGTGAGGTCGTGTATCAGGGTACAAACTTGAAAGCAGAAAGGCCATATCCCTGGGCACGTTCACAATATATGAAATAGGGTGCCATCTTTGTTTCTGCATCTCCATCAGGTGGGGATGCCTCTGGGAACATGTTATGTAATTTGGCAGGGACCATATACCACCTGGTTAACAGTTTGTATCCTGCTTCTTGATGAGTTTTGATAAAATCAAGGATTTATGACTAAAGAAAAGGATATAATCCTGTTGCGCATGGGAAAATTGCTAGCCTTGGTGTCTCTCCCATACAGTCAAGTAAGAGGACATGTAATTCTCTGGAGAATCAATGGTAAAGGAAAAAAGTGCGCTTGTCTAATATGATAAGTGGTAGCTGCAAACTCAAAATGTTTATACAAACAAATAATGATATGGGTAAAAGGTGGAGTTGCGCTGAAGAAAACAAACTGTGTCTTATGCAGATCCCCAGTGAAAAACAACGAAAAAGGAAGTCCAATAAACAATCTAGAGGATTTCTTCAGATGTGCAAAAAATGTAAAAAAAGATGATAAAAACAGTTCATTGTAAAAACAGCTGTTGAAAACGTGTTCAAGCAAGGAAATGTAGAGAAACCAAAAATTAATCCAGGATGCCTGGTGTTGCAGACCCTTACCGGAGTTAATGATCCACAGGATCAAAACGAGCGGATAGCCATACACCTGGGCTAGACAGGGGAACGAATCCACAGCCAGACGCAGACACCCGATGATCCAGCAATGGTGAGCAACCAAAAAAAGAACAGAGCTCCAATAGTGTGATATTGTACAATAAAATAAAAAGAAAAGCACCCCAAGTGACTGGCAAACGGACAGTGTGACAAAAACCTCCACCTCAGAACACACTGGTCCTTACCAGATTCATGTGAATAAGAGCAGTGAAATCATGAAAGATGGCTATGCAGCTGTTGTAGGGAAACCTCACGTCCAGCAATCTTCAGAAAGGCACTCAGGGCAATGGTCCAACCATCAGAGAAAAAAGGCCACAATGGTGTGATATCGTTTGACAAATTTAATAAATAAAAATAGCTCACTTACAGGTAGGTAGACATATATCAGCAGACAAACAAAGTTCCGACCGGTACGGAACTGTTCCTCACAAGCGGTGACGTCAAGCGCGCCTCCTCCCAACGTTTCATCCAATAGGACTTGATCACGGGGTGCCAGTCAGTCACTTGGGGTGCTTTTCTTTTTATTTTATTGTACAATATCACACTATTGGAGCTCTGTTTCTACCTTGGTCTTGGCCTTAAGGTAACGACCGGTGCCAGTCCCTCTCGGCCTTGGGGTGTTTCCTTAATTGGTACACCCCATGCTGCTATTGGGGGGGACGCCACCGGGAGTGAACGAGTCGTGATCGCCTCTCCCTACCATCCTTGTGGTGGCTGTGGGTTTGGTGGGCGTGATGGTTGGGCCTCCGAGCGCTCCCAACACTGTAAGGCTGGCCGTGGCCGAGCTGAGACGTAGCGTTGTTGGGTTGCACTTCATTCAGAAGGAGTTGATTGAGGACTTGCTTGGGATGCCGAGAGAATCGATTTTTTGCATGCAGTGTTTCCCCACCACCGGAATGTATGACGTTACTTTCTGGAAGAAGGAAGATCTGCACACATGTCTGCTTCGGTCACAAGAGAAGGAGGGCCATGAAAAGCTGGAAGGGATCGTGTTCCTGTCGAGTGAGACGAAAGAGCGGCTCCCCATCACTGTGCATATGTACAATCCCTTTGTACGTGATGGGGAGATCGCTGCCTTTTTACTTAGGTACTGCGAGTCAGTTTCTGCGGGCGTGAAACTGAAAAACGTTCTCGGTACCTTTAACGGGCAGCGGAGATTCTGGGTTACCTTGAAGGCGGATAAAGAGGGCATTTTTGGCGTCCGGCACCCCCCTCAGTCCTTCTCCATCGGGAGTAATCGCGGCTACTTGTGGTACCCTGGCCAGCCGCTTTTCTGCAGGCAATGCTTTGCATTTGGACACACGAAGGACCAGTGTGAGGCCGGGTTGACCTGCCGTAACTGCTTCAAGCAGGGTCACGGGGCGAGCCAGTGTCCAGAGGGGAAGAGCTGCCACATCTGTGGGAGCCGAACCCACCTGGCTAGGCAGTGCCCCAAGGTATCAAGAACAACTGAGCCCACAACCGTGGTGGCGGAAATTAGGGCGGTGGAGGCTCCTGAGACGGTTGTGGGCAGGAGGGTGCTGTCCTACGCAGATGTGGCCAGAGGTGGTCCTCCGGCTACCGCCGTGGTCTCCCATGATCAGGCCCCCGTGCTACCCGAGGAAGTGGTGGTGCGGGCCGATGCCTGCCCACCGATGGAGGGTGAGCCGGGCCTCTCCCCTCTGGACGCCGTGGGGGAGGAGGGGACCTCTTCTCTTCCCGAGAGGAGTGTCCCCGAGCACCTCGCGGCCGAGGGGGAGGTGGAGGAGAGCGGTATGGAGTCGGAGGGCTCGGAGGTGGAAGGGATGGAAGTAGGGAAGCCTTCCTTGAAAAGGAAGATGGAGGGCGCAGAGGCTCCTACTTCCTCCCAGGACATTGGCTCTTTTCCAGACTCCCCGGACCCCGGGTCATCTGAAGCAGTGGTCGACTCGGACTCGTCACACTCCCCATCTTATGTGACCACTGGTCAGGTGTCCAGCCTGCAGGAGGTGATGGGGTACTGCAAGGCCGATCAAGAGGAGAAGGCTGAGAAGAAGGCCGGTGGGGTAAGTACCGGATCCGGAGTAGGTTTGCGGACGAGGGCGAAGGGTAACCCGGGAAAACAAAGGAAGAAAAAGAAATGACAGGGATATGACCCCTTCCTGATTTTCTATGGCCTTACGGGTGTCTTCCCTCAATTGCAGAAGTATTGGGACGACCTGCAGGCGGGCAGCTATTTTTAAAATCTTGGCCGGATATGCTGCGGATATCTACTGCCTGCAGGACTGCAATTTGAGGGAAGCCCCCCACACCGCTAATTGGACCCTTGGGGATGCGGTGTGGTCCTTGGGCCGAAGCAGAAATACGGGAGTGGGGATTTTTTTAAAAAATAAAAATATTAAGGTTTTGAGGAAGGTGGAGGTGGAAGTGGGAAGATGTTTGTGTGTGTTTTTACAATATGGGGGTATTTGTTTTAAACTTTTTTGCGTGTATGCACCGGTGGACAAGAAGGGAAGGCTGGACCTGTGGGAGAAGATGGAGTTTTTTTTAGGGGGGAGGGATCCTGTTATTGTGTGTGGTGATTTTAATTGTATTTTACGGAGTGGGGATAGGTGTGGGGGTGGTGGTGGGGACGTTGATAAATCTGGGAAGGAGTTAGGGGAGGTTTTACGTTTGTTTGGATTAAGGGATGTGGGTGAAGATGGTGGTTTTACGTATTTTAGTGATCGGGGTAATGTTAAGTCACGAATTGATTTTTGTTTTATTTCTAAAAATTTACAGGTGGATCATTTTACTGTGCGACGGGAGCCTTTCTCGGACCATGGTAGGATCGAATGTGTTGTGAGTATGGATCCGGAGGTAATGTATGGTAAAGGTGTGTGGAAGTTGAATGTGGAGTTATTGGAAGATGAGAATGTGAAAAGAGAGTATGGGGTGTTTTTTGGAAGACTGAAGAGGAGAAGGAATGATTTTTTAAGTGTGATTGAGTGGTGGGAATGGGTGAAAGAGCAGACTAAGAGATTTTTTGTAAGAAAGGGGTGTGAGATTGCGAGGAAGGAGCGTGAGGTGTATGAATGGTGGCTGAAGAGGTTGGAATATTTGGAAGAGCTGAGAGAATGTGGAGAGGATGTGGGGTGTGATTTAGTGGAAGCAAGGAGAAAGTTGAGAGTGTTTATGGAACGGAAGGGGAGAGAGATTATGTCGCAAGCGAGGATGGTGGTGAAAGAGAAGGATGAGAAGTGCACGCGGTTTTTCTTTAAGAAGGTGTATGGTGGGAAGGTGGAGCTGTCAAGTGTGTTGGATGAGAATGGACTGGAAGTGAATGGGAAGGAGAGAGTGGGGGAAGAAGTGTGCAAGTTTTATGCAGGTTTGTATAAGGAAAAGAAGAGGGATGCGAGAGTTGAGAAGGATGTGTTGAAGCAGGTGGAGATGTGTTTGGATTTGGATGATAAGAGTATGTTAGGGGAGAAAGTGAGTAAGGGTGAACTTGATGAATGTTTTGGAAGCATGAAGAAAGGGAAGACGCCTGGTAGTGATGGTTTGCCTGTTGAGTTTTATTGCGCGTTTTGGGATGTGATTGGGGATTGTGTGTATGAGATGGTGATGAAAGTTCTGGAAGTTGGGAGGATGCCTGAGTCTATGCTGAAGAGTGTGATTGTTTTGTTGTATAAGAAAGGTGATAAGCGTGAGTTGAAAAATTGGAGGCCTATATCATTGTTGAATGTGGACTATAAGTTGGTGGCGAAAGTGTTGGCGAATAGGTTGCGTGCGGTGGTGGAGAAATTGGTGGGAGAGGAGCAAGTGTGTGCGGTGCCTGGGAGGTCGATTGCTGAAAGTTTGGTGAGTCTGAGGGATGTGTTGTGGTTATGTAAGGAGAGGAAGCAGGAGGTGGCTGTGTTGGCTGTGGATTTTGAGAAAGCGTTTGATAGAGTGTCGCATGATTTTATGTTCAAAGTGTTGAGGAGGATGGGGATACCTGAGGTTTTGATTGGTTGGATTAAGTGTTTGTACAGAGGTATGGTAAGTAAGGTGTTGGTGAATGGGTGGTTGACGAATGATATAGACATTGGGTCTGGAGTGAGACAGGGATGCCCGTTGTCGCCTGTTTTGTTTGTTTGTGTAATTGAGCCATTGTTGAGGATGTTGGCGAAAGATAAGTGTGTGAGGGGAGTGGAGGTTCCTGGGAGTGGTGGCAGGGTTCTGAAGGTGATTGGATATATGGATGATGTTACTGTGGTTTGCAAGGATATGATAGGGTTAAGAAGGGTGAAATTGTTGATTGATATTTTTTGTATGGCGAGTGGGTTTTGTGTGAATATGGGGAAGAGTGAGTGCAAGTTGTTTGGAGTGTGGGGAACGGTTGAACAATGTGGTTGGAAGTTTTGTGTTGGAGGATTGAGGATTTTGGGGGTTAAGTTTGATGGAGATTTGTATGGGAGAGAGAGTTGGCAGGATGTGTTGGCGAGAGTGAAGAAGAAAGTGGATTTTTGGTCTCTAAGGACTTTATCGATGGAAGGGAAAGTGTTGGTTGTGAAAGCGGTTGTGATTCCTATTTTGTTATTTTTGTATTGTGTGTTTCCGGCGCCTGACAGAGTGATGAAGCAGATTGTGAGAGTGTGTTTTATGTTTCTTTGGTCGTCGCGGATGGAGAAGTTGAAGAGAGAGAAAGTGATGAAAGGTGCAATGAATGGTGGGAAGGGTATGGTGAGTATTGAGAAGTTTCTGGTGGTGAAGTATGTAAGTATGTGTGTGAGATTAAGTGAGAAAGAGAGTATTGCAGGATGTATGGTGAGGTATGCTGGTGGCAGTGTGTTGCGGAAATGTAAGTTGTGTGAGGTTGATCTGAGGAAGCCTGTATGTTTTGTGGCGCCTTGGTTTTATGTGAGGATTGATAGGTGTATGAGGAGGTATGAGTTGCGAGATGTGACGCGGGATAAATGGTGTGAGAGTAAGAAGATTGTGCAGTTGTTGAAAGAGAGGGAGGAAGTGGAAGGAATAGGTGGTTTGAGAGTTGCTGAATGTAAGAAAGTCTGGAAGAATGTGTGTTGTAAGGGTTTGGACAATAGGCAGAAAGACATTGCATGGATGGGGGTGCATGGGTGTCTGCCTACTAGGGAATTTCAGAGAAGGAGAAGGTTGATTGATAGTGAGGTGTGTCCGAGGAGTGGGTGTGGGGGGATTGAGAGAGTGATACATGTGTTTTGGGAGTGTCGGTATGCTAGGAAAATATGGAGTAGGATGGAAAAGATGGTGAAGGGATTGACTGGTGTGGATGTTTTAACGTATGAGATGGTGTTGTATGGTTTGTGTGATTTGCCGAGGAATGAGGAGAGATTGCTGTGGATAGTGGTTAATTGTGTTAAGGAATGTTTGTGGGATGTGCGTAATATTTTTATTTTTAGACAGGAGATTGTTAAAGTGAGGGAGTGTGTGGCCATGGTCCGAGGAAGGATTTTTAACTATGCATATTATGATTTTAAGAAATTGGGTGAGGGTGATGCACGGAGGTTGTGGAAAATAGATGTGTGGAAACAATGGTGTGTATAGTATGTTTTTTGGGATTATGTTTGATGATGTTCTTATTTGTGATAAATTAACCTTTTTGTTTTTGTCTTTCAGGGTGAGTGCAGGTGGTGGTGAAGGGACAGTGTGGAGAAAGTGTACAGGAGTGTTTTTTGTTTGTGTAGGGATAGGGTTGAGGGATAGTATATTGTAGGGGTAGTTTGTGCTAATTGATGGGTGGAAGGGGTTCCTTTGTACAATATTTTTCTTGTGAACTTTATTTGCTGTATTCTTGTATTTTGTTGTTATATATTTTTTGTTGCTATATATTTTTTGTCGTTATATATTTCTTGTTATTTTGCTATGTACCATTGGGGTTTTGTGGGAGGGTTTTGTGGGAGGGTTTTGTGGGAGGGTTTTGTGGGAGGGTTTTGTGGGAGGGTTTTGTGGGAGGGATGTGGGTGTTTTTATGTAAATATTGTAAACCTTTTTTGTATTCTTTGTATTTTATTTTTCTGTACTTTATTGTAAACCGTTTTGTTATTTCTTGTATTTTATTTATAAGATCTTATTTTTGTACATATTTTGTCAAATGTTACTTTGTATTTTACTTGTGAAATTTTAAATAAAAGAATTAAAAAAAAAAAATTAACTCCGGTAAGGGTCTGCAACACCAGGCATCCTGGATTAATTTTTGGTTTCTCTACATTTCCTTGCTTGAACACGTTTTCAACAGCTGTTTTTACAATGAACTGTTTTTATCATCTTTTTTTACATTTTTTGCACATCTGAAGAAATCCTCTAGATTGTTTATTGGACTTCCTTTTTCGTTGTTTTTCACTGGGGATCTGCATAAGACACAGTTTGTTTTCTTCAGCGCAACTCCACCTTTTACCCAATTCTCTGGAGAGAATGTCAATGCAGCATAGGCAACAGAAAGTCCATGTTTCAGAGGGATCGGATCCCTGCAGCATTGTTCAAAGGTTGAAGGTGGTGGAGGTGTCTCGGCCCTGGGTTGCCCAGCCAAAAGAATGCTTGCCAACGGGGAGTCTATCGTGGATAGATTGGATAGATTGGGTGGTTTTTCAAGTGCTCCTTTCTCTAAAGTCCATCATTTGAATGATATTTGAAGAGGAGAAAGGGAGAAATCTAGGGTCTTGACATTCAGGAGAGAAGACAGGGTTAACTATTACTGGCACCATAGGGGAATTAGGTAGGGTGTGGATGGTCGCCAGTTTAAAATGGGGCATGGCTCTCTAAGTAGTGGCAATTATTGGCTGATCCCTACAGAGACAGAGGAATGGGTCCTGGTAACTAGGGAAGTAAAGAGTTTAAGGTTTGCTATTGAGTAGCGAAATGAGCCTTTAGATCCTTGTTGGGTTTTGGGACCACAGATATGTGCACTCACATGGTGTAATTGGTGTTTTTGGGTAGGGGGTGTTCCCAGAGTATAGAGTTAAATGCTTTGATGAACCAGGGGGAAAGGAGTTGTATAAAAGTCTTGTAAAATAATGGCGTCCAGCCATCTGGGCCTTACTCAAGGGCACAGACTTCAAGCAGTATTATTTGCAAAAGGAAACATTTATTATATTGCAGCTTACCAATTCTTTAAAGCGATGGCTGTGTTAGTTTCCTGTTTTAAGCTTTCTTGGTAATCCAGCAACTCTCCAGCAGAATGTATTAGTTTACATGGATGAGACAAACCACTTAACACGGGCAGGGGTGATAAAAATTATCATTTTTTTTAATTCATGCAAAACTATTCCCAAAAGGAAAAAAAAATGTTTACCGATTATAATTGATTACAAAGTGTGAGCTGGAGTTTGGCTTCAATTTGTTTATGGTTCTAAATCGGCTAATACATTTAACACTACCCTTCCCACCAGACTGACAATGCTGGTGCCTGCTGTGCCTTCTATGCTCATTCATCCAGATAGGTATCTCACTAATACCGGAGGTGTGTTACTGGCCAGATCACCAGGTGAAAATAGAGGGGAAAAAAGCTTGATTGAATGATTGATAAGCTGCAATAAAATACATTTTTCTGTTTGGCTTTAATATTGCTTTAAGAACTTTAGTGAATTCCCCCTCTGAAAGGGGAAGGTTGAGTTTATTACGCTCAGCTTGGGTGAATTTCAGTAGTCCGGATTCAGTGAGATTGTGTTGTATCAAAGCATCCCTAGTTTCAGGGGCAGTGGCCGCTAGGATCTCAGCTAAATTATAGAGTGCTAAACAGAACTCTTTGAAAAAGAACACAATATCAACTGATTTAGGTAATTTATCTCCCTGTGAGGGGATAATATTAGGGACAAAAGTGTGTGCAGTTGTTTTCTTTAGCAGTCAGCCTGACTTATTACAAAATTCAAAGAAACGACTCCTACTATAGAGCAGTTGAGCTATAACCTTCCTGAGTAGTAGGGAATTATGTTGGTGGAGGAGATTTAGTTCACCCGGGAGTGACTGGACAAGTGACTTTTTATGTTGTGTTTCTAAAGGCATGTATTTGCCTAAGAAGGAATGAGAGCTGGGTCATATGATCCTTTTTCTGTTTGGTTCCTATCTGAATAAGCAAGCCCCGGACAAATTATTTGTGTGCCTCCCAAGTGGAGAGAAGCCTCACCTCTGGCATATCACTGACAAAAAAAGAACACGATAATCTCCTACAGGAGGTCTGCTTTAGCCTGAGGAATGTGTAGCAAGCTTTCATTAAGGCAGCAGTGGTACAGGGTGGCAGTAGAATGAGACAAAGCTATTGTCAGTGTAATTGGTCTGAGAGAAGCATCGGTTCAATTGTGGAGGTGGCTAGTCTATTGAGTCTATTGAGGAGAAATTAAAAGATAATCGAACCTTGAGTAAGACTGATGGACAGTAGAAAATAAGGTATAGTCTTTGTTACTGTGATGTTAAAAGCACCATGTATCAGTCAAATAGATACTTTTTAAAATGCTTCAGACAGGTGTGGACAAACGAGAGTAACATCTAGACATGTCAAGTAGGGGGTCTAGGGCTACATTAAAATCACCTTACCAAAACCAGGAGGCACTCAGCAACGTGAGAGAGATCCACAAAGCATTACTCCAAGAAGGATAGTTATGCTTCATTTGCTAAGGTAAATGTCTGCCCAGAACAATAAAGGAGCTTGGTGGTCAATCTGCACCAGATGAATGAATACTGCAGGAATATTGATCATTTAAAAGATTTGTAGAGCGTAGTATTTCTAACAGTATAAACCAAACTGCTAGACAAGTAAATCAATTTGGTACAAATTGAACTACTTTTGTTCTATTTTCAGTCCTTCAATAAATGAGATATGGCATTAAAATATCCATTCTTATGTCAGCCTAAGATACAGAACACCTGCAGAAAGTCTACTCTCTGAATCACTGAAGGCAGCCAAACAGATAGAAGAACAGTTAAATACATAATAATGCTAATTGCATATCCCTGTATTAGAGAGTATTACCTACCTTAAAGTGGATGTAAACCTACTCTCATCCTTTCTAAACTACTGCCATAGTGCTGACCCATAAGGATATACATGCCTCCTGCATGTATCCTTACCTGTCAAATGTCTCCCCTCTGTCTGTTATAAGAACTGAAAAACTGCAGATTCTGTGGGTGGATCTGTTGTCTGGAGCTCAGTGGGTGGAGTTGTGATGTCAGTAAAGTCCCCATCCACCTTTACACTCCCCTTGTCAACATGTATTTTCTCCTGTGTATTCCTTACACTAAATTCTGCTATGATCACTAACATTCAGTCAAAATCCAGAAAAGTAACCACATGACTTCAGAAAAGGAGTGAGGGTGGGAATTAAAAAATAATGCCTGTCTCAAGCTAGTGCATGAGATATGTAAACAACCTGTCATTCACAGCAAGGGGGAAGAACGGACAAAAGTTTTCTCCTGTTTTTCCGTTTATCTCACTGAAAAGAGGATTGCTCAGAGCTGGATTAACGCTGTGTAGCAAGACTGGGCACAGATGATAGGAAATCTTATACTCTATATTGTGACATCAAAAAAATAAAAAAATTCAGGTTTACATCCACTTTAATCCACTGTCTCACAGGTTTCCCACTGTCGTTTTGGATATTGGTACTCAGCCTCCTCTTATGTCTGGTCCTGTATGTACAATGCAGGACCAGCACTGATCCTGCACTGTGCCTGTTAACGTTGAGGGAGCGAAGAAGAGAGCGAACTACCGCCGGGCTGAGGAATAACCTAAGTATTCCTCTCTAATATATCCATATAGGCAAATCAAGCATTAGATACTGAATATACAGGGAGGTAAGGCGTAAGGCACCTTCATGATGTTTTTGTGAGCTGGATACATAACTGCATTAATTGGTGATTTTCATTTGTATTTGCCTAACATTCAGATAAATTATTGCAGTAATGTTAAATGTTTGGCTGCTAGTCTGTTTGGGTCATACTATTATTTTCAAAGCTCATATAGCCAAAAAACCAACATACTGAAAAGTAGTCAGGACACTGGCTCCACATGTATTCAGGCAGCCAGTAATCTTTTTAGAGGCAAAGGTCAGCAAAGACAGCAGATACTTCCCTCAACACAAGTTCTTTCAACCACTGTTCAATATTTAACAGCCATTTTTACCCTTATTTTCCAACAAATCGGATTCTGGGAAGCTCAGGAGCTTCCAATAAATGCAGATTCTTCACCAAATAAAAAGGATTCCTTTTTTAAAGTGGAGTTCCACCCATAAATATAACATTACATCAGTAGTTTTAAAAAAAATTCATTAGTCCTTTAAGAATTTTTTTTTTTTTTTTTAGATGCCTTCAAAGTGTTGTTGCTAGGCAGAATAGTTAATCTTCCCTCTTCCTGCACCTAGGTGCTTAAGCTTTCTAACCTACACCGTACAGACTCCTGGGAATGTAGTGGGTGTAACTTTCCAGGAGTCTGAAGTGTCAACTTCCTCTGACACTCCCGTTGCTATTGAAACCTGATCTGAAACCTATTACACTGCTTATGCAGCACTGAGCATGTGCGAGATCTGCAAGGCTGAAATCCAGGAAGTCATACAGTCTGGCTTCATGATGCCCACACTTAAGATGGCCCCAGTCAATTTCTATTTTATAAAGTGTCTAAATGCTGTAACAACCTAACAAAACGGACCTTAGTTTACAGACAAACTTTACTAGAATACATTAAGCTTGTGTATTTCAGAGGTATTTATATTTAAAAAGTGAAATTGTGGCCGGAACTCCACTTTAATATCAAGCTTTAAATGCATCAACTGTTTAATACAGGGTTTACTTTTACAACATTTATCTGATATACACTTGTAATCTAATGATTACTTCCTAGAATCTACTAGTACAGGTGTTGTATAACTGCTGCAGTAAGAGCAAAAAACAATTGGTTGCTGACAGTTAAGGTTTTTTTGTTCTTAATTAAGGTATTTGAGCTATGTGATTTGCTAGGATGATTCTCTCTGCAATTGATTAGACCGCTTCCCAGGGTGTTAGCAAGGACAGATAGCCTCAACCTCCTACACTTCCTATCAGTTGCTTCAAACAATTGTAGATGAATTATACCTTATCCCTGGAGCAGTGAATCCTAGTCTTAGACATAAATTTGAGAGCCATTCATCAATTTCATGCATTCTCAAAACAAATGCATATTACACAAAAACATGCAAATTGTACACATCTCTGGTCTGTAAATCTCATTTAACATTCTACCCAGCACTGGATTTGAATAACTTGCTGAACAACAAAAATCTGTCCTATCGGCTATTAAATTATTGCGCTGGGACAATGCTGGGGATGGAAAAAGCTGGCTGTATAGTTTGCAAAGATGACAATTACAGCTCAGATTCAGATCAAGGGATGTTAGTAATTGCAAACATGAGATCAAATCCTTGGCTGATAGCTTCTTTGTTTGCAATGTACTGATTTTTGTTAGGACAGCTGTCAACAAGGTTTATGCTCACGCAATTATCATGTATAGTTTAGAGTAAGTACACCTGTAGCTCATCCCCCTTTTCAGGTATATTTTCTATCACTGATTTATTATGTTAAATTGAAAAGCTTTAGGTATTATTTAACTGTGAAGTCATTTTAGTGTTGGTAATTCCAAATACAATATTTATAAAGGCCATTAATAAAGCTAAAGTGAGCAGGGTTTGAGTTTGTTAGTGATATGGCCTTGGGAAAGGAAGTAGGGTATTTTTTTAAACACAGTTGACTTCCCGGCCAAAATACTACAAATAAACACCTGTAAGCTGTCGTAACCTGAAAATGCAGTTAAAGGGGCGTACACACGGGCCGAATATTGGCTGAATGTCGGCCGTCTTCTGTCAAGTGTGCATGACGGAAAAGGCTAAAAGTGTTGACCAGTGTGTTCTGGCAAGGGGGAAGCCCCCTTGTTAGAACACAATAGCTTAGCGGGGGAAATCAATGTACTAACAGTGCATGGTTAGTACAGTGGCTCCTCCTGAGCTCCTCCCGAGTTGGGTTGAACAAAAAAAATGAATAGTGTGTACCAGACTTAACACAGAGCTCTATATCCCAACATTGTAACATTAAAGCCCAGCTCTAGACCATTTTTTGTTTTGAACTAGACTGAAGAAGGATCCCCAAACGGCTTTGATTGCTGTTTCTGCCTCCATTTGGGAGAATTTTTTATTCTCACTGAAATAGTGTATTTGGTGTCTATCAAATGGAACAGGAAGAGAGCCCCTGCCTCTGAGTGACACTGAGGCAGGGGCCTGTGAGACCCCGAAATAGTGGCATATTAACTTATGTCACATTGTGTTTATAATACATTTTTATAACATGTTTTTGGGGGGCTGATGACTTTTTGCTTTTACCACTGGTTCTGCCTGACATTAGTGGTTGTGGTCACTACAAGCACCCTCTTGGAATATATCTGGTTGAGCACCCTCAGGACCAAGCGGCTCTACATGGGAATTATTTTACATGTCTTGCTTCCCATCTATTTGTTGGGTCTCAGACAGAACAGTAAGGGAACTCCACTTCCCCAAACCCAATGAGGGCAGAAACAGAAAAGAAAGTGCATTTGCTAGGAGAGTGCGAAACATTTAGAACCTCCGTCAGAATAATAATGCTATGTCTGTTTCTTCCCCATTTTCTGCTTAGGTGATGACTGCCAAACAGAAGAGCTGGAGGAGACAAACCTGATTTTGAGGAAAACCAACAGCATTTAAATTCTTACACAAATCACCTTTATACACACATAAAACATAAAACCCATACAAGAAGTACTAATGTTTCCCCACTCTATTCAAAGTGGAAAAAGTACTAAATTGGGTAATAAGTTCTCAATATAGGTTCCCCTAAAAATCAGGATAAGTATGCCTTTCAGGCATGGAGCATTTTAAGAAGGAGGTCAGCAATGGCAGTTCCTCTGTCACAATGAAGCAAGTTCTCAGTTTTGCAGAGCAGACTGAAACATTTTTACTTTTTTTTTAAAGTGGTTGTAAACCCTACAATACACCCAGTGATGTGACTGGCTTTGGGGTTACAGAGATTAAAAAAAAATCCTTCTACATAAGTTATACTTGTTTATCTGCAGCCATCTTCGCTCTACATCTATTCAAAGTGTAGAATTTACATTGCTTGTCTGTGCTTTCAGAAAACAAGGGTCTGAGAGCTGCATTTGCACTCTGCAGAGCCCGGTGTGGAGAGCTGAGAGCTGATTGGAGGGAAGGGACACACCCCTTCACACAGCTCACAGGAACAGAGCTAAGGCCTCGTACAGACGACCGGATCTATCCGCTGGGATTGATCCGTGGATCAGTTCCAGCGGACAAATCCGGTCGTCTGTACGGCCTAGCGGATATTTATCCGCGGAGATTCCTCTGGCCGATCGATTTCAATCGGATAGAAATTTCTTAGCATGCTAAGAAATCTATCCGCTTGAATCGTGTCCAGCGGATTGATCCGGTCGTCTGTACAGACTCACCGGATCAATCCGTCAGCTCCCCTCCCTCGCATGCGTCGTAATGATTTGACGCATGCGTGGAAGTACTTACCTTCCAGCGTCGCGCACGTCGCCGCGTCAACGTGACGGCGCGACACGTCACCGCGGATGTATTCCACGCGGATTTTGATCCGATGGCGTGTACAAGCCATCGGATCAAAATCCGGAGGAGGAATCTCCGCTAGAAACGGTCCGGCGGACTGTTTCCAGCGGAGATCCCCTCGTGTGTACGGGGCCTAAGGCTGCCAATTACAGTGTGTTTGTGCTGGTGCTCCTTCCCCTGTCACCTTGTTACCTTCCTGGTGTAAGAAATTACTCATGCGAATGGCAGAAGAACTGGGCAGCAGACAGAAATGACACTAATGCCACGTACACACGATCAGGCTTTTGCCCGGCCAAATCACATCGGAATTCCATCGGAAAAATATAGAACATGTTCTATATCTAAACTCTGATGGAATACATCGGGATTTCCGAAGAAAAAACTCAGATGGGGCTCTACACGATCGGAAAATCCTATGGAAAAAGTCCATTGAACTTTTTCCATCAGAAATTCCGATTGTGTGTATGGGGCATTAGTGTTCTTGACTGAGACAAGTACACACTATAGAGGGATATGCTTTGTTTATATTTCATGTCAAAGGTCCACAACCATAAACTATAACTAGATACTAATATTTATAGGTACGGTTGATCCAGAGAATATCCGATTGCCTCTTGAAGGGTCAGGAAGGAGTTTTTTTCCCACTGGAGCAAATTGCATTCCGATCTATATAGGGGTAGGCTCCTTTACGGCTTTTCTACATTCTTGCTGCCGCATTTTACTGCATTCAGTAGCAGCTCCAATATTTCAGTCTATCAGCATCCTCCATACTCCTCTCTGCAAATTATGCTTTCAAATATTATTACTACCTTTGCACACGATTTTAGCAGCCAGTTTAGGGCTACAGGCTTTAAACTAGCAGATAACACATTCTTATATTTATTTGCATAGCCTAAGAAAGCCTAAATATGCAGAATATTTAAATGTAATCATGAACACTTACCAGCTTGGCCAGTGGTGATACTGACTGCAGCAAATAACCTTTGGGATCGACTCAGGTCTGCCACACCGTTCACAGCTTCAACTTCGAATGTGTAGTTAGCATGAGCAACAAGGTCCACAACAGTTATGTAAGTATCTACTAATCCACTTTGCTGTGGCACAAATCCAACAGTATTTACACAGGGTACACATTCCCCCTGATCCCAGCTGCAGCGTTTACATATGACTCGATATGTAACATCATTTCTTCCACCACTGTCTGCAGGAGGACTCCATTCCAGGGTCACTGTTGTCTGGTTGATATTGTAAATTAGATTTTGTGGTGCTGAGGGTGGTCCTTTAAAAAAATAAAAATAAACAGAGAGAGAGAGCAAACATTAAAATAAATACTCACAAATGAACAGACAAAGCGGTAGAGAAGGAAACAGAGAAAATGTAGGGAAAATGGCATTCCCTGTGAAAAAACACAAAAAAAAGTCATCAAATTGTGGACTCTATAGAAAAAATATTTACAATTGTGCAGTAACCAGACTATTTTTACAGCTATACTGGATCGCAGCTCAACTCCTTTGATGTGGTCACAAAATTCCTCTGTGCAAACTAAACTGCTGGTTTGCATTAAACTAATCCTCCAGCAACAGAGAAACACAAATAACAGAGCTGTGTAACAAAAACTTTCATTAAAACTGTGAAGAGGGAAATGTCAATATGTAACATTTTCTTCTTAAAGAGGAAGTGAAATTATAAATAAAGCAACAGCAAAATGCCCCAATTCGCCCTCATCATCACTGTATTATACATAAACACCCCTCTTCAGTCTGCACAGGATCAGCTTTACATCTCCAAATAGCCAGCACTACTTTTTACAGTAGTGCACATGTGATATTTATGACCATGGAGGATTATGGTATTCTCATATGCTTGCAAAACCTGTTAGCACCTAGGAGATAGGAGATGCTGCCTAAGTCTGAGAAGCCTGAGAAAATCCATAAATCTCCAATTTAAGTTCTGTGTTTTTGTATAAAATGGGCAAAGGTACATTTGGGATGTAGAGTTTTTTTATTTTATTTAATCATTTGAAAACCTGTTTAATTGTATCAATTATTTGGGAGCATTTCCATTGTCTTAATTTAAGATTAAAATTGGTGTTTTGTAGTTGTAACACACTTTCTAATAACATCATATAAGGCTGCCGAACGTACGTGACATATGACAGCACTAAAATATAGTCGTAGCTCATAACTGATTGTATTCCTTGCTTCATTAGGTTCATATGTGACAATCATTTTGAGAAAATGCACTATGCAAACCATATTCAGAATCTTGACCAGCTAGCATTTTTCATTATAAGAACACTTCCTGTCACACATTTCCCTAAGGTTTCAAATACACAAGCACCGAGTACGCATATATTCACACCAGGTACATCCATCCTCTATTTATGTCAACTGCCAGAATTGGGACCACCTCTGTTCATTGGTATTGGAAATGAAGGTTGTTATATACACAGAACACAACCCTAAGCAGCACGAGGATGCATGGCAGCGAGTACAAGCTGCATACATTTGCATCTCCAAGTGTGCCCTAGAGCTGACATGAGGTAAAACAAAAAAAAAAAAAAAAATCTGCTGCACCAGCTGACAGACGTAAAAGGAAGAGAAATATACCAATGTCAACGTGTATGGATTTGATGCCCAGACACATGAGGTCTTACTATTGCTTCCAGATATTGTATATATTGTTAAATGAAAAACAGTTCTTAAAGAAAACCTTCCCTGAAATGAGCATGAAGACTACTATTGCTAAAGTATCATTCTTTAAATGCTAAGTGCCTGGCTGATCCTCTTGCTTTAGTAGTTTTAGTAAGATTTACTAAAGGAATGAGGACTGTTTACTTTGTAAAGTGAATGTTCACTGAGCTTACTAACCACTTGCTGACTAAGCCTTTTCTGGAACTTTTTGTTTACAAGTTTAAATTGGTATTTTTTGCTTGAAAATTACTTTGAACCCCCAAACATTATATATATATTTATTTATTTATATATATACATATATATATATATATATATATATATATATATATATATATATATATATATATATATATATATATGTATATATATATATATATATATATATATATATATATATATATATATATATATATATATATATATTAGCAGAGACCCTAGAGAATAAAATGGCAAATGTTGCAATATTTAATATGACACTGTATTTGCACAGTGGACTTTCAACATTTTTTTTGGGGGGGGGGGGGGGATACACTTTAATGAATAAAAAAAACAAAAAACAAGACACTAAAGTAAGCCCCATTTTACTGTATAATGTGAAAGATGTTGTTACGCCAAGTAAATAGATACCTAACATGTCATGCTTTAAAATTGTGTTCGCTCGTGGAATGGAGACAAATTATGGTACTTAAAAATCTCACTAGGTGATGCTCCAAAAATGTTTACAGGTTACCTGTTTAGCGTGACAGGGGTTCTAGAATTATTGCTCTCGCTCTAACGATCGCGGCGATACCTCACATGTGTGGTTTGAATACCGTTTACACATGCAGGTGTGACTTACGAAACTGTTCGCTTCTGCGCACAAGCTCGGAGAACTGGGGCACTTTAATAATTTTTATTATTATTTATTTAACTTTTTATTTTTACACTGCCCATTTTTTTTAATCTAATTTATTCCTATTACAAGGAATGTAAACATCCCTTGTAATATAAATAAGTATAACAGGTCCTGTTTATTGAGAGATCTGGGGTCAATAAAGACCCCAGATCTGTAATTTACCCTTAAAAGCAAAACAACTAATAAAATAAATAAAATTACACTGACTGTATAAATAAATAAAAAAACATCTCTTTAAGCCCAACGTCGGAGGTCCCTCTGATCCTCCAAGGGCATACAGCCAAGTGGGGGTATCTTACCCTCACTCGACTTCCTGCGTAGCCATCAGCCGCATAAGATCGGTTCCAGGCTTACTGATGGCTTCAGTAGGCTTAGGAATGACCCGGAAGAGGCGGAGGAGGGGGACACCTATCCTGCTGCCTCTAAAAGTGATCCTGTGGTGAATCCACCATTGGGATCACTGATTCTGATTCAACCCAGAGAATAAAAAGATACCGGGGTTATGGCAACCAGCTGCTACTATAGTTCTGAGAATTTTATGACACATTTTTCCTAAGACTTTCCCTAAGAACTTTCATTCAAAATTCTATCCATTTTTGGCCTGCTTAACCCAAAATAAGTATGCAGCTAAAGATTTTCAACTTTAATTTTCCTGATTTGCAAACTTGTTCAAGGACAGTGACTTCATAGTGCTGATGCCTGTGTAAGAGCCAGGCAAATATAATTTAATGGAGTTGCTCAGCAATAGCAATCCCGTTGTTTCTCTTTTACTTTAAAGCAATACTTGCACTTTTGCCAGAAAGATGATTACATTGTCCTTTCCCTTTTCACAGCTATCGTGCAGTGTTTTGGATTGGGGTGGGAGGCCTAATGTAATTAGTGGACCTTACTTTTTAGTGAAATGTCCACTTGAAGTAATAGTGATAGTTTTAGAGATGCTAAATTAATGGTATTCCTTTGTAGTTCTACTCTAAGCACATAAAGGCATCATCCCAGTTTGGGCTTTTTTATTGCCTTGAGAGAAATCTCATCTCAAGAAATGCGAGTTACATATTCATTTTTTTGTCTGCAACAATTGCCACAAGCAAACTAATGCATTCAAGAGAAGCTTATAGTGGAGTGTATAAGCATAAGCCTGAGTCTTTTTCCCACTGGAATGTGACAACTTTCATTAGTAAATATTCTGAACATATGACATCTCAGATAACTGGATGCCAAGTTATAATCACTTACTGGCTGATTAAGCAATATCATTTAAATGAAGAACTCACTTGTACAGGCGATATAAGGTGGATCAGAATGGGCTCGGTAATAACCATCTTCACAGTCACAACGGGATGAGCCTTCCCTGTCAGAGAAGCTGTGTGCTGGGCACCGTGAGCATTGCAAGTCTTGAGATGACGATTTATAGAATCCACGACCACATGCTAAGAAGGGGGAAAAAGACAAGATAAGATATCTACTGAAAAAAACAGCTCTCTGCTGGATTAAGGCTTTTTTTGCAATGTACTTAAATACATATATTTTTAGATATATAAGGAAACTATTCAAAGTTTTGGTACTTATAAAATGCATAATCACGAATTAGTAAAACTGCACCAAGTGTTCCACAAAACACAAAATATATGTCTTAAAGTGATACTAAAGCTTTTTTTTTTAAAATAACAAACATGTCATACTTACCTCCACTGTGAAACTAGTTTTGCACAGAGTGGCCCCCGAACATCCTCTTCTGGGGTCCCTCGGCAGCTCTTGTGGCTCCTCCACGCATTAGATAACTCCCTAGGAGAAGTGCTCTCCCGAGGGGGTTACCTTGCGGGTGCGCTCCTGAGTCATTCATTTGGCATCCACAGACGCCAGATGTATGACTCGGCCCCACCCCGCAGCAGCGGGAGCCAATGGCAGTGCTATGATCAATCTATCCAATCAAAGCCAGGACTCCATGGAGAGAAGCACGAAGCGTCACCGCAGAGGAGATACAGGGGCTCAGGTGAGTAAAGCGGGGTGTTGGGGGGCCGGTGACTGCCAGGTGTCTTTTCACCTTAAAGCATAGGATGCATTAAGGTGAAAAAACACAAGCCTTTACAACCCCTTTAACTGTGCATGACCAGAGGTTTGTAACAAAGCCCATCTTTAGAATACACATTTTTCAGCTTTGCATAGGGCAGGCAAGTTAGACCCTCTTTTTTTTTCCTTTCCAATTAAACAGACTTCCTAGGCTTTAATGCCGAATTCCAATATGTTAAGATTGAAGTTTTTTATTTTAAATGCTGGCATATCTATATATTTACATTTTCTTTTCTATTCCAAAATATATTTTCCAGATGGAATAAACTTGCCTAATGCAGTCCTATCCTGACCTTTACCCCCCAACCTTCCAATTACTGCAGCAGAAGTTATGCTAACATGTCATAAACATCCCAGTTAAACAGGTACCAAAATATAGGCATGCATCTAGAAACCAAGGTGTGCTTTATATTTTCACTCAGAAACAAAGTTATTATCATAAACATGCAAAGGGACTATTAAAGGAGTTGTAAAGGAAAAACAATTTTTGCCTAAAATTAATGTCTGCAAGGTAGACAGACAGACTAGTGTAATGATTATGTTAAAAAATGAGTAAATGCCTATTAAATTCCTTCATCTATATCACCTCCGGCGTTCTAGTTTTATGTTCTCTCATTCACTTCCTGGTTTGCATCGCTCGTTCATGTAAGAACTACATTTCCCAGTATGAATTGCGGCACGCCCAGTAATTCAAACCTCCTTGAAGTCTCTAACACGTAGAGAGCATCCTGACACACAGATGTAGTTCCCAGGAGGGGGTGAGGACGTTACTGACCACCGCAGTAAAGCCTCCCTTCTCGGTGGTGAGTAACAATCAGACAAGCAGGAAGTGAACAGAAAAGGGAAGAAATAGAGCAACTTCTGAGCAAAAACGAACAATGAGGAAGTGAAAAGAGGAATGTCTGCAGGTAAAGGATGCTTATTATGAAAAAAAATGTTTTCCTTTACAACTCCTTTAAATGCAAAGGAGCCGACATTATCAGGTGCCCAAAAATGAGGAACATAGAGGTGGAAAAAGTGTTCCTAAGTCTAGGAGCCTCCTGGTAACCCACATTTACACTAACTCAAGTTAGTGTGTCTGTTTATAGGCCTTTGTGTTTAATGATGACATCATGCACTGCACAACAATATTTCTTAGAAGTGCTGCAATCATTGTTCATTTCCTCTTACTGGAGAAAAGGAGCCTGCTATCTAAAATAGTTATAATGGCCAAGCACTGATTTGGCTAACAATGCCCTGTATAAGACGCTTGGCAGCATAAAGCACTAAAAAAATTGACAGGAATGGTTGCAAAAAAAATTGACTGTTTAATTTAGAAAAATAGAATGGTTGGAGATGGGCAATATTGTAGCTTTGTAATCAGTCAGAGTGTGTAGTTCTAAGATCTCTGACAAATGATCTGTTCTTTTATGCCCATCTCTGCTCTTCTGTAATTTAACATAATCATATTAGCCCACTGTTATATCACATCATGAGAAAGGTCCAATTTGCAGTTAGTGTTTTTTTTTATTTTAACAAACTTCTTTCTCCTTGATCCTTCCAGCACCCAAATCCATAACTCTGCCATAATGTTATAACAAAAAGGAAACATCTACAATTGTTTCAATTTAACAGAAGATCATCATTGTGGCGGTTAGCCAAAAAAAGGGAACAAAAGCTCAGACAGAATAGTTTTATTCTCTTTTTCCATTTATATTCCTTTAAGAGAGAAAATCCATTGTCAATGTTGTGGTTAAGGGAGCTGCTGGTGAATCATGAGAAAACTATTTGGTGAAGCTAAAGCAATAAGGGTCTAGCTATTCAGCTTTCATTATAACTTGGATTAACATGTTAGGAAGAGAATATTACCATGTGGTCTCCTGAGGTCTGCATATATGCATGTTTCCTTACCAAATACTAAAAACGGTAAAAACACTGCAGTGACAATGGTCTCCTTAAAAGGAATTATTTTGCCTCATATGCCCTTCAGAGGGAAACAGACTACTTGAAATATTTTGTTGATTTCAGGCATTTCACTTTGATATTTTTATTGTCACCAAAACAAGTATGATGCTCAAAGATCAAAGAAAACATTACTTTGACAGCCAAACGCTAGAGGTTGCAAACAGATAGATTGCTGTATTTTGTTAAACTGAACATATAAAAAGACCTAGCTAAAGACATGCTCATTTAAAAATAATAACTTCAGGCAATTTATATTCATTCTACAGTATAAGGTATATCAAATCTGGAGGTGATCCCAGTGGTATATGAAAATTAGCTGCAGACATTTATACTAAGACAAGACTGTGACCCCAGGTTCCTGCAGATTTTATCCAATGCCCCCCACAAGATTTACATTTTCAAACATTTAACACAGCTAGTGAACTGCTGCAGCTTAGGTTATAAAAATATTTTCTGTCTTCTGTATTCAAATGAATGCTTCCCTTTTTTTCCAATGACCTCCACTCATCATAAACCTCATCAAGGCTTATCATATGGAATTTCTCAATGTGCCTATGGGATGACAACACTCTACAAGCAAAGTGATGATGTCCCACTATTTTTACAAGGCTGCCAATTCTCATCTAGGCCTATTCTTTTTTTTTTTTCTTCTTCTTCTTCTTCTTCTTCTTTTTTATATTTAGTTTATCATTTATTCTTCATCTCGTATCTTTCACCATTCATTCTTCACATAATTTAATCATTTCCGCTTTCACTTTTTCTTTTTCAACCCTTTCATATTATTTTCATTTTCTATTTTCTACTTTTCTCCACCTCATTCCTTATTTTTTTTGTGAATGAATGAATGACTTGTATAGCGCTACACATGCGAACTGAATCGCCTCTAGGCGCTTTTCCAGCCAGTGTCTGCTAGGCTGGTGCGGTCATTTTACCCCATAGGATCTCGACGCGCTTTGTATTTATTTTTTCTCATTTTACTTCACTATTCCTCTCCTAACAGCAAGAACAATTAACTGCACACACCTGACAGCTTTTTATACACTTTGAGTGACCACCAATGATGCTTAAATACTCCCCACATGTATGGGATCTCTGGGGGGGGCAGAGCAAGACAAGTTGGGGGCTGAGGTTGTCACTCTCATTACCACTACAGGACTCCATGGATGTGCGGCACTAGGGATTCCTTCATCTTTTCCCCTAGTCTGGTAAACATATGCTCCTGCCGTACTAGCTTGAAGCCGTGTTACAGGAAGTAATACAGGTACAAAGACAAACAGCAGTGGTACCAGAGGTGGGTAGCAAAGAATGGGTAATGCCAGTAATGACCCAAATCAGCCATGTACAAAGGCAGCTATTTCACTCTCTACAATTCTCCTTTTTGCTTTTGAAACGCTTTCAGCCAGGTTGATAATGAGGGAGTCGAATGCCTGGCCTGCACATCAGCACTGCGGTCACATTTGCTAAGTGAGGGATAGAAACATTGCAATACTAGTCAGTACCAGTGTGCAAAGGTGTATTTGCTTTGGAAGAATAAATCATGTTGGGTTTCCGACATGTGTGGATCTTGACACGTTATGCTAAAATATTTGTTTAGTTCTTTGCATTTTAGAATGGGGTGTCTCGAGCTTGTGCAAAATTTTAAAGGATGCCCTGACTGATAAAAAGATTGAGAAACACTGACTGATCTAGATAACACAAATAATACATTTGATTGAATACAGACTATCATATAGGGAAGATCTGACAATATTGCAATAACTTGTTTAATTATTTTTCAAATAGAAACCTATCCAAAAAGAGCCAAGCTTATTTCAGCATTACAGAGTGCTACAAATGTCAAAGCAATAAAGTCACTGTGTTGAAATGTCATTTATTTTTCAAAATGAACAAGTAAAAAATGCCACATGCTTGCAGTAGTTTAGATGTCAAATGTAAATTTAGACACTTGCTTAGGTAAGGCTCTTTGAAAGAAACACCTGGGAGGCCAACAGGGAAGCAATGAAAATGAAGTGGAAGCTTTGCATAATGCATTCGTGTTGTATTTAAGCTTTATTTGGCTTTCTCAGGTTATCGGACTAATGCCATGCTAAGTATTCACATTAAGATATATCCATGTAAGCTGCAGAGACTCACCTCACTAACTGAATATCATAACGTCAGCCAACCTCATACATTTGCAAGAGAAGCCATGTATATTTATTAGAACTTTCATTTCATCACTTGGAAAAGGGAAAAACATGCCAAATCTAAAGATGCTTCACAAGATAAAAATTAAAGAAACTCGATGCTTTGCATTTAGTTTAAATAAGCAAATGTCACTGCTTGCTGATTAAACACCACATATTTTGTGTATTAGAAATCAGACATTACTAAGAATTTAAAATGACACATTAAAAGTCTATGCATCAAAAAAGCACCAACAAATTTACTAGGAAATATATACATCGGTTAAGTCAATAATTTGGAAAGAGCAAAAAATGGGAACCTGTTAGCTTATGTAAACTTTTTATAATAAATAAAATGCTATTACTTTTTTTAGCCAGAAAACTCTTTTTTGCCTCCTTGATTTAGCTTCACTTTGTTACAGCAGACTGGCTTCCCTAACTCCTCTGGGCCACTCCCTGTCCACTGAGAACACTTCACAGGACATCACTGGACCGAGTAAGGCTGGCCAAACATTATACAATGTTCTTGTACAATTTTCATTTAGATTTACAAAACACATATAATATGAGGTTAAACCTAAACACTTTCAATTTGTATTCAATCAGGCAGGCCCTTGCATTACATAGTTGAAGGTAAATCTAAAAGAATTTGAATAAGAAAATTGTACAATGTATGACCAACTTACGACAAGAAAGTTAAGCCCCGTACACATGGGCCAAGCTGGCATACACATTGTTCCATGTGTATGCCAGCTGATCTGACAGACGAGCATACTGGAGAACCAGCAGCCGACCAGCTCCTGATCAGCACTCTCAGCAAATAGCTGAGAGCGCTGATTGGAGTATTCTGGCCAGGGGGCCATCCAGCACATCTCAGTGGGAGAGATCACTGTACTCTTGTGGGATCATTAGTACAGCGGCTCCACCTGGAGCTGACAGGTCTTTGTTTTTTCGTTCAACCTGGAAAAAAAAATAATAGTGTGTACCAGGCTTTAGTCCTTTAGTTACATAGTCACATAGTAGGCAAGGCCGAAAAAAGACACAAGTCCATCAAGTCCGACCTATGAAACCAAGGTAAGGTAACAAATGTAAGTAAATTAAAGAGGAACACAGATTCCTATGGCCGCCTTAACTATAAGCTTAAAGTGTTTGTTACCCTATAAAAAAAAAAAAGATCCTGTGCCCTTGAAGCATGTTATACAGCACAGTGTCTGTGCTGTGCAATTTGGCCTCTGTATCACCTAAAAAAACAAGCTGATCCTGCCTGGCTATGCCCTCCCTTCTGTAAACTAACCACTGTAAATCATGGCTGCTGATCCCTGACACCATGGTCAGTTTATGTGCCTCCGTCATCCACAGCCCTGTTATCTGCTCTCCTGTGTTCTCCTCCCCCTCCTCTCCCTGCCAGCTCTGTCCACTCCAGGATCCTCCCTTCTTGGTGCAATCAAATCTATAATATAAGCATGCCATTATTATATAAAGCTATGTGTCTCTGTGCCTGTGCTGTATAAAAAAGATGAAGATTATACCATATTTTAGAGCGTCTCCAGGCTCTCTCTCCTTCCAGGCTGACGTCAGCAACCGTGCTCAGCCCTGCCCGCTATAGCTGTCAGCTGGGCAGAAGAAAGAGCAGAGGAGTCACGTGAGGACCGGGAGCCGCTCTGATATATGGTATGATAAAGCACAGGCACAGGGGCACATAGCGTTACATAACAGAGGGGGTGGAATGATCATCATATAGTGGGTTAACAACCACTTTAATTACTGCTGATAATTTTTGCTGCAAATAAGCATGACCTTTTCTTTTAGACTTCATGTACACAGACATTTTCAGGTATGTTCTATGCCTTCTTAGCAACTGCAGCGCCCAGGGAGATAAAGATGGCATGTACTTTACACACTGCCATTCAAGTGAATGGTTGTTTGTGGCCATAATCATGTAAACGATGAGGTTTCTGTGCATAGGCATTTTCCCCCACATGTGTGTGGAATGTATTTCCCTAACCCTGTTTACTGTATGACAACCTAAAGTTACCAATCAGGTTTAAAGCAGCATTAAACCCAAAAGCAAACATTTATTATATTGCAGAATACCAATTCTTAGATATGATGTCTGCATTAGTTTCCTTTTTTAGGTTTTCTTTCTTGTATTTTTATCTGGTGATTTAGCCAGTAAAGCCAAGTACACATAATCGCAAAATCATAAAAAAAATACTGCTTTTGAAGTGATTGTACGATAATCTGATCGTTAGTGCACAGGTGTCATCCAAAATTTTACTAAAGGGTTAAAAAGTTTAGTTTCAAACTTTTTCTCATACGATAACAGATTGTGCGATTTTCCTGTAATCAGTACAGTTTTCCCCAGAAAATACAATACACATACATTACATCACTTCTGAATTTTTTTTCTGTCGTACGAGAATTTTCGTACGTTAGTAACCTATTAGTTATGAGACAGACCACATAACACTTGGAGGGTGTGCTTAAAATAATCAGCGTTTATTTATTTATGTAAAACCTTTATCCCAAAACGGAGTATTAGTTGGAGTTTGGCTTCAATGTGTAACGTAATTAAATCTGCTAGTACTTCTAAAGCCTCGTACACATGATACAATTGTTGGCAAGGGATTGTCTGTTGACAGACTGTTGTCCTAAAATCTTAGGCTGCATTCACACCTGAACACGGCGTATTGTACCGCGACAAATTGCGGCGTTTTGTCCCGCGATTTTCCGCGACAAAACGCGGCATTTTTTAGCCTACAATACGCCGGAGGGGTGATTAACATTGTTGGCTATGCCCAACGCCGAAAGCCGCCTGAAAAAAAGGGTCCGGGACTTGTTTTGAGCTTCAGGCGTTCGGCGTTTCGGCGTTCGGCGTGGAGATGTGAACCATCTCCATAGCCGACAATGTTAAATCACCCCGCCAGCGTATTGCAGGCTGCAATAGCGTCGGGCGTAAAAACGCCTAACCGACAATTGTTGTCCAATTTTCCGCCAACAAATGTTGGATGACAGGCTAGTAAATATTCGGCGACAATGGTTTGACGTCAGATTTTCTGATGGTCAGTACACAAATCTGTCACACAAAAGTCGAAAGTATAAACACGCATGCTCGCAATCAATGCTCACCAAACACAAAATTAGCAGAAGGGGCCCAAGGTGTATAATACAGGAGATGTGTTATTGGTCAGATCACCAGGAGAAAAAAGAGGGGAAAAGCCTAAAAAAATAAACCTAATACAGCCACCACATCTGATGATTGGTAAGCTGCAATATATAACATTTTTGGTTTTGGGTTTAATACTACTTTAAAAACAAAAGCAAAATTTGAATACGTTATTGGTTGCTAAAGGCTTTTGTACTTTGTACATTTTACTATTCACTTTTCCTCGGCAAACAAAATACGTTTTGTTTTTATTGAAGCTTCTTATATAAAATGTGTGCTGGTATAAATCTGACAAGCTTAATTTTGCACCAAGATTCCATCAAAATTAGACAAAAATGTGCAAGCAATAATGTTTGTTAATGGATGCCCTTGCAAACAATCTAATGTGAGCAAAACCTCAGGAGTAGATTTTGCAGACGCATGCACACACACGCACGCACGCAGACACAAACAACCTTAACATCTTGTACATTTTAATTCTCAAAAGAAATGTTCACAGATTCTGTGCGATAAAAATAGGAGAAACAGGAGGGGGGAAAGTATTACAATATGAAGAAGGAAGGATGTAAATCAACAGAAATTTGTTCTATCCATTTATAACTATGAATTAGAATACTGAGAATGTTAGAGCTCAGGTGATTTCACGCTGTATAGAAATGATACTTCTAACCACATTTTCTTCATTGTGGATCATTTTGTATACATAGTACAGAAATTAGATGTCATTCTGTGTTATTACAAGTTGTTCCTGCTCACAACGTTATATGGCTACATTGCTAAAGAGACAGGAATTTTGTTGAAAATGAAATTTCAAGGTGACCGCTACGTTTTTGACTAGATTAAAATAACATACTGTATAAATACACAATACACAGTCCATGCAGGGATGCTTTTTAACTTTCCAGTATACAGATAAATGTCAGTATATTACCCTGCCTTGATACTACTTGTATGTGAATATTGGGATGTGGTGCCATGTACACAGTACACACATACCAGCCCATTAGTTACATTGCTAAATACACATACAAGGTTTACACACACTCTCCTTCACCTATATATGGTATTTAAGTGCAGTCAACACACTTGGCAATAATCAACAGGTTTACAATAAGGATTACTGACAATTGTTTGTTTGTGAGGATCTGTAGATAACGATGGAGCACTCTGTGGGGTGATTTAGCAAGTGTAAAGAATGTTCACAAATAACATTTCCATAGTGTGTTAAATAATTTGAAATAGTGTTAAATTCAAATCAAAGTTAAGTCAAAATATTATTTTTTTAACTACCTAGCACATGACTAGGTATTAAAAGTGATCATATTCATTAAACTAAGTGAACATTCACTTTGCTACTGCTTTACTAAATCAAGTTCAAAGAACTGTTGTCCATATTGGAGCTGTATTTTGTGAAGATTTAACAAAGATATGCTGAATGTTTATCAGACATGAACAACATTGTACCATGCTAAGCACAAAAAATATTACTGGTGACAGAATAGGAGATAGCTGTTAAAATTGGTTTCTAACTTGTAGGAAGATCTTCCTCTACAGGCAATCGTCTTTGAGAAATTGGGTGCGTTTCTGCACAAACTATCCTGCCTCTGCAATTGGGATTTAGGACCAGCCTGGTTTGTGTGATAAGGGTGTCTAGATCACAAGATTGGCCACCCAAAAGTGGAACTTCCGCTCATTTGTTTCCTCCCCCCTCCGATGACACAACTGCCACCTTTTGGGGGGGGGGCAGGATACCCGTCTTTGACAGGTATCCTTTTCCCACTTCAGGAAGCCACAACCAAAGATATTAACGTCACTGGGAGGCTTAATCCTCCTCCCCATCGCCAGGCTAGTCGGAGAGAGGAACAGAGCCTTGCTCATGCACAGTAGGGTTCCTGGGGTGAAGCCGTAAGGAGAATTGGCTGAGGCCTCAAAGAGACTATTTGAAAGTGAACTGGGCTTCCAAAGGAGAATTCACCTAATGATGAGTGTTTCCCATACAATCTTTGAGATAGCACAAGATGCATGCTAGAATGTATAATCTAAGGCCCCATACACACGAGAGGATTTATCCGTGGATACGGTGCAGCGGACCGTATCCGCGGATAAATCCTCTCGAGGATTTGCGCGGATTTCCATGGAGTGCACTCACCATCGAATCGAAATCCGCGTCGAAATCCTCTGGCGATGACGTGTCGCGCCGTCGCCGCGATTATGACGCGGCGACGTGCGCGACGCTGTCATATAAGGAATTCCACGCATGCGTCCAATCATTACGACTCATGCGGGGGATCCCTTCGGACGGATGGATCCGGTGAGTCTGTACAGACCAGCGGATCCATCCGTTGGGATGGATTCCAGCGGATAGATTTGATAGCATGTCATCAAATATTTATCCGCTGGAAATCCATCCCAGGGGATAAATATCCGCGGAAACAGATCCGCTGGAGTGTACACACCATAGGATCTATCCGCTGAAACCCATTCGCTGGTATTTTTCAGCGGATGGATTCTATCGTGTGTATGGGGCCTAAGATCAGAAAAATGTATCCTTAGTTGGAATTTAGGTTTGACCAAATAATTTCTAGATATATGTGTTATAAAATGCGAATTTTAGCAAGTTCCTGATGAACTGAAATTTATTATAAAATGCGAATTTTAGCAAGTTCCCGATGAACTGAAATTTGTTACATGGGTGGCCTTGTCACCACCCTCCTGCTCCACATCTTTCCACTTTAAAATAGGAGGAACCAAATAGAAATATGTCAATTAATATTTTTGGCTGTCAGAATACAATAGCCACAGAGGGAATCTGTTCTCGGTTTTCTTCATTTAACATAATTATGTATGGACAGCTTTGGAGCCGAGAGCATTTCTGACAGATCAAAATGAATTTTTCTGTACCTGCAGGGTGTTTAAAGGGAAGACGTAAGGAGTAATGCACATGCATTTCATAAATGTACTACATTTCTTTACCTTGTCATAAGCTTTAATAAGTGCAGTGCAATGTTAACTTGACAGCTGAAATCTAATAAATGCAACACTTGTTTGATTGATCACTGTAATGCCGCGTACACACGATAATTTTTTGGCATGAAAAAAAAACGACATTTTTCGGCATTTAGAAAAAACAATGTTTTTCCAACTTCATAATTAAAACGACGTTACCCACACACCATCGTTTAAAAAAAATGCTCTAGCAAAGCGCGGTGATGTACAACAGCAATACTATGATCAGGTCCAAACTAGAGTTGCAAAAAAACTTGTCTAATGAATAAAGACAGTTGTAAAATGAACATTGTACTTCATTTTCTTTTAATGATTAGAATGAAAGAACATTTTATAGATAAGCAATCAATATTGTTAAAGTGGTTTAAACCGTAACTGAATTTCTGTTACAAATATTTTTAAAGCTAGCTACAAAAACAGGATAATTGATGCAGAAATGTAATACAGGAAGGAGTACTTCTCCTTTCAGATCTGAATATCAACAACCCTGGTATTGATCAAGGGTTTCATCAAGAAAAATAATTTAAACTGCAGAATCTAAACTACTTTAATTAATTATTAATTAATAAGAACCAAACTGTTATGCATATATAGATACAAAGCCCAATACATGTATCAGTGTTAAACACTCAGTATGCACAAGCTTGTTCTGGGTAAGGCCCCTTTCACACAGAGCTTGCTCCACTCAGTTCAGCAGGAGATCCATGAGTCAGACCTGTATAGGAGGGATGTCAGTATTTGGACACTTGTGCCCATTCAGTGTGCCTCTGCACAGCACATCGGATATGATGGCTTTATGGACAGTCAGGTTTAAAAGGACTTGTATATATTTATACCAGGCTATCTCCAATGCATCACACTAAGATCCAGGGAAAAAAAGAAAAGGACGCAGTCCTTCTTTTTTTTTTTTTATAGACCTTAACAGACTTGGGGGTAGGCAGGTATAAATGGACACAAAACCTTTTAGATCATTTATTTTTTAATCTAAAATAAATGTGTCCGAAACCAGTAAACCAATGCAAAATACAACCCATTAACTGCAAAAACAAGAGTAACCAATAAAGGTCCATGTTGTAATGCCAACAAATCAGGTGAATTTTAATCTAGTATGGAATACTGAACATTGTACTCGTGTTGCTCTTTGCACTGTTCAATGTGAATGTGGGACTTACAGTATGATACAAAAAGCACAACACTGAATAAATTAAACAACAGATATTCTGGTTTATTATCTTTTCATCAGTTAATAGCTGAAAAAGGAAGAGAAAGGTGACACGATCTGTTAATTCAGCAAGACAGTTAATGAGACATGATGTTTTACTGTTGTCTGGTAAAATGAAAAAAAAAAAAAAAAAAACAGAGGTCTTTTATTAGGACAGTTACAGGCACAATAACTGTACATATGGTGAACCTGCATAACAAAGTCCTAGGATTCACAACGTGAGCTTTCAAATATTTGTCATGTTACTGTCTGCTCTGCTATAATTCAGTAAGAATACACAGCTAGCAGGAATTGTGCTCCCACAGTCAATGTTGCTGACCTCATCTTTGGATGGACAGGTCCAGAATTCTTATTTTAATCATATTGACAGCTCACACTGGGAGTAATTACAACAATCAAACTCAATTCCAGACCTCCTGTTTCACATACAATGCAATTTCTCATACTGAAAATGAACTGCAGACGATATATCACCATTCAGAAAATGCAGATCAAGATTTATGACTGTTCACAAGATTCAAAATTACAAATATACAGATGATGACAATGCTGCAAGAAATAAGGCAGCGAACTGTCTGTCATACCTTCTTAGGGAATATATGAAAGCACAGCAAGTATGTGTAGTATGAACTATTCTAAAATAAAATGTAAAAAAAGCATTTTCTAATTTTCAGCACACCAGTTAGTAATAGATTGGTGCTGGGAAGAAAAGGAAGTGATGCAACCTAAATAACAGAAATGTATCACCATAATTTCTTAGGGATTTAAATAAAAACCTCTTAGTATAAACAATAAAGAAATAGTAGTACCATCATCCTAAAAGTCATTTAGAATTGAATTAGGACTAGAGGGACCCCAAGAACCTAGGAGACCAAGAAAAAGAAAGGGGCAAGAGGACTATATTGGTACTGTGTAAGGAGATAAACTCAAGGAGTAGAAAAGTAAAAGATATGTATCATTTATTAACATGATATCAAAAAGAGACAAACATGGTCATAAAATACATCAAAACAATAATATCAAGCAATAGACATATTGCGAGGCCAACCATACAGGTCACCGAGCTAAGATGGTAAACATCTTAGCTCGGTGACCTGTATGGTTGGTCTCGCAATATGTCTATTATTTATTTTAAGTTTTATTTAACCACTTCAGCCCCAAACTATTTGGCTGGCCAAAGACCAGAGCACTTTTTGCGATTCGGCACTGTGTCGCTTTAACTGACAATTACGTGGCCGTGTGACGTGGCTCCCAAACAAAATTGATGTCCTTTTCCCCCCACAAATATAGCTTTCTTTTGGTGGTATTTGATTACCTCTACGTTTTTTATTTTTTGTGCTATAAACAAAAAAAGAGCGACAATTTTGAAAAATAAGCAATATTTTTTACTTTTTTGCTATAATAAATCTCCCCCAAAAAATACATTAACCTCCTGGGCGGTGTTCCCGAGTCTGACTCGGGGTGAGATTTTTGGGCTAGGATCGGTAACCCCGAGTCAGACTCGGGCTCGCCTCGCTGGATGTACAGGGAGTTTTACTTACCTTGTCCCTGGATCCAGCGATGCCACCGCGCTGTGTGAGCGAGCGGGACCTCGCTCGATTCACACAGTGCCTCCGTGTGACGCCGATCTCCGTTCCCTGCGACGTTACGACGCACGGGGACGGAGAACGGCGCCAAATTCAAAAAAGTAAACAAACACTATACATACAGTATACTGTAATCTTATAGATTACAGTACTGTATGTAAAAAAAACACACCCCCCTTGTCCCTAGTGGTCTGTCCTGTGTCATGCATGTCATTTTATATAATAAAAACGTTTCTTTCTCCCTGCAAACTGTAGATTGTCCATAGCAACCAAAAGTGTCCCTTTATGTCAAAAATAGTTTTAGATCAGCTAAAAAACAGCGATAATAAATTATAATCACTTGCAGAATTGTGCGATAGCGATTTGTGGGGAAATTCGTCATAAAAAAAAAAAATAATGACAGCAACAATTCTGCAACTGAGCAAATTTCAGTGATTTTGATTTGATTACATTATTGAATAATTTTTATTATAATTATATTATTATTTGTTATAATTATTTATAATTATTTATTATATTATAATTTATAATTTTGTTTTTAAAAAAATGTCATACCCGGGATGCCTATTAGAAGCTTGTTTGGTCAGATTTAAGTGAGTTATTTCTAAAAATGACAGACCTACAATATAAAACGCCAAATTTCATTGCAAATAATGGTACCGCTTTCAGCATGTTTTTTCTGAAAGAATCATACCGCCAGGGAGGTTAAAAAACATTTTTTTCCTCAGGTTAGGCCGATACGTATTTTTCTACATATTTTTAGTAAAACAAAATCACAATAAGTGTTTATTGATTGGTTTGCACACAAGTTATAGCGTCTACAAAATAGGGGATAGCTGTATGGAATTTTTATTAATGATTGTTTTTTACTAGTAATGGCGGCGATCAGAGATTTTTATCGAGACTGCGGCATTATGGCGGACACATCGGACACTTTTGGCGCTATTTTGGCACCATTCACATTTACACAGTGATCAGTGCTATACATATGCACTTATTACTGTGTAAATGTGAGTGGCAGTGCAGGGGTTAACCAGGAGGGGGCACTGAAGGGCTTAAGTGTGTCCTAGGAATGTGTTCTAACTGTAGGGGGCTGGACTACGTGTGTCAGGACACTGATCACTGCTCCCGGTTACAGGGAGCTGTGATCAGTGTCCTGTCACTAGGAAGAATGGGGAAATGCTTGTTTACATTAGAGACTATTGCAGGTATCCCTGCAGACATCGAGTCCGTGGGACCTGTGATCACAGTCATGGAGCTGGCGGCGGGCGCGCGTGCACGTCGCCGGCAGCGCACACCCCACAATGCCGCGTCTTAAAGGTGGCGTAAAGGTACGTTAATATGCCTGAACGTGCCATTCTGCCGACGTATATCGGCGTGAGCCGGTCGGCAAGCGGTTAAGACTAAAATAAGTCTGACTGTACTGAAAGGTGTAATGATAGTGTCAGTGGTCTTTAAAGGGGTTGTAAAGGTAAATGTTTTTTCACCTTAGTGCATCCTATGCATTTGGGTGAAAAAACATCCAACAATACCGGACCCCCCCTTATACTTACCTGACCCCTCGAAAGTCCTGCGCTTGCCCTCAACATCCTCTTCGCCGCTCAGCCTGGCCGTTGATTGGCTACACTGGATGGATTGAAAGCAGCGCAGCCATAGGCTCACGATGCTGTCAATCACATTCAATGACGTGGCGCGCCGGGGGCGGTGCCGAGTGAAACAGTGAGCGGCAATAGCCACCGGCTGTATCACGGTGGCGCGCCCGCAGGAACCCAAAACCATGCGAGCTTGCTCGCATTAAGGTGTTGAGTCCTTGTGGGGGGGAGCAGAAACAGCCGCTGAGGGACCCCAGAAGACCAGGTTCGGAGCCACTCTGTGCAAAATAAGCTGCACAGTGGAGGTAAGTATAACATGTTTGTTATTAAAAAAAATAACTTCCGCCTACAACGCAACTGGAGAGGGAACGCCCCTCCCGGGAGATGCTTTAAGGGCCCACATTGCAGTGATACCAAAGGAGGGTAAAGACCTGCTACGATGCCAAAACGATCGTCCAATCTCACTGCTCAATGTGGATCTCAAGATGTTTACAAAAATCCTATCCATGCGTCTCATAGACTTGATGCCCCAACTGATCCACCCTGACCAGGTCGAATTTGTCCCCACTAGAGAAGCAAGCGATAATACTATCAAAGCTATCAACATGATACTCGCTGCCCGGACTAGGAAGATCCCACTGTTGCTCCTCTCGACGGATGCCGAGAAAGCGTTCGACAGGGTGAGCTGGCCCTTCCTGTTCGAAACTCTCCGACATATAGGACTGAGGGAACGCATGATGAAGTGGGTGCAAGCAATATACTCCCGCCTGTCGGCCCAGGTCAAGGTCAATGGCCAACTCTCCTCTTCATTTCAGATAACGAACGGCACAAAACAAGGTTGTCCCCTATCACCTTTGATATTTATCCTTACCCTTGAACACTTTTTGTGTCTAGTCAGAGACAACCCCAATATCACAGGACCTCATCTAGACGCCACCTTGTCCCCGAAGAAAGCGGGATTTGCGGATGATCTGCTCTTTTTTCTGACTAATCCCCTAGTGTCTATTCCAAACTTGCTCAAGGAACTGAAGACGTATGAGGAGTTGTCAATGTTCTGTATCAACTATCAGAAGTCTTAAGCGATTGATATCGCCTTGCCCCCCTCGTTAGCTGCATTGCTTCTACTGCACTCTCCTTTCAAATGGGTTACGTCCCACATTAAGTACCTGGGCATCCTCTTGCCCGGTAATATGGAGGAGATGTTCCCCCTGAATTTTCCTCCTCTTCTGGCAGTCATTAAAAAGGACCTGCAGGAGTGGCAGCATGGTATGTTCTCTTGGTTCAGCCGTTGTGGCATAGTTAAAATGAATATAATGCCTAGATTGCTGTATCATTTCCAAGCCCTCCCAATACAGGTTCCCACCTCCTTCCTAAGAACAGTGAATAAAGTGCCTACCCAGTTTATGTGGTCCCAGAAACCCCCGAGGTTAGCGCAAATAGTTCTTCGACTATCAAAGCTGAAGGGAGGTATGGCCTTGCCAGATGCCATTCTTTATCACACAGCATGTCATCTTACCCGTATTCTGGATTGGAGCCGCCATAGTGCCTTGAAACAATGGGTGCTAATAGAGCAATCCCTGATGGGGATGCAGCTGGACTCGCTGCCCTGGTGCCAATTGCCCCTACCGAGGCAGGTCTCCGGCCATCCTACGGTGGGGGTGACAGTCCGGACGGCTTTGAAGGCGTTTTGTGAACTGTCGATTGCACCGCTTCCATCCCCACTTACCCCGGTGATTGGCAACCCAACCTTCAGCCCCGGACTAAACGACCCTAGATTCTTAGACTTAAAATGTGTTGAGAGATCCCAGGCACGACAATTCCTTTCCAATGGCCAATGGAAAAGCAGGATGCAAATCTTGGAAGATCCAGCCCTGGCGGGGCTATCTTTCTGGCAAAAGGTACAGCTTTCCCATTACATTAGCTCGCTGCCTCCCCCAAAGGCCTTCAGGTGGAAATTAACCCCCTTTGAACTACTAAGCTTAGACCAATCCCCGCTGAGACATGTGATCTCTCTGACTTACCAATTATTATCTCTGCCCCCGGAACATAGACCTTCTTATATCTCCAGATAGGAGCGCGAGCTGGGCCTACAACTTACGAACAAACAAGTTGATCGGATCATTCTTTTCACTCATAAGACCTCTATTTGTGCAAGGCTCCAAGAGATGGGGTATAAAGTCCTGTCCCATTGGTATTACACGCCGGAAAAGATACACAAGATATTTCGTCAGAGCACAGACTTATGTTGGAGGTGCGGGGAGGAGGTTGGAACGCCTTTTGGTCGTGTCGCCTCCTACAATCCTTTTGGACGGAGGTCCATCAGATCACGCAGAAATTCACAGATCAGGTGATAACGTTATCCCCTGAGTTTTTCCTTCTGCATCACCACAGAATCCCGGGTAAGGCCTATAGAAGATCCATGGCGGCAAAAGGCTGCATCCCCTTAAACTAGAAGCAGACCCAGCCTCCGTCGGTGGCCGGTTGGTTGAGGAGAGTGGCGAATATCCATGCAATGGAGGACTTGGTAGCCACGGAAAAAGGCCTGAATGAAACATTTTCCAAAACATGATTCCACTGGCACAAATTAATTTACTCAGAGGAGTACGGACGGTTGATGGCCCAGGGGTTGACTCTAAATGCTCCCCAGCTGAGATGACTGCGACTGGACGGTAGTATTTTCCTCTACTCGCCCCCCCTTTTTTTTCTTTTCTCCCTCTATCTTTCGTTTCTTACTTTGATCTCCTTTATCGTTACTTTGTCAGACCTTAGAGCCGGTTGTCACCGGGCTCGAATTAAATTTATCCTCTTTCTCTTAAAAAAAATGGACGGACGCCACAAAAATTGCCATGCAGAATGCAGAGGACTCCTGCTCTTTGGAAAAACACTGTGAGCTCCCTCGGTTAACATATTTCTTTTATGTGATGTTTCATACATGTATGGAGGTTTGGGGAATGCTAAACTCACTGTAATATACGTTGAAGGTGTCTCTGTATTTCTGTATGTTCTTCCTTCCTAAAAAAAGAATTTACAAAAAAAAAATAACTTTACAACCCCTTTAACAGTATCTAAAAGTGTCTTTCAATATACTAAAGTGAGTTAGTAGTAGCCTCCAGTATTCTCTGTAGTAGTAAGGTGATTTCTAGTAAGTATTTTTCAATGATCTTTAAAAGGTTAATCAAAAAAATAAGTCACTATAATTCTCTTGAAATGTGTAAGTGGACTCCGGCAGTCTCCTGCAAAAATACTGCTGGTCTTTTATTGTCTCTTTGCTGTGGTGACAATTTCTTGTAACTGGCATGGTAAATCTTTCAGCTTCATATTTCACCATGGTTCTAATTACATAACCACAATCATTAAAGTGGATGTAAACCCACTCTCATCCTTTCTAAACTACTGCCATAGTGCTGATCTATAAGGATATACATGCCGCCTGCATGTATCCTTACCTGTCAAATGTTTACCCTCTGTCTGTTATAAGAACTGAAAAACTGCAGATTCTGTGGGTGGGTCTGTTGTCTGGAGCTCGGTGGGTGGAGTTGTGATGTCAGTAGACTCCCCACCCTCCTCTACACTCCCCTAGTAAACATGCATTTTTTCCTGTGTTATTTCTTACACTAAATTCTGCTATGATCACTAACATCCAGTCAAAATCCAAAAAAGTAATCACATGACTTCAGAAAAGGAGTGGGGGTGGGAATTAAAAAATAATGCCTGTCTCCAGGCTAGTGTGTGAGATATGTAAATAACCTGTCACTCACAGCAAGGAGGCGGAACAGACTAAGGTTTTTCTCTGTAAGTTTTATTTCACTGAACAATAAAAGAGGATTGTTCAAAGCTGGATTAACTCTGTGTGGCAAGACTGTGCACAGATGATAGGTAATCTTATACTGTACATTGTGACGTCAAAAAAATAAAAAATAAATTTTCGGGTTTACATCCACTTTAAGCCATGGTTATTTAGCCATTTATGCTTTTTAGTGAAAAGTATACTTCTTTTCACCATAAAAGCTATTCTTTTAGATAGGTGTCTCGGCTACAGGAGGAGAAACTTTAATCTTCAGATGTGTAATAATAATAATACAAATAATAATATGTTTATTACAACAGATGTTCTGCTGTTTATTAGCATTGGGAGCCTAAAATTCTTATCTCTATTAAACCACATCTTATTTAACCACATCAATATTTTTCTCATTCCAATAATTGGCATTATATGACATAATAACATTTTGACCCCAAGTTTTTGAATGCGTCTTAGGTCACTCGTTCTGATGTCTATTGACAGTGATGTTAGTACATATGTTCCTCCTCTCCCACTACAACCTCCTCTCAGAGGCCTATGGGCTCAAAATAATGTCAGTGCAGGGATCCAGGATGAACATTACTAAAAAGGACCGAGGATCTCGTCAGAAGGCAACAATTGTGGATAGATTCATTCTTACTGACTTTAGTTTCAGTATTAAATAATTATCCTGCCTTTAATGCAACTTGTTTGCCTTGTTTTCTTTTCAATTTCACTGTACAATCTGCACCTTAATATCTGACTAGTTTTTACTAAAACAATGTTCAGAACACACTTCCATGAATTGTCTGCACAAAATGAACTATATCCTTTAAAGCCAAGTTTCACTTAACTTGATGAGTGATGGATACTGTTGGATTATTCTCTCCTGCAGATCAGTGGAAAGTTTTCTCTAAAAATGCATGCCTACCATATAAGGCATTTCTAATTATTTTTTTTTTAAAGAACTTATGTAATGATCCTTGTTGTTAAACTACATTCGCTGTTCAACAAACAATTGTAATAAAGTAGTATTACACTTTATACAAATTCTACTCTGCCATAAATCTCTGAATCACGTTTCTGTTGTACATTACATTACTGCTGACACAATTGTATTAAAGTGGTATTAAACCCAAAAGCAAACATTTATTTTATTGCAGATTACCAATTCTCAGATGTGATAGTTGTCTATTTTTCTTTTTTAGGCGTTATTTCCTTTATTTTCACCTAGTGTTCCAGCCAGTAAGTCTGTTATTTTTCAAAAGAATATGCTGCCCTGTAGATTTAGCAGTTTGAGGGTTGAGACAAACCATTTACCATAGTCAGGGGTGCTTTCAATGATCAGCTTTTATTAATTTATGTAAAACTTTTATCACAAAAAAAAAAACTGTTTGCTGTAACTGCCTATTAAAGTGATTGTAAAGTCTTGTTCTATTTGTCTATTAAAATAACAAACGTGGTATACTTACCTGCTCTGTGCAGTGGTTTTGCACAGTGCAGCCTGGATCCTCCTCTTCTCGGGTCCCTGGCTGGAGCTCCTGCCCCCCTGTTGAGTGCCCCCGCAGCAAGCAGCTTTCTATGGGGGTACCCAAGCCGATCTGTAGCTCTGTGTATCCATTCAGACATGGATCTGTGGTTCGGCCCCACCCCCTATCTCTCCTGATTGGCTAACTTAGTTTGACTGACAGCAGTAGTAGCCAATGGCACTGCTGCTGTGTCTCAGCCATTCAGGAGGGAAAGTCCCGGACAGCCAAGGTATTCATGAACATCGTTGGATAGTGATGGGGCTCAGGTAAGAATTAAGAGGGCTGGTGCACACAGAAGGCATTACATCTTAATGCATAGAATGCATTAAGATTAAAAAAAAAATCTGCTTTTACAACCACTTTAAGTGCTTTTGGATTCATATATCTAACAGTGTCTGAATCTAACAATCCCCTCCCCCAAGGCTTGCTGCGGTCCAGGAGGTGGTGTTACTAGCTAGATCACCAGGTAAAAGCAGAGGGGGAAAGTCTAAAAGTTGATGGTTTTGGGTTTAATTTGTTTGGTAAAGGTTACACCACCCCTACAGCCTATGCAAAAATAAAACAATATGGAAAACATTTCCTTAAAAACATGTAAACCTTTAATTTTTGGCATGGCTACACTAAACACTAAAGCCTAGTACACACTAATATTTTTTTTTTTCTGTTCAAACCAGCAGGGCTGAACGAAAAAAAAAACTGACAGCTCTGGAGGAGCTACTGTACTAAGCCATGTGATGTTAGTAGCAGTAGTGTATTTAGGTTTTGTGCTGCCCTAGGCCTGACTAAACTCGTGCACCCCCTAATTTAAATATGACCCACCCCTTTCTGTCAAGGCCACACCCCTTGCTGTTTAGGACCCGTCCTGAAATTTTCAAGTGGGGACACTAGTTCTGAGGGCCTGGGGGGGCAATGGATTCCCTTAATTTGCATAGATTTCCTCTCACTTCCTGTTTGGCTATGGGGCAGGAAGTTAAGGAAAATCTCTGCAATGGGACAGGGATGGTAAAAAATAGACTGACAGGGGCTATAACCCACTCTTAGGCCCCGTACACACGACCAGTTTCCTCGGCAGAATTCAGCTTCCGACTGAATTCTGGCTGAATTCTGCCGAGGAAACTGGTCGTGTGTACACTTTCGGCCGAGGAAGCCGACGAGGAGCTCGACGAGGAAATAGAGAACATGTTCTCTATTTCCTCGTTGTTCTATGGGAGCTCTCGTCCCGCCGAGCTCCTCGGCGGCTTCAGGGCTGAACTGGCCGAGGAACTCGATGTGTTTGGCACGTCGAGTTCCTCGGCCGTGTGTACGAGGCCTTACTCTATCCAAAATGGAAAAAAAAAATGTGTTCCCTATAGTTCTGCTTTAAGCACAAATTTCGGATAATTTTATGGAGAAGACTAAGAAGATATAACCATGCCAATGGTGCAGCAGAAAACATATAGCACAGTGAGGAAGCTTTGTGGTCCAGGATGATAGGACAGTCAAAATTAGAAGCAGCGCCCCCCACACAGTTGCAGAATTCCATCCACCTGCATACCGGAAGCAGTGCGGCCACTTTATGGGGGTGCTAGACTAATTTGCCTCTCAGCCCAGTCCACCCCATAAGACTGGTGCTGCACTAACAGTGTAGCGCAAGCCGGCGGGGACTCTTTTCGTGCTGCCCCCCTGCAAAGTGCTGCCCTAGGCCTGAGCCTTGTTGGCCTAGACCAAAATACAGCGTTGGTTAGTAGAGAAATTATTCTTGCTGTGCTATTGTGTTCTGACAGGGGGTGGCCCCCCTGCCAACATGCTCCATCACTTATTGAGAGCCAGTCAGCAGACCTTTTTCGGTCATGCCCTATTGACAGTCTGTCAGACCAGCTGCAGTACACACGGGACAAATGTCGGCGGCCAGTTTCTAGTGAACTGGCCGATGCCGCTGACATTTGACCCGTGTGCTCTAGGCTTAAGGGCTTGTTCAGATATGTAGCCAGGGGTGGTAAAGGCAGGTAACTAAACTACTGGCCATGGGTGGTAAAAGCAGGTAACTAAACCCCAACCACCTCCCTGAACAAGAAACTACAGCTACTCAAGCTGTGACAAAAATTAAACCCAGTAAAGTATCCTGCTCCTTTGAAGCATGTTATATGACACTGTCCTGTGTCATTTGGCCACCTGTAACACCTAAAAAACCTGGCTGATCCGGCAGATAACCAACATTTCTGCCCATATTTCCTGGGTCCACCACAGCTCTCAATGATTTCTCCTATAGATCTTCATGTCACTGCTTTATACTGTAATACATGGAGGTCAGAGAGAGTTGTTGCTGAAAGGGTAAGGTTTCCTTTTTCTTCAGCATTCAGCAGAAGTACAACGACATTCGACAGAGTGGGCAACAAGTAAGGTATTTAGATATTAGCAAAATCTTCCAAAAAAAAATCTGCTCCCCTTGACTTCATTAGTTACATTAACAGTAGTCCTAATTTGCTTCTGTAGCAGCTAGGTTTCTATCATGGCTCTCCAAAATTCATGGGCCCAGAGATGTAAACCTAGGATTTTACTGTTGGGAAACTCAAGTTTACAAAATGAACGCAAGGGTGAAAATGAGCAGGCATTAATTTATTATTTGAATGAGCAACAAAAGGGGTCACTTCACTTGCTTACGGCTAATTTTTATTCTTGGAGGAAAGCCAACACTACAAAAACCCTGTTCCTACTACACACACTGCTGAGCTTCAAACCAGAGGAGTCCAGGAGCCAGAACCTTGCAACACTCAGTCCAGCCTGGTGCTGCCGCTTTCAACATTATGAACAGAGTACAGTATGCTGGAAATTCAAATGAAAATGGTCCATATTGCTCAGCTATTTGTCTAATTCAGGTCAGTTGTTAGGAAACAATTCCAATGCAGACACATTTTCTAAAAATACTATGGGAAAAAAAAAACAGTACAGTAATAATGAGAATGGTTGACCAATAAGCTGCACAGCAAATAAACATTTAAAAACATTATTTTTCTGTTGAGATTTGATTAATTTGCATGCACACAGAGCATGTAAAAATAAAAAAAAGTTATTAACAATATGCATTAAATTGTTTTGCCAGTATTTATTGGTAATTTACCAATATTTTATAATAGACTGCACCTGTTATTTTACTATATATATCTCTTAGACTGTAAGCTCTAACGAGCAGGGATCTCTGAGTCCTACTGTATTAATTTGTATTGTAATTGTACTGTCTAAACTCATTCTGTAAAGTGCTGCGTAAACTGTTGGTGCTATATAAATCTTGTATAATAATAATAATAATAATAATAATAATATATGCCTGCATGCAACATATTATAAAAAAAAAAACAGCTTTTACTTATTAGAACATGGCAGTACACTGCATTGATAGCAATGAAACAAGGTTTTTTAAGCTGTGCATTCCCACGTTCATGCCCTGATCAATACTCACTCACAATATTGGACAATTTTACCACAGATTTTTTTTTAAAGAAATGGATTCCAAGGAAGCTTAGGGAACAGGTGTCAGGAGTTCATGTGCATACCCACATCAAATCTGAATGCACGTGTCTTACTGACAGACGTGTTAGTTGGCTGCGAACTCCCCTGTCTCTATGTTAATGCATCTGAACAGAGTGTGACATCATAAATATTAATGAATGCTCTATTTATCATACATCTTACTGATTTGCACTCTAACTAAAGAAAATATGGATTCAGTTATTATAACATATATATAAGCATGCATTGTATTGTTTTATGCAGGGATTTGTTATATTTGGGGGATATTAAATGTGTTATATTTGGGGGATCATACATTTCTTCAAAAATAATCTTTATACGGTTAAGATAAAAGGTAAATGTTTAATATAAAGCAATAAGATATACCAAGATTCATTAATTTGTAAAAAAAAAAAGCTGATGTGCATAAACAGTTTCAACTAATTAAAAAAAAAAAAGACAAAGTTAAAAAAGAAAAGAAAACATGGCAGCAATTATTTTATCCAGTTATAAATACCAGCTTGAATGGCTTCTGAGAACCATGTGTTCTGCTTTTGGAAATATGCACTTTTCCTGCAGCATCACCCAAGACTATTTGTACAGCAATACAACTTGCAATTTAGTATATGAAGCTTTGATAAATAAATATAATGCAAAATCAGACTGACAGTTCACCCCACCCTAGAAATATTTTACCAACAGAAACAAAATTTACTGAAAAGCTTTGATACTTTTGATAATGATACGTTTGGGATAGCAGAAATATGAACAGAAGCCCAGTATCTGTGAACCAGACATTCTCTCAAACTGCACTAACATATAATATCTTTGATGAGTGGAATGGATTCAAGGCTCTTGAGAAAGGACTGGAACACTGTGAGCTTGTGAATGACGTGTTATCCAATAGTGAGAGTTTCACTGTTTTAGAGAAATTGTTGTCTATTGTGTCTATGCTGCCTGTGTTCATTGTTTGCTGTGAAAGAGGCTTCATCTTCTTGAATCTCATTAAAAGTTGAGGTCACCAATGGAAGCAGCCAGCTTAAGTTACATGGTGGTGAGCAACTTGAAATACTATCAGTGAAGGGAGGTTAACCTTTCACAGACTGTTTGGCTCCCACTGCATAGTACAATACAGATATTCAGTCGAGAAATTTTATAACACTTTAAAATAGACTTTGAGTGTTTTTTGAACTATTATATACTTAAATGTTAAATATATACATATCATTTTTTAATATATTTTTTAATGATATAGATATATAGAGAGTATGCCTGCACTGTTTACAAGTGGATCTTGGCTCAGGCAACCTTTTTCAAACAGTGTGAGTTGGGTCAGTTGTGAATCCCATAGGACATACAGTAAGCATTCTTTAGCTGCTGTTTTGCCTTTGCTCACCTTTCATCCGGTGTATTAAACAGCTCTTCCAGCTTTTAGACCCTACCCTTTGATGACACCATCAGTGTTATTGAGAAATCTGAAACTGGGGTGAATGCGGTATGCCTATCAAACATCTGAAGCCTTGTACACACAATCAGTCCATCCGATGAGAACGGACCGCTGACTGATGGTCCGTCGCGCCTACACACCATCGGTTAAAAAAACGATCGTGTCAGAATGTGGTGACGTAAAACACAACGACGTGCTGAAAAAAAACGAAGTTCAATGCTTGATTCTGAGCATGCGTATTTTTTTAACCGATGGTTGTGCCTACTAACGATCGATTTTGTCCTATCGGTTAGGAATCCATCGGTTAAATTTAAAACAAGTTGGCTTTTTTTTAACCGATGGTTAAATAACCTTTGGGGCCCACACACGATCGGTTTTGACCGATGAAAACGGTCCATCAGACCGTTGTCCTCTGGTTACCTATCGTGTGTATGAGGCCTAATAGGCTCATTTGAGGCTAGAAGAACAGAGCCATTGCCTAGGCAATGTCACATGTAAGGAAGTGATCTGAGGATTCTGAATGAAAATGTGATGCATGTACATGTTTTACAAATTTGCTTTGTTTTTTTTAGATAGATAGACTTTGACATTTTTCCACTTCCCACCCGGCCTATAGCAGAATGACAGCCGGGTGGTTGCGTTATCCTGACTGGACGCCATATGACCTCCAGCAAGATAAGCTGCAATCATGTGCCCGTGGGGCGCGCAGTGCAGCGATCAATGGTGTGGTGTGTCACTCTGACACACCACAACTTCTATCTAGGTAAAGAGCCTCTGACAGAGGTTCGTTACAACGTAATCAGATGTGACCAATCACAGCTGATCACAGCATGAAGCCAGGAAGTGTCGGTAAACGGCTTTCCTTGGTTTGCACTGACAGGGAGAGCCTGTCAGAGGGGGGGGGGTCTCGCTGATAATCAACGCACTGATTATCAGCTCAGCCCCCATCGGAGGTGCCCACCCCATCTGCCAATCACTGCCCATCAGAGTGACAATTAGTGCCCATCAAAGTGCCAATCAGTGCCCTTTACAGATGCTAATCAGTGCCCATCAGTAAAGGCTGTCAGTATCTCATCATCAGTGCTGCCTATCAGTGCCATCTATTAGTGCCCATCAGTGCCATCTATTAGTGCCCCTCAGTGTCGCCTGTCAGTGCCCATCAGTACGGCCTGTCAGTGCCCATCAGTGCCACATATCAGTGCCTGTCAGTGCCCATAATTTCTGCATATCAGTGCCGCCTATCAGTGCTCATCAGTGCTGCATATCTGCGCCGCCTATTGGTGCCCATCAGTGCTGCATATTAGTGCCTCCTCATCAGTGCCACCTTAGCAGTGCCAACTCATCCATGCAGTCTCATCAGTGCCCGTCAGTGAAGGAGAAATCAAAATTTTATAACAGAAACAAAGAAAAAAAATTCAAAACATTTTTGTTTTTTTCGTTTGTTTAGCAAACAATAAAAACCCCAGTGGTGATAAAATACCACCAAAAGAAAGCTATATTTGTGGGAATAAAATTATTTAAAAAAATTTGGGTACAGTGTTGTATGACCGCGCAATTATCATTCAAAATGTGACAGCAAGGGGGGAAAGTGGGGGGTATGGTATTGAAGTGGTTAAAGGATAACTAAAGCCAAAAATATAAATGTGATATATTGCAGTTCACCGTCAGTCTTTGAAGTAGCTGCACTAGTTTTCTTTTTCAGGATAACAGCAAATACAGAAAATACACATCGATATTGTCAGAAATACAGTAACCTTGCCCATTCGTGCAAGATAAACTGGAAGCATAAAAAAATCTTGTCTTCCTTATGTTAACTACGGCATTCCCCATCCCCCAACTAGTGGATATGAACAAGGGCAAAACTGTTTAAAGTTCAGACTGGGTGACAACCATGGCTTTCTTCATTAAAGGTGAAGTCCAGCCTGAGCTTGTTTGGCTGGGCTTCTCCTATGGGTCACACTCCTGTGACCCATTTTCAGCAGACAGCAGGCTAAAGTCCACTCTCTGCTGACGTCACAGGAATCAGTCCAGGCGCCGGGTTATCCCAACAATGTAAGTCTGGATTCACCAGGTGCCTGGACTGATACCCGTCTCATCCTCTCCCCGCTCCAGTGAGCGGGTGGGCAGAGTAGAGAGCTGATGGTTGACAGTCAGCAGCTCTCTGCTCGGGGAGCTGTGAGATCCAACCATCTGCAGTGTTCAATTGCTCAGTTCTCAGTGCAGAGGCGGTGGGGACAGATGCAGCATTGGACTGATGCTGAATCCACCTAGGTAAGTATGGATCTGGAAAAAAAAAACATACTTCTCTTTTAATACAGTAGAAGAGCGAGTGTAGCAACTCAGGAACAAAAAGTCCATCATTTGCCACATTTCCAGATGAAAACAGGGAAAAAATTTGATCCAATGCAGCCACCTCACCCTATTGACTAGTGGTAAGCTGAATACCATACAGTAAAATGTTTGTTTTGTGATTAGATGTGCTTTAAGTACAGGTCCTTGTTAAGAATTGTGATGGACTTTTTACCTAGCGGGTCATCATAGCAGAATTAATGGAGCTAGACCAGGAGAACGTGATTGCAGCAACGCCAGCAGTACAAGAGATGGAGACACCAGTGATTCAGGAGGAGTCACCAACCAACAAGCTAATGAGAGAGAAGCTAGCGTGGTTCGGCCCGAACCCAACACCGGATGTGGTGCTGAAAGTGATGGAGCTACAGGAGGCTAAAGAAATAAGAGACAAACAAATAAGAGACGCAGAACTACAGGAGGCTAAACAAATAAGAGACGCAGAGCTACAGTTAAAACTGGCAGCAGTCCAACAAGCAGCCGCACCTTCTCCAAACAGTGAGTACAGCACAGCAGACGCAAGGAAGATTCCGTTTAGCGCTTTTAAAGCTTTTGATGAAAAGGACTGTGAGATTGATAACTACCTGGCGGATTTTGAGCGACAATGTAACCTGCACCGAATAGCTAGAGGAGAGTGGGTTGCAATATTGTCAGGCAAACTGTCAGGCAAAGCTTCTGATGCTTTCCGGACCGTGCCAGATCAGGATATCCATAGCTACGCCAGGGTTAAAGAAGTGCTCCTGGCTCGTTATGCAGTAACCCCAGAGTCCCACCGACAGAAGTTCAGGGACTCACGCAAAATCACGAAAGACTCTTACGCAGAATGGGCATGCCAGCTGTCCCTGTCGGCCTCTAACTGGGTTAAAAGCAGCCAGGCCACCACCGCAGAGGACATTTTGCAACTAATGCTCCTGGAGCAATTTTACAATCACATCCAGACGGACGTCAAGGATTGGGTGAGAGATCGCAGGCCCATGACTCTACCAGAGGCCGCGAAGTTGGCGGATGAATATGCGGATACTCGCAAGACAAACCAGGTCACACCACGGGTACAACCTCCACAACCAACGGCGCCCTCACACCCACCAGCCGCTAGATACCAACCGCCTAACAGACCGATGACATCTAGCTCTCGCTACCCACGCCAGGAGGACAACGAACAACGCTGCTTCCGGTGCAAACAGTTGGGTCACTTCAAGCAGAATTGCCCCATGAATGACAACACCAGGTCAAATTGGTCTCAACCTGGGTACCGCCCACCAGCAGCAGCCCATTGTGTAGACTCGGCTTGGGATCCCCAGGAGCTGGGTCAGGAAGAACCATTGGGCACCCCTTACGAAGCCCTCATGGTACAATCTGTTATTACGGACAACAGGGAACACCATTGTCAGCTGGTCATGGGCGACAGCCATGAGCCGGAGGGGCCTTGGAGGGAGCTGGGCATAAAGAGGCACCGCCAGCTACCCTCCAAGAAGAAGAGGTCCTGGAAGTCATATAACCAGCGGACCTGGGAGGAGAAGAAGCGACGGGAGGAGATGGAATCGCAGCGGGCGCCCCAGATGCGGGCCGAGATGTTCGCCAAGGGCCCACCGGTGGCCCCTTACACCACCACCCAGTTCCTGATGATGAAGGACCACGTGGAAAGCCTGCAGGACATGAGCAAGCAGGATCTGATCCGTGAGTACATAGAGCTGGAGGAGTGCATAAGCCGCATGGAGGAGGAGAACAACCACCTGAGGTCACAGCGGGCTGACCCCCCCAGGCTCCATGAACTGGAGATGGAGCTGGAGAAGCTCAAAGAGGAGAACCGGCGGCTGCGGAAGGAGCAGGGGGTGGCTGACCTTATGGGGCTCTGAGTCCCCTCCCCCCCCCCCGGACTCTGAGCACCAGTGCTACAGCATTTCAACAAATATAACTTTTTCTTTTTTTTTTTTTATGAATCTCCTGTGACTGTCACTTCAGAGCCATAACCTGCCCCTCCCATAGCGGGACACCTAGATGGCGGCGCACAGACCCATTCGCCGTCTTCACACTGACTTCTGGTGACTTTGCAGATCGCACAAAGACTTGGGGACTGACCGGCGTGTGATCTGACGACCCGGTGGCATACCTGAGTCTGAAGCAGTTGCCAAGGGAGGTCAGTCATGCCAAACGGAGTTAACCTCGGACTAAAAGCTCTGAACCCGTCAACCCTACTGGACCAGGAAAGGTCCAACCGGCTTTTCCGGAGCAGGGAGAAGAAGGGGGGCCATTGTGATGGACTTTTTACCTATATGCTTCAGTTTAATCCTCCCTGCTTGTTTAAGGCTGTTAATTGTATTTACTCTTCTGCAGCTAGCCCTGTTTCAAATGTTAATTGTTCTAGCCCTGTGTTTACTGGTTACTGTGATTAGATAAGTGGCTCATGTTAATTATGCTGATTGCTTCCTTGTGATAATTATCTCTCTATATGCGGTGCCGAACCGGCTAGATACTGAGTAGTTCAAAGAAATATCTTTATTTCAAAGGAGCTGTATTGAAGACCCCCACTGTGTGAGGGGGGGCGGAGATTTGTCATTGTAACAGTTGTAACCACATATAAGCTCTGGTTTCTTACGATTAAAAACTCTGTGTTGTTCAAGCAGTAAGCTGGTCTCATGTGTGGCTTTCTGGGCGATTCCAGGGATATCCCTCCTCGTGGAATATTGGGGTGATTTTCGTTATGGGAAGGAGGGAACGTTGACGGGGATATCATACCGATACCGTCACAAGAATCTTTTTGTTTATATGTAGTTTATAGCTATAAATATACATGGGTATATCAAACCTCACCTCACAACTCAGACCCATGTGTTATTATTAAATTCTTCAGTTTGCAGTTACTATACCCACATGTTTTCACTGAATAAAGCACACATATGTTAGCCCCCTGAAGCACCCAAACCCCTCAGGAAACTAGGGCTCTCTGACTTCTAAATGTTCCCAAATATCAGGGTTACACCAAGGCCTCGAGGGAATATAAACTTGCTGCAAATTATGCCTTCTTGTTCTTAACAAACCCCATAGGCTCCATACCAAATATTATCCCTATTTTTGAAACATTTTGTTCTCTATCAGGCCTTAGGGTAAATCTTTCCAAATGCTCAGTCATGCCTATTAACCGGCCTCACCCATTAGCAACCTCATTAGCCACAAATTTCCCATTCACATGATGCACTCAATCCCTTCCATGCCTCGCGATACAGCTGACCCCCACATTTCAATTGCTTTATCATTTCATCAACCCCCTGATTTGTGTCTTGCATTAAACATTTGTATTTGTATGTATTTTATTTTAGGGCCTTTCCCATATAATCCTAAATTGTGAGCAGATCACTCTGATTCCTCCTGTATTAAATTGTATTGTAACTATACTGTCTTCACTCATGTTGTAAAGTGCTGCACAAACTACTGGTGCTATATAAATCTTGTATAATAATGATAATATACATAGCCAGATCCATTCTTGACGCTATTTTGTTCCTTGGCAGAATTGTAGCAATTAAAATACCCATACTTCCAAAAGTACTATTTTATTTTAGGGTCTTGCCTATTAAGGTGGCCAGATCCACTCCTGACGCTATGCAGAGAGACATAACTAAATTTGTGTGGTAGGGTAAGAAACCAAGATTTAATAAATCCCTTCTGTATTGATCGTAAGAATTTGGTGGTTTGGGGCATCCCCACCTATGGCATTTCTACCTTTCCACTAGATTTACACAACTAGCCCAACAACATGCCACGGCTGATAATATCCCTTGGCTGTCATGTGAAGCATTTTCTATCCACCCCTACCACTTGCCTGGACTAATATGGTCTGCCTCAACATCAGACTGTCTTCTATCCCCAATAGAATAGTAGCCCAATCCTTCTACTTATGGTCATTATATAAGTCCAAATTCTTCTTAAGAGATCCCTTTTTGAAGTAGAGTTCCCCTGTAACTCCCAATTCTTATTCTCACATAACCTCACCACCTTACGCTCTCTCTCTCGATTAACTCTAAGTTCTGTACCTTCACTTATCTTCAGTGGGAATATTAAATGTCTTTTACACTGACTATTCATTACCTTCAAATTAAGCACTTCTATCCTCGTCATTACTCTTTCTCGCTACAAAAATCCTTTTCACAATTTGAAAATATATGCATATTAAATCCTAGAGAAAGTGGTGTTATCTCCCATTTATATAGACATCATAATGTGCTCTACATCTAGCAAGACCCCCTATGACTTAATGGGAAACTGAAATGAATACTATATATTGCTCTGAGGATTGGGTCGATATGCTTTCTAATCTAAGAAAATGTTCACGTTCAATCTCGGTGAGAGAAGCCGCAATTAAGCTCCATACGCGCTGGTACATAACCCTAACCAAAATCCATACTTTTTACCCGACTGTCTCTCCTTATTGCTTCAGGGGCTGTCCTGACTGTGGTTCTTTTATACATACATTTTGGAGCTGTAAAGTGCTTAAACCTATATGGCAACAGGCAGTCACTAAGGCTACCCAGTTAGCTGGTTCTAATATTTCCCTCATCATGCCAATGTGTTTGCTTTTTGCTCCCACACCTGACATCCCTGTTCCATTTGCACATTTATTACATACCTTCTTCTTTTCAGTTCTGTGGGTTATAGCTCTTACCCGCCATTTCCATTCAATATCTTGGGCACAAGTTAATTCTAGAATAGAAATGATTACGTTGTCTGAGCGTATCCACCATACCCTCTGTGAAACAATATTTTTTTTCAAAGTAAATGGGATTATTGGGATCTTCCATTGTTCTAATGTTCTTCTTATCCATTCAACTCTGCTACTGGATCTATATCTGATAGGAACTAACCCAAGGGCCCCTATGTAACCAAGTTGTGACAATTTCCCATTGATCCTCATACAGTAGGTGCACGCGATATTGTGTCAATCTCGCTCCCTTTCTCGGCGAGATTGAGCACCTACGAGCCCCATCGCGGGAGCCAGCGCCAAGCTGGCTTGCCGCGATGGAGACAGAGCCGTCATGGAAGCGACGGGAGATCCGACTTGGATTCCCGCCAATTCTACACGTGTGCGGCGTTTGTTATGAATCCTGAGGGGGAAGTCCCCGCCGGATTTTAAATAAAAATCCGGCATGGGTTCCCCCCTCAGGAGCATACCGGGTTGTAAGGAGAGCCCCCCTACGCTGAAAAAAACGGCGTAGGAGGTCCCCCTACAATCCATACCAGACCCGTATCCAAAGCACGCTACCCGGCCGGCCAGGAAGGGAGTGGGGACGAGCAAGCGCCCCCCCCCTCCTGAGCCGTACCAGGCTGCATGCCCTCAACATTGGGGGGTTGGGTGCTCTGGGGCAGGGGGGCGCACTGCGGCCCCCCCACCTCAGAGCACCCTGTCCCCATGTTGATGTCCCCAACGTGGGTAGGTATCACATGGGTAGGTACAGAGCATGATGGGACTGTGAGGCCTATATAGGTCCGATGCAAGCCACGCACATGTCATTGCAGCGAGGAAAGGCGACGTGTCAACATCGGGAGGAGAAGAGAAGTGAAGAACATGACGTCACAGCACGGAAGAAGAACTCACAGCACGGAAGGAGAAGAAGACGTACAGCACGGAAGAAGAAGGCACCGGACAGCGAGTGGAAGAATCGGGGTGCGCCGAGTCAACAGCGGAGAGCGGCGAACATAGAAGGAGACCCTCGGATAGTTGAGAAGACCCCCCGGATAGCAGAGAAGACCCGTCGGGATAGCGGAAGAAGAAGCCCCCCCGCCGAAGACGCCGGAGGAAACCCGCCGGGGGGGTGGGGGCTTTTTTAAAAGCGACCCCCCCCCCCGGCGGTGGAAGAGAACCAGACGGCGGCCCCCACCCACCCGAAGACGTCAAAGAAGAAGCTCCCCCTGGTAAAAGAGCTAATAAAGAAGACGGGGGAGCCTCCGGAGCAGAAAAATAAATTATTTTAAAAACCCTTGTGTGGTGTGTTTATTAACTTTGACATTTTTCCTACAGGTGAATGGTTAGGGGTACGATGTACCCCATATCCATTCACTTAGGGTGGGGGGCCGGTATCTGGGGGCCCCCTTATTAAAGGGGGCTCCCAGATTCCGATAAGCCTCCCGCCCGCATACCCCGACAACCAACGGCCAGGGTTGTCGGGAAGGGGCCCTGTCCTCATCAACATGGGGACAGGGTGCTCGGAGGTGGGGGGGCCGCAGTGCGCCCCCCTGCCCCAGAGCACCCAACCCCCCCATATTGAGGGCATGCAGCCTGGTACGGCTCAGGAGGGGGGGGGCGCTCGCTCGTCCCCACTCCCTTCCTGGCCGGCCGGGTAGCGTGCTTTGGATACGGGTCTGGTATGGATTGTAGGGGGACCTCCTACGCCGTTTTTTTCGGCGTAGGGGGGCTCTCCTTACAACCCATAACAGACCTAAGGGCCCGGTATGCTCCTGAGGGGGGAACCCATGCCGGATTTTTATTTAAAATCCGGCGGGGACTTCCCCCTCAGGATTCATAACAAACGCTGCGCACGTGTAGAATTGGCGGGAATCCAAGTCGGATCTCCCGTCGCTTCTATGACGCGCTTGCTGGGATGTGCTGTCACTATTCCAGTGAGTGCGAGATCTCGGCACCATGTCGCCGAGAATCAGCGCGATGCTGTCGTGCTAAAAACACAATATCACAAACACCTACTGTATATATGTTCACTAATGTTTTCCTATGGCAGCTATCACCATTATCGTGCTTGCCCTGACTTGGCTATGCTGTTCATGTCCATTTTGGTTTGATATGGATACTGTTTTGTACTATTTTATGTCTTTATTAATAAAATTGTCTGTGAAGAAAAAAATTTTTTCCAGATATGACAATGCAGTAAACTGAAGTGAAATTACACCTACAGCATCAATTTCAAATGTATGTCCCAAAATTCCTCTACATGCTTGATGTTACTTCTTTTGTAGATTCAGGCATTTTTGATTCTTGCTTCCTAAGTGACTTGTGTGTTATAATCCTCATTATCTGTAGAGAATTATCGTAATGTGGACCAGAATGAGGAAGACTGAAAAATATAAGGAATGAGAATTAATTGTTCAGACTCTGTGGACTGGTCACATGATTTTCTCCTGCCCTAGCTGTCACTAGAATACTATTGAAGTTAGACAATATGTGAGATTTAGAAGGCATGCCTGACAATTGCACTCCTCAAAATTATGAAAGGACGCTGTTATCTTAATTAACCACTTCCATAACGCGCCTATTCTGGCACTTCTCTCCTTCATGTAAAAATCAAAAGAAATTTACTAGAAAATTACTCAGAACCCCCAAACATTATATATATTTTTTTAGTAGACACCCTATGAAATAAAGTGGCGGTCATTGCAACTTTTTATCTCGCACGGTATCTGCGCAATAATTTTTCAAACGCCTTTTTTTTTTAACGGTTTTATGAATTAAAAAATAACAAAACAGTAAAGTTAGTCCAATTGTTTTGTATAATGTGAAAGATGATGTTACGCCGAGTAAATAGATACCTAACTTGTCACGCTTTAAAATTCTGCAAATGCATGGAATGGCGCCAAATTCCGGTACTTAAAAATCTCCATAGGCGACGCTTTAATTTTTTTACAGGTTACCAGTTTAGAGTTACAGAGGAGTTCTAGTGCTAGAATTATTGCTCTTGCTCTAAAGCACGCGGTGATACTTCACATGTATGGTTTGAACTGCGTTTACATATGTGGGCGGGACTTAACCAAGCATTCGCTTCTGAGCGCGAGCTACTGGGGACAGGGGCGTTTACATATTTTTTTTATATATATATATATATATATATATATATATATATATATATATATATATATATTTACTTAATTCTTTTATTTTTGCACTTTTTTTTATTTTTTGATCACTTTTATTCCTATTACAAGGAATGTAAACATCCCTTGTAATAGGAATAGTGTGTGACAGGTCCTCTTTATGGAGAGATGCGGGGTCAATAGGACCCCACATCTCTCCTCCAGGCTTGAAAGCATGAGATTGGGAAAAAAAATCACTGATCTCATTCGGCCTTTGTTTCAGGCTTCAGGCTTTGTTTACATCCGGATACCCAGGCGTGACATCATAACATCATGCCCGGGCCTCCGACATTCATAGAGATGACCGGAAATCTCTATGCTCTTTGTTCGGCGGTGGCCGATTCAGTCTCTGGGCCTCCGATGGCATGGGAGAGCCCGGAGAAGCACCGGATGGCGGCGGGAGAGGCCGCCTGTAACAACGATCAATCGGCGGAACCACCGCTATGATTGTTCTTATGGTGCGCACAATCACCACCTAAAAAAAAGGATGTCTGAATGATGCCTGTAGCTGCAGGCATCATTCAGATATCCCCCACTGAAGTCCAGGACATGATATGACGTCCTACGGTACGGAAGTGGTTAATGTGACAAACTACACAGCTGCAGATTTCTTTGTGAGGCACACGCAACACCAAATCACTTATCTATAAAGCTGCCCTCATGATATCAATGAAAAATATAACGTGTAAAAAGAATATATAAAAATATATTGAAAAAAGGGATCCGTGAAAAAAATCAAGTCCATCCACTATTGAGTGCATCTCCCATCACCGAAATTAATGTGAGCCTGAGTGCAATCCTCCACCATATAGAGTGCCTGCTTACCGGAACACATTGACCTCCTATTATGGAAGGTCAATCTCGCCTGTGGCTTATAACCCAGCCAAGGCCTTTGTCCCTCCAGAACAGAGGGGAATCCACCTCTTTGTAGGTAATCGATGTTAGAAGCTCCCCATGCAAGAATAATAAAAGCTTGCCATGGCATAAAATCCTTTATAAATTTATTATATATTTCAAAAGATTGCAGTTACATCAAAATCCTGGGAAACTCGCTAGTATAATAAAAAGCCACATGCACTCGCTTGGTTTGAGAAATAACCTGAACTGATGATTTATTTATCGGTTGCCAGCTGACCTGGTTTGTGAAATGTCTTTACTGCTAGGCCCATGGAGTATTTGTTATGAGTGTGGTGCAAATGCCTGCTTCTGTGGATAGACCTTATTAAGTGCAAGAATTGCTATAGACATGTCTCCTTTCCCAACTCTGTTTCTTGCCTTGGCTTTACTTTCTTTCAGTTTTGCAAGATGCTGACCACATTCCATAACATTCCATTGGACAGCCCCAACCAAACCATATGTAGGTTATAGGTTCCTGATTCCCCCTGTATTCAATTGTATTTTAACTGTACTGTCTGCCCCCATGTTGTAAAGTGCTGCTGTTGGCACTATATAAATCCTGTATTATAATAAAGTAAATAATGAAATATAAGGTATTTCTAAACTGTTATGTTTCCATACTGTATTTAACACTGGGCATTTGCAGCTGAATGCAATATGAATGTGATCAGCCATTTTGTTAATGGATCTTTGTATAAAAAGGTGTAAAAAATATAGAAGTATAAAAACAGGAAATGATGTAATATTTAAATACGTTTTCAGAATTTCCCCTGCGATTTTCCTGCAGTAAAAGGCAGTTTAGAATATACTATTGCTATTGATAGTGCAACACTATATCAACAGTATTTTTATATTTTTATAATAAAATAAACACATGCTAAAACTCGAATGACTTCATAAAAGAACGAAGTTGAAATCTTGTTTCAGCTACATAAATTCTAAGTTGTCTGATCTGTGAAATTAATGACTTGTGCTAGAATTATTAAAGAAAGAGTACTTTAGTTGGAGGTCAAGTATAATATGTTCAAGATTATATAATAAGGTGGTTGCACTACAGTTTAAGTACTGTTCCTACAGCTTTATGTTACATGGAAATTCTGACAGCAACAGCAGAATTAACAAGCTTGACCTCACTAGTTTAATGATTACCTAGAAACACCAAGCAATGCATAGTATAGAGTTATCATCGCCATCATCTTAACATTGCTCATCTGTGCTTTATTTAGGAACAAAAAGGCATGCTTTGAATCATATACTGCACAGAACAGCTAATGAATTCATTTTAAATGAACATGAGGCTAAAAACGTACTACAACGTAAAAACGTAAATTAGAAGAGCAAGTCCAGGAAACAAAAGAATGGGTCAGCTACTAATTCTATTTATCAAACGCTGATGTTGTGCCAAAGTCAGAAAATGTACTCAACTCAGAAGAGATCTTTGTATCCTATGCATCCAGAATTCAGAAATCAACAGGCTTATTGGGTATATACTGTATATACTGTGTTTCATAACTTCCTCATTCTCTGCATTCATGTATCATCAAGCACACCACAGCTATCAAAGCAGGTTTTTACATTTACATTTTTGTAGATGAGAGTAAGCATGGATCCTGCAGTTGTGCTTGGAGATTCATCTGTTGTCTCACAAGTAGGGGTTCTCAGATCATTAGATTACTGTCAAAAAGTACTAAGGTTAATAGGTGCACTACAACATTGCCTGGATGAGAAATTAAAGTACTGAGCAGGGTGTGCTAACTGTATGCATCTCAAGATTTAATTATCAATCTTACTTGGAATGTACATTTAAGCAGCAAGAAGCCATAATGTTTGAATATTTAATTTCAGCATAAAAATTTATGAGACAATATGCTGAAAACAATATTTCCTTCTCATGACACAACACGCATACCCCAAGTCACAGACGATAAACTCGGTTTCTGCAATTGGTAACATCATCAGATAATCCCATAACACTGCTGCCACCTTCCGCAACAGTAATTGTGCTAGTCTTTGTCACAGTGAATGTTAAAGGAGTTCTCCAAGCTAAAACTTTTAACCCCCGCTGTGCCCGGGCTGTAAAACTATACAAAATAAACTTTCACTTACCTGCCTACGATCCCCCGTTGTTCCGATATCGCCGTCCCGTTCTCCGGTCCCGGTCTCTTCCACTTCCTGCGGGTCGGTGACTCACAGTGCGCTCAGCCTATTAGCGGCCGCGACGGGACATTGCTGCGGCCGCTGATATCCAATTTTTAAAAAAAAATATTTTTTTTATCTCCGTTTAGGCCGATACGTATTCTTCTACATATTTTCGCATTAACCGTATAATGACTGGTTTGTTATATTGCCTACAAAATAGGGGGACATAATTATGATTTTTTTTTAATTTATTTTGTACTAGGAATGGCGGCGATCTGCGATTATTTTTTTCGGGACTGCGACATTATAGCGGACACATCGGACATTTTTTGACACATTTTTGGGACCATTCACATTTATACAGTGAACAGTGCTATAAATATGCATTGATTACTGTATAAATGTGACTGGCAGGGAAGGGGTTAACCACTAGGGGGCGGGGAAGGGGTTAAATGTGCAGCCTGATCAGTGTTCTAACTGTGGGGGAAGGGGGGTGACTGGGGGAGGTGACCGATCTGTGTCCCTATGTACAAGAGACACAGATCGGTCTCCTCTCTTTCTGACAGGACGTGGAGCTCTGTGTTTACACACAGTGCTCCACGTCCCCGCTCAGTTACCGGGCAATCGCGGGTGCCCGTCGGCCATCGCGGCCGCCAGGCACGCGCACAGTGTTCCAAGTAACGCAACGGGTGCACGCGCCCCTAGCAGCTTCTAATGACAGGACGTCATATGACGTCCTGTCAGAACAACAGAGGATACCGCCCGCCGTCATTTGACGGCGTGCGGTACTAAGGAGGTTAAAGAACATTATTAATATATATATATATATATATACACACATATATATTACATACTGTCACCAGTCAATGTCCACGATCATCACCATCATCACCACAGCAGTTGTATGATGATGCTTTACTACACTGATGACAACTGATAAAACTATATTTTAAAAAAATTATATTTTTTATTTATTTCTTAATTTTCCCAAAAATTACAACTTTAACCAGTTCCTTACCGAGCTATAGTATATATATATATATATATATATATATATATATATATATATATATATATATATTATACACATAGATGTTAATATGAAAATAAATGTTCATATTTAAATATATCAAGAGATGAAAAACATGTAGCCACATCAATCATCGTGGACACAGGACATTCTTCCCAGCTATACAAGGTAGGTGAAATACTCTTACCGGATCCAGAGGATCTGCCTGTCAGTGACAGCAGATCGTGAAAGCATAGATTTTCCCAAAGAGGGTCCACTCGACTTGTCCAGAGGCTGGATGATAGAGCCACACGTAAACCTGAATGTAGCCCGATAGTCCTTAACCGGAAACTATTGATGGAAATAAATCAATCTGGATCTGACAGATGTACCCAAAGAAGGAGGGAGGAATACCCCCTACTTCAAAGAATGTTACGTGGTGGGAAGAGAAACTCCACAAACGGATAAAAAGGCACGATGATAAAGCTTAAACTTGGTCCAGCAGGTCATGCAGGGAAAAAGAAAACAATGCTCCAAATGGTGCAGATCAAAAAGATAAGGTTTTATTGAAATAAAACCAAACAAATTGCTGACATAAAAGTGATCACAAAAATGAATAAAAGAGGATAAAAGCAATATGAGGAGTAGGCGTACCAAGCCCTACGCATTTCGTCCTAAGGGACTTCAACTAAGCACTGACAGGCTGACCCCACCACCCCTTCAACCGCTGAAGCAATGCTGGTACCACTCATACGTCCATTTCCAAAAGACGTTTCCGTTTGCAGAGCAAACTTTTGTCCGGTGAAAACCGAAAAAAATTTGTCCGATGGAGCGTACACACGGTCAGATTTTTTGGAAAACGTGCTAATTTTTTAAGCAAAAAGTCCGACCGTGTGTACGGGGCTTAAGAGAAAGTCTATCTTAATATGGATTAGCCGCGTGTTGAAAATGAAACTAAAATACGAGTTTGCGAATGACCGCGTCGGAATGTATTTACGAAAGTACAAAATTACGAATCCATTAAACGGAAATTATTATCTTACGAATTTCGAATCAACGAAAATAAATTAGACAGAATTACGAATCATTTAGTATCAACGAAAATAAAACTGTTACGAAAATACGAACGGGTCCGAATAGGAAAACTTGCGTCTTACGAAATTACAAATCTTTACGAATCTACTGAACGAGACGAAACAAAACAAAGAAAAAAATGATTTTTTTTGTTGTACACATGTCTAATAATTTCTTAAAAAAAATTATGAAATTCTATGTGGCAAGTTCTTTTATAAGACTAGGTCTAAATATTACTGAACAGTTATGATATTTTTATGGTGCAAGACCCTTTCAGACATAGAGCATGTGCTGGCTAGGACAAAGGCGTTCAGGAAATTGAACTGAGTGTACCAATACATCTGCTAGATGCCTGATGTTAGGGTTGGATGAACTTCAGACAGGACCATTTGAAAACTATGATGTACGAAAAACAGTGTCTGACTTCGATTCAGTGCCTACTCTATACGTCAAAGCTATTTTAAGTCCTCATAATAATCAAGCATAATCCCTCTCATGTACTCATTTTTATAACATAAGCTAATTAGAAATGCAAATTTAAGATCTATACAATCTCTGAGCAAGTGCATGTCTTCTAATTAAGATAATGCCATCATTTGACTTCAGGCAGAATACAAAGAATGTCAAGAGTTTAGAAAAAGTGCATGTAGTTTTCAAGTTCAAATGAGGCTTGAAAGAACACTCTATCTCTTTTTCATTTATATTTGAGCATTTCAAATGCATATCTATGAAAAATATTTTAATAAAAAAATATGCAGCCAGTAAACACAAGTCTGCATTTTCAATCCAACTGTGGCTGGTAAGATTATTTATTTAAAAAATTATACTAATCTATTAGAGCTTTACATTTGCACATGAATATGATATATTAAAAGAAAGAAAAACATTTTCAGACAGTTAACATTCTACAATCAACCAAGTGAATTTAAACAGCCCGGAAGATGAAGGTAGCAATTAATTTAACAGTTGCCTCTTAGTTATCAGATAGAGCTACAAACACATGGAGCAATTACTTAAATGATGGAACCTATTTAAAGGGTTAGTTCAACTTTACAGAAAATGTCTCCCTCCCCAACCCACCCTTGGTCTCTGAGTGAGTGAAAAACTTGTATAGCGCTACACATGCGAACTGAATCGCCTCAAGGTGCTTGGTATAAATTTCCTTTGATTAATTGCCTTCAGAATAGGTGGGTTTTGAGTTTTTTTCTGAAGGCCTGGTGATTCACTTCCGTTCGGATATTGGTTGGTAATGCGTTCCACAGTCAAGGTCCTTGCACTGAAAATCTACGTTTACCTTTGGACTTGTATCGGACCTTGGGTATTTGGAGTAGATTTTGGTTGGTAGAACGGAGGACGCGATTGAGGTTGCAGCTTTTTAATTTCTCACGTAAATATTGGGGCACGCTTCCTTGTATACATTTGTGCGTGAGGCAGAGCGCCTTAAATGTGATCCGGTCTTTTACGGGCAACCAGTGGAGGGACCTGAGGGAGGGAGTGATTGATTCCCAGGGTTTTTTTCCCGTTACAAGTCATGCCGCTGTATCCTGGACGACTTATAGACGGGCAAGCTGGTATTTTGGGAGTCCGTGGTAAAGGACGTTCGCATAGTCGAGCCTGGAGTTGATTATCGTTCCCACCACTACTGCTGTCTTCTTTTGGAATGAAAGGAACCAGTCTACGTAGCAGGCGCAGCAGATGGTGAGATCCGCTGACTACTAAACCTATTTGTGCATCCATTGTCATGTCGGAGTCAAATGTGACTCTGAGGCTTTTGACTTTGGAGCTGGGGTGATGGTTGTCCCAGGATGGGCGGGGGTGTCCATGTTGTCGTAGCAAGTCTCTTTCGGTTAGCATGGAACAGAAGAAGTTCTGTTTTTGATCCATTAAGTTTAAGGTAACTCTCTGTCATCCAGTTCTCTATCATCTCTCTAGTCCGAGATAATGATCCTTTTTGCTGCGGATACGAAAGTAAAGTTGGGTGTCATCAGCGTAGGAATGGTATAGTAAATTCTGGTTACTGATGATTTTGAGGAGAGGGCGGAGATAGATATTGAATAGTACGGGCAACAGGGGTGACTCCGCATGACACGGTACGTTTTTAGAAGTGAAAGGGCCTAGTTTCACTGTATGGGATCGGTTTTCCAGAAAGGAGGAGAACCAGGGTAGATCCGAGTCTGCCACTCTAGCTACTTCTGCTAGGCGGGTCAGCAACATTTTGTGGTCTACTGTATCAAAAGCCGAACTAAGGTCCAACAGTATCAGAAGACAAGATTCTCCTTTGTCTGCTGCTTCAAGAGCATCATCCCATATTTTGAGAAGTGCTGTTTCTGTCCCGTGACCTGGACGGAAACCCGATTGAAGTGGGTCCAGTAGTTTGTGGGTGTCTAAATGGTGTTGTAGCTGTTGCACTACTGCTTTCTCTATTACCTTGGAGAAGACGTTTAGGCCTGTTATAGGTCGACGATGATTTGGGTCTTTGGGGTCGAGGTTGTTTTTTTTTTAGAATGGGTTCAATTATGCCTTGTTTCAGGGAGGTCGGTACTGTACCTTTCTTGAATGATTGGTTTATGAGGTGCGAGACAGCCGGTGCCAAAATATCGGCACATTCTTTCAGTAGTTTTGTGGGAATAATGTCATTAGGCGATGTACTGTCTCGCAGGGTTCCGATTATATTTTTTGTGGTGTTGATGGAGATTGACTTTAGTCTAAATTTAGTTGATTGAGGCATATTTGTATTATTAACGCTTTTTGGGTTTACAGGGGTGGAGCTGGTGGTGTTCTTTTGCTGAATTGTTTCACAGATTTTTTCAATTTTGTTAATGAAATAATCCGATAATTCATGCAATAAAAACCTAAAACAATGATCTAATTCTTTCTCAGTTTATTCAAAATTTTGCCCTTACATACACTATAAATATTAGAGGAGGTTAAGGGTTTAGGTATGGGAACCTTTAAAATATATAATTAATAAGGAACTAGCGTGGTATGATTATGATGCCTGACAGCAATGGAATTGAGCCTGCATGTAACACCTTAAGACTAAATTTAACAGTGCAGGGGATTTTAGGAAGAGAATGCAAACTCATATATCAAGCACTAATACCAGAAGAATTTTAAAATTAATTGAACAATTTTATAATTAATTAATGTAATACTGGAATAAAAGGTGTTTTTTTTTATGTCTTCCTAGTGGGAGCTCTCAGATACTTTGAGACCCACAGGCAATACCAAGGTTGCCCTTACTGCAGTCCAGGCCTTGTCACTAGAAAGTCATAGGCAGCTATGTGACAGGTTGCATTTAACTGTGGTTCTTTATCAAGAAAAAGTGATTTCAAGGAATTAAACCTTTAAAAGCTATATATTTGTAAATGATGAGTTTCAGTAATTTAAATGCAAAGTTAAATGCACCCCAATGCACATCAACAGTGTTCTGCACCATGTAAATTGTAGCACTCTAAAATACATAACTCAGGGTTTGACAAATTTGCTTAGAATGTAGGAGCCAGATAAAAAAAATTAGGAGCCAGAAAACGCCCCCTGTCCTGCCAAGTTCACACGCAGAAGCGAACACATATGTGAGTAGCGCCCGCTTATATAAACGGTATTCAAACCACACATGTGAGGTATCGCTGCGATCGTTAGAGCGAGAGCAATAATTCTAGCCCTAGACTCCCTCTGTTACTCAAAACATGCAACCTGTAGAATCTTTTGAACGTCGCCTGTAAGACCGCTGCGCAAATACGGTGTGACCGAAAGTATTGCAATGACCGCCATTTTATTCTCTAGGGTGTTAGGAGAAAAAATATATATAGTGTTTGGGGGTTCTAATTAGAGGGAAGGAGATGGCAGTGAAAACAGTGAAAAAACACATTAGAACTGCTAGAACTGTTTTACTTGTAATGCCAAATGGACACCACAAGATGGCGTCAGATCACAGAAGGCCTGCAGAAGGCCGCAAAGCCGTGGCCTCAATTACCGGTGGGCGCAGGCCCACAGAGACACAGGATCCTGTGTCTCCATGCGCCCCCACCTCCCCCGCCACGTGATCGCGGCGGGCCCGCGCTGGCCGGTAATTGAGGCCACGGCTTTGCGGCCTAAGCTTCCTGACATAACTGTATATGCTCTGTGAGCTGGATTGCCCTGTTCTGAAAGAAAAAATATGCAGGGCCTACTTTTTTCATGCACTGAAAGTGTGGCGACAGCCCTTTTATTTTGAATGGTCTACCTAACACAGTGAAAACACTTGTGTTGAATGAATGCCAATGAACTCCTAACACCTTTTATAAGTCTGAACCAGGGAATGCTGGCACATTATTGCTGCCTGAAGTCTGTTTAGTTGGAATGTAAATTCTCTAGTCACTTACCTGTAGAACCCCCTCCTAGATATGCATCCATGCTTCGGATTGCAGAACATGCTAATTATAAACTGGGCTATCCAAATTCCACCCAATCCCTTCACAAAAATTTCCCAAAAATGTACCCACATACACCTAAGATATACAGGTGATTAAATCCCTCTGCTCCAAAATTTAACTGCTTACTGACAGCTATCTCATTAACAAAATTTCACTGAGCTGTAAATGAGATTCCCAACATGTAATTGATTCTCTAAGTGGCAAAATAAGTTAATCACCTATGCAATTCTTGTTTAATGATGATAGAGTGTTAAATTATGGAAAAAGGAGATTTTTAAGTGTGACCATGTTAACAGGAAATGTAGCACAACGAAACTTATGATGATGTCATCAGTATTTTAAAATGGTAAAATCTTCTGTTGTATTTTACTTGCGTAATTCACAATACCTAGACTTCCGAATTTTTAAGAACAATTACAAAGATTATTAGTAGTAATTTTAATGTTAATAACTGTTTACTTACTATATACACATTTTTCCTCTCAACTCTTGTTCACTGTGATCTACTGTGGTTTACATTCCTTATTTTTCTAGTTGTCCTATCCCATCTGTTGCTCCCTGGAGCCACCCATCACTTGAGGGCCTACTGTAAATGGTGATCAATAGCACACGATAAGATGCTGCTACTCCCACTTTCCCTATTGATTATTCAGACCTGTGTCTACCTTTGTTATAAAAAAACAAAGAGAAAGCTCTCCACAGAATTCTAGCTGTGCAGAGAGACATTGGGGAGGAGGGATGCACAGAAAAATGAAAAACAAAGAAAAAAGTGTTGATAATATACATTAAAGGATGTACGCCGGTTAATAAAAATATGAAAGTGTACCTTAAAAGTATGTCAGAATTGTATTTAATTTTTTAACTGTCAGAAACAAATTTTTAAAGTATTTTAGCAACCTACAGTGCCACTATAGTCAAACTTGGCATTGTAAAAACATTAAACCAGCTCCAGGGTGGGGAGGATGCAGAATATCTCTTGATCTGTTTTCAGGGGCAAAAAAAAGAAATGTTCTTTGAACACGCTTATTTATGAAAGATACATATTTGTCCCAGATATTTGCTTCCTCTTGGCTCATTTCTGGCATCTATGAGACGCCAAGACGAGGCCAGTATGCAGAGGAGTGACATCATGAGTGGCTTCCCAGGGGGAAGAGCTGAAAGACACTGGATGGACCTGGAAAAAGGACAATCAGCAAATGTCAGGTAGTAACGAGGCAAGGAAGCAGAGGGCAGGTGGTGCATTGCTGGAGAAGGACATACTAGAGGGCAGGCTTGTCATAATATGCAAGTATGATGTGCAAACATGCATTGTTTGGCAAGAGCACACCCATGATAAAAGTTAAGCTTTAAGAATTAGTTCTTCTTTATTGAATGTAATATCAATTACTAGTGTTGGAAAGTATGCAGGCACAAGGATCTGCGCTCATCTGTAGATCAGACACAAGAAAATCATATTATTAGTGGATTAAAATGTACAACAAAATCATTCCTGAAAGAATATACAGCTACAGTTCAAGGAAGAGGTAAATAACCACAAATAAGATTGTCTGTTCCATTTCAAGGAAAACATTTTGCATAAGGTCCAAGAAAACTAAACGTAAAAACAGATACTGGCTATTGGAAAGAATTCCAAGATTGGGGATGGATCTGTCCAATACCAATTTGTATGATGATTTATCATTGTGAGGTTGTGGTTAGCATGAATGAATGAATGAATGAAAGACTTATATAGCGCGGCACATGCGAACTGAATCGCCTCTGGGCGCTTGTTGTTCCTGTCTCTGAGTTTTGATTCGTCCTCTGAATGCCAGGTGGTTTTCATCCAACCAAATGCTGGTTGGTAAAGCATTCCATAGTCTAGGACCCTTTGTTTTTCAACTGTTGGGATTCCTATAACTCAGATTGGCTTATTATATAATGAAAAAAGCAGCAATGATGTGCAACATGGTAGTGAGCATTTGTAGAAAGCCAACTTATGGTTCCCCAGGGCACAGAGTCTAAGCCCCAGTCTGCTTCTTTACCAGGAGCCCTTATGGTGGGGATGGACTTGCAGCAAACTGGAACAAGGTCGCAGCCCCCAGGTAAGCAAATGAAGAGACCACTCACATGGGCAGGAGACAGAAGAGGATCCAGGAAATGAGCTGAAGTCAGGGGCAGTAGGCAAGAAAAAATGGTAGACTAAAGCCTGGTACACACTATAATTTTTTTTCCGTTGGACGGAAAAAGAACTGTCAGCCACTGTACTAACGATCCAACCTCAGTACAGCAATCTCCACCCCTGAGCTGTTGTGACCGGGGGAGCCCAAGAGCACAGAGAATCTAGTAAGTTGGCAACCCTAAACATGTTTATATATAAAGAAGAAGATTGGGAGTTGGGCCAGGAAGTGATAGAAGGGAAATGGATATACACTCATGGGCCATTCTATTAGGTAAACCTGTTCAATTGCTTGGTTCAAACCTGTTCAATTGCAGCCACCGGACCTTGCCGGGGAGAAGTCTCCCACGCGCATGTGCAGTAGTGACGACATCGCCGCTCCAGCCAATCACAGCGCTGGAGCGGCGATACCCGGAAGACACGCTGAGGAAAGATGACATCTTCCTCGGCATGGACCAGGTAAGTTCCTCTTACCTCGTTCCGAGGTAAGTATTTCATAATGAGCTAGTATGCGTGCATACTAGTTCATTATGACTTTTGCTTTTCAGGTTTAAAAAAAAAACAGCGCGTTTACTACCGCTTTAACTTGTAGCTCTATTCTAAGACGAGGGTGCAACATCAATATGAACCAAAATCTCTGAGGAATGTTTCCAACACCTTGTTGAATCTCTGCCACAAAGAATAAAGGCAGTTCTGAAGGCAAAAGAAGGTCCATGCCCATGGATGAACACAGAGGCCAGCAGCACATGTAAATAGAATAACAGATCTAGCAGAACCACTGCAGCAAGGAGGTAAGAATTGCACAAATAGAAAAATGTAGGCTAGACCATGACAGACCAGTGATTGGTTGCTATAGGTTACTGCATTTTGACTTAATAAATAAATGTGGGCGTGTCAACATCTATCAGGAAATTCAGAAAGATTCAGGTAGATATAATAAATATTTTAATGTATTATTTTTAAAACCTAGCTTGTGGTCAGACAGAAAATCTGGGCATTATAAAGATATTGATCATGATGATGATAAAAATAATAATAATAATTGTAAGCTCCTTCAGGGCAGGGACTGTTGTAATTGTACAACATGTAAATTGAGGCATAAGCTAGCGGTGCTATATAAATTCCTGTAATAAATAAATAAATAATAAACCCAATTACATTTTGCTGCCTATCTGTATTTTTAAAGGTTGTATATGACATCTGCCTGATTTATGATAATAACATATGAAAAATAGGCCTCTGCGTATATCATATATATGCCATACAAAAGAACATTGAGGTTCTGAAAGTGTAGCTCAGAGCACCTTAATTTTCTTTCTTTTCTACTTGTCTGATAACTGAAATCACAGCTTTGCTGACAATACGAAAGTAAAAGGACTATAATCCATACAAGTGATTTCTTCAGAGACCAAGCAGCAGAAGAGGTGAGAATTAACCATTATTCTGAATGATGAAAGTGAGCTCCATCTTTGCACTGAAGCTCTCACCCCCACCGCATCAGATTAATCAGGAGAATAACTATTCCGTCTCCCATGGTAGATGCAATCTATGATGTCCCCGTGTGCTCTTCTGCCTGGTTAACTCCATGGGAACAGCTGGACACAGTGACAATGTTAAACCAGCTGTTAGCTTTGCCAGTCTTATTTTTCCCTTCAGGCAGAAACAAAAGAAAGCAGACACATCCTTCGACACCAGCCGCTCACAGCATGACATGTCACTATGTGTACCATACATCTTGGGCTGACACTTACACAAATAAGTTGTAGTCTTACACAGCAAATTCTGATGTCTGAAACATTGGTTTTGACTTGCTCTCACAGTTAAGTAAAGATACCCATATGCTATGGATCCTTTCAATTTGACAGGTTTAAACATCGCTTGAGAATACGGAAGCATTTGTGTCAGGATTTAGTTATTTTTGTATTTAAAATTCAAAGTGTAAAAAAAATGAAGGCCATGCACTTTCAAACTACAAAATCTATATAGCCAGTGGCAAAAATCTACTATGCTGTTTTTTTTTTTTTTGCAAAATATTAGCAGAGGAAAATAATTATTGAGTAAAGTCCTCTTCTACTACATATCATCAAGGTCAGTTGAGGAAAATCTCTCATGCCTAGTGTTTAATCATATGTTGTGGACAGTCCATGTGAAAAATCACACAATTTTGGTCGTGATGTCCTTTAGGGCAGTGACACCAATCCATCCAAAGACGAGTAGATGTTATAGTTTACCTACCTACAACATTATTAGATAGACAAACCAATTACTCATGTTCATAATGTTGGTATGCTAAAACAGAACTTCAGCCACAGACACTTATACGATTTCATAAGGGGAAATAGAAAGCTACCATATGGAGGAATTGCAGACAACTAGGCAATGTATACTATATCTTATGGGAATATAAAGTAGTACTTAGTCGGTTTCGACCTGTTTTGACTTCCTTACTGGTAAACGAACATCTCTTACCCCTGCACTGGCATTTTTAGGCATTGGCCTAGAGGTATATCCCGTGTCCCAAAGAACGATAGTGGCTCATACTCTTAATGCCGCCAGGCTTACTGTCTCCAAACATTGGAAGTCGACAGCAGCCCCTATTATAACCACGGTAATATCTAATATCAATACACAATGTCAATATGAAAACATGCTTACATATAAGAACCACAAGGCTGATAGGCTCCACTATGTTTGGAAGCATTGGCTAGACCATCCTCAGGCCTCTGTTCCTTCATAGGTTCCTTTTTTTACAGCTGAGATAATACTGAAGACCAAATATTGCTCTTTAGTGGTGTCTTAACCCAAAAGATCTATACTGGTTAACTGGAATTGTATCTAGACCCAATTGAGGACAATTTACCTTATTATGGTATTTCCTATGCTGGCTTATGTCCCTTAGTCTTTTTATCCTTTTGTTTTGGTTGTATAGTATAGTATACACCTGTTCACAGTCTGATCCCTTATGGGGTGGCAGGTGGGGTCCTTGCATAGGGGACCCTAACATTCGTGACACCTGTATTTTGATTATTTTTTGCCTACAATATTTGTAATTGTTGTATTATGCAAATATTGGCATGCTCTATCTACAACAAATGTTTCATTTTCTGCTAATTACACTTTCAATAAAAAATTATGGCTAAAAAAAAAAAACAGCATGGCCAAAGCTTTCTTGGCCATATTTCTCCTCTGGGTCACAGGAGTGCATTTATTTTTGCTCTCTTGTGGCCAAGATTCAGCCAATATCGAACTAAAGACTGCTGTCAGATGATGTCACAGTGTCCTTCCAGTCTCTGGAAGAATCTTAACCATATTGTTGAGATCCAACCAGACACTCATTTAGCCAGCATGCACCTGCCCCTTCTCCAGCCAGACACTTTAGTGAGCACTGGAGGGGCAGAGCAGAGACTGGTGACAGACAGTTACCACTCTCTGACCGGGGACGACTGAGAACTAAATGATCAGTGGTCATGTGGGGGCAAGCTGCAACATCAGACCAGTGCTGCCACATGGAGGGGAGTAAATATATGTTCTTTGTTTTTTTATTCCAAACTCCTTTAAATTTTCAGCTTGGTCCTATTTATTGTAGAATTAATTGATTTGATAATAAATCCAGTGATGTACTTTTGCCACTGCAGCTGTGAGAACTAGGGAGACTGAGGCTCTAATTCAGTGAAGGGACCCTGTTGTTGACCCTCCCTTTCCTTTTTGCCTGCCCATTTACAGAATACCCTGCATTTTTTGAACAAGGGAAGAGGGGGGAGGAAAAACAACAAGATTCCTTCACTGTGAGAACCACAGCTCTTGTTCATTCACAGAATGCCTTGTATTCTGTTCAAAGAAGGTGTTTTGTGAATGGAGAAAAAGAGAGGAAAGGGTAAACAATGTCATCACTGCATGAGAGCCACAGTGTAGGAAGTACAGTACTGGCGGCATTACCCAATGGGCACAAATCAATTCATTCTACAGGAAACAGGACAAAGTAGAGCATTTAACATACCTCAGAAGAGGTAACTCCCCCCCCTTATAAATTTGTATAAATGTCAGAAGGCTCCCACTAAAACACAATAACTCTCTAATGCAGCATTGCCAATACATCATTTATAAATAGAAAAATATTTCCTAGCAATCTAAATTATACATCCGCTTGTAAAGTGACTGATTTATTTTTGGCACACTACTCATTTTCTGAATGGTATATGTGATTGGGGTGTATTCACATTTCATCAATCCAACATTTTTGGTTGCTAATTGTGCATCCTAAACTTTTGTTTATGATACTGTACTATAGAGCCATCTCACAAACTCTGAATGAGGCTTGCTGTGTACTGTAGAGCATAGTTATTAGTGGATTCTGTAGAAAAATAAACAAGTAAATTGCCTGTTATGGATAGTTAGGAAAATTGTGTCTTATTCTGATTTAACCATTCAACTTCTTTGGGCTTAACAAAGATAGCTACATCATGACGTAATACAATACATACTTAACCCATCTACATACCGCATTAAAGTGACACTAAAAAAAATCTACCATACTGAAGTATGTATTCATAACTCAAGTACCTTTTTTTGCTCTCATCCTCCTTTAAATCTTCAAATTCTTTTTTTTTTTCCTCCTGTGATCCAACGTCCTGTTAGAGGATGGCTACATTTGTTCTCCACGGTCCCACGGTATGTAGGAATGTAGCTACTCTCTCCTGTCCGCTCCCTAATGGACTAGGGACTATGGGATTTGTAGTGTGTATCGAGCAGTGTACATGACTCCAACTAATGTGTACTGCTTGTTCCAAACAAGTGAGGGGGACAGGTGGGTTTCAGGAGCACAGGTTGTTACAAGGCAGAAGAACACAGTAAGAAATTATTTCATGAAAAAATGGATTACAGGGCCATTGGGTTGTGAATGTGCATGGGTTATTTTTGAAAAAAAAAGGATAATATTTAGGCCCCTTTCACACTTGTGCGACTTGTTCTGCAACTTGGGACTGCATAATCGCATGACAAGTCGTACCTCATGATTTCCAATAAGTAACTTAATGTCACTTTAAAGGGGTTGTAAAGGTAAAAAAAAATTCCCCTAAATAGCTTCCTTTACCTTAGTGCAGTCCTACTTCACCTCATCCTTCGATTTTGCTTTTAAATGTCCTTATTTCCTCTGAGAAATCCTCACTTCCTATTCTTCTGTCTGTTACTCCACACAGTAATGCAAGGCTTTCTCCCTGGTGTGGAGTGTCGTGCTCGCCCCCTTCCTTAAGGGGGCAAGCAGGAGAGTCAGGATGCTCTCTACGTTGCAGATAGAGAAAGGAGCTGTGTGTTAGTGGGCGTCCTGACTCTCCTGCTCGCCCCCTCAAGGGAGGGGGCGAGCACGACACTCCACACCAGGGAGAAAGCCTTGCATTACTGTGTGGAGTTACAGACAGAAGAACAGGAAGTGAGGATTTCTCAGAAGAAATAAGGACATTTAAAAGCAAAATCGAAGGATGAGTTAAGTGAAGGAGGACTGCACTAAAGTAAAGGAAGCTATTTAGAGGAATTTTTTTTTTTTACCTTTACAACCCCTTTAAGACAGGACAAAGGAACCTTTTAAAAAAAAGGATAATTTTTTTAGCAAGTTCTCCCAGTTGCAAAAAGGGGCAGCAATGCTGTCTGCAGAGTCACATTAGAAACTCTCAGTTATGTAAACACTGTCTAAAAATATCCTAAAGAATATTAATTTGAGTAAACATTAGGTTTAACAGATTTGACTTAACCACTTAAGCCCCGGACCAATATGCTGCCTAAAGACCCAAGGGGTTTTTACAGTTCGGGACTGCGTCGCTTTAACAGACAATTGCGCGGTCGTGCGACGTGGCTCCCAAACAAAATTGGCGTCCTTTTTTCCCCACAAATAGAGCTTTCTTTTGGTGGTATTTGATCACCTCTGCGGTTTTTATTTTTTGCGCTATAAACAAAAATAGAGCGACAATTTTGAAAAAAATGCAATATTTTTTACTTTTTGCTATAATAAATATCCCCCAAAAACATATATAAAAAAAATGTTTTTCCTCAGTTTAGGCCGATACATATTCTTCTACCTATTTTTGGTAAAAAAAACGCAATAAGCGTTTATCGATTGGTTTGCGCAAAATTTATAGCGTTTACAAAATAGGGGATAGTTTTATTGCATTTTTATTAATTATTTTTTTTTTACTACTAATGGCGGCGATCAGCGTTTTTTTCATGACTGTGACATTATGGCGGACACTTCGGACAATTTTGACACATTTTTGGGACCATTGTCATTTTCACAGCAAAAAATGCATTTAAATTGCATTCTTTATTGTGAAAATGACAGTTGCAGTTTGGGAGTTAACCACAGGTGGCGCTGTAGGATTTATTGTACACTTAGTGTGTGTTTACAACTGTAGGGGGGTGTGGCTGTAGGAATGACATCATCGATCGAGTCTCCCCTATAAAGGGGATCACTCGATCGATGCAGCGCCATAGTGAAGCACGGGGAAGCCGTGTTTACATACGGCTCTCCCCATTCTTCAGCTCCGGGGAGCGATCGCGGCTATAAACAAATAGCCGCGCCGTCGTCCCGGATCGCTCCCCGAGGGAACCCGACGGCCGCGTGTAGCGGGGGGGGGGACCCCCGACCCACGTCTAGGCAGGCACATACAGGTATGTTGATGTGCCTGTCCGTGCCATTCCGCCGACGTATATCTACTTGCGGCGGTCGGGAAGTGGTTAAAACAGTTCAAAGCTTATACACAATACAGAGTCAGGCCTCCTAAGATTTACAACTTGCAAATAGAAAGAAAATATATATAGTCTTTTAAGTAACATGACTGTACACAAACATCCCTGGAGCTGAGCAGTAAAGGACTGACTCAAAGGTCCTACACTACTCTTAAAGAACACCACAACTTTGGTTACAAGACACCAGTATGGGGGCACTAGCTGGGGAGCCAGGAGCGCTGGCGGGGGACCCGAGAATAGGAGGTTTGAGACACTCTGTACAGAGCAGGTAAGTATAAACCTGTTTATTATTTTTTTTAAACAAAAAATTGTAACTTTCCATAAAAAGAAAATCCACAACCATTGATTAAACTCACACCTGCTTTAACCACTTGCTTACTGGGCAATTAAACCCCTGTCATTTTTTTTTTTGCCATCTTCCTGTCCCATAGCCAAACAGAGGACATCTCTGCAAATTAAGGTCACCAGAACAAGTGTCCCCATTGGACGATTTGCCCTCTATTACTTTTCTGGAGACAACCCGAAATTTGGGATTTTCTTTTACTTTCTCTTTTAATGATAATGGTAAACAGAACACATAGAGAGGGTGAATCTACCTACTGGGGGCACAGAAAGCAATACAAATTCACAGGTGTACTGATCGCTCTCCACTCTATTACTAAAAAGAAAAAAGTTTGAAGCCTCGTACACACGACCGAGGAACTCGACGGGCGAAACAGATCGTTTTCCTCGTCGAGTTCCTTGTTAGGCTGTTGTGTAAGAGAGAAGAGGAAGAAACAGATGAGAAGAAGTTTTTTTCCATGTGTGAAAGTATGCTTAAAGTCAGATTGTTCGCTCCTTTCTTATACCTTAATCAAAGACCCCTGTGATCCACTGCGAAAAGAGATTAGAAAACACCTTAAAGGGTCAGGCCACGTACACACGACCGGTTTCCTCTGCAAAAAAAAAATCCCAGCAAGTTTCTTGCTGGTTTTTGCCGAGAAACTCGGTCGTGTGTACGTGGCCTGACCCTTTAAGGTGTTTTCTAATCTCTTTTCGCAGTGGATCACAGGGGTCTTTGATTAAGGTATAAGAAAGGAGCGAACAATCTGACTTTAAGCATACTTTCACACATGGAAAAAAACTTCTTCTCATCTGTTTCTTCCTCTTCTCTCTTACACAACGGCAGAATCTAGTTCCACTTCATGAGCCTGGTTCTACACTACCTCCTGGGGATGTTTACATCACACATCTCATGGGATGGTGTTTCACCATGAGATCACACACTATGCACACATGTTGCAGGCCTCTTCTAGGGCTAAGACCCCAGGCACATCTGAACACGGAGGAGATCTCATTCAAACATGGCAGCACAGGAGTAGTTAGGCGCACTTGAGCTGCAATGAAGACAACACTGGACTACATAGACCAGTAAGTATATGTTTTCTTTTTTCCTACAGGGATAGTTATTAGAAAGCTGAAATTAGCTTATGGAATGGCTCCAACGCCATAAAGTAGGCACTTTCCAATTAACTTCAGGCCCAGGCTTTCTTTTTGATAGTGCAATGGATGTCCATATTGGCCAATATGAAGGTGCAACGGGTTGAAGGAGGAGGGCAAAGAATTAACCGCACATGTTATGGTCCATAATTGCACAACAGAGCATACAGGTTTGGGGATACCTGGTAGCTCTGGAGAAATGTGTACCCTATAGACCTAGGTCCACCTTAGAGGGTAAGCCCACAAGGTAAATTAAATTTCTGTTCTTTATAAAAAAAAGAAAACAGACTTTGGCCATAATAACACTTAGTTCATTACATAACCTCCTAATAAGACTTTGTAGGCAACCAAAAAATGTGTGGGGCATAGATGAAATCACAGTTCATTATTATGTATGCAACTTTTTTGATATATGTGTGGGATTTTTCAACTTTAATAAAGTTGTAATGTTGGACTATAATATTACTATGTTCGAAAGGCATGGGATAATTCCAGTTGGAAGTTTACTGAGAGGGTCCACCTCTGTGACAGCAAATTACAACTGGATGTACAACAAAGTATCAAGTTTAATCATGTGATGTTGACCCTTTATCATTATAACAAATCAATGTATCAGATTGTTTTTTATACTACCATAACGAAGGGATGGATGTTTTATGATGTATTATAAAATAAAGATGTAACATTTATCATTTTTATAACCAAAATGCATATGTGTGTACCATTTTTTGGTTGCCTACAAAGTCCCATTCAGAGGTTACCTACACAACAGGGATGGTGTCAACCACTTACCTACATTTGAAGTGATATATTGTTCATAGATCATAATTACACAGGAACAAAATCAGTGACCAATGAACATAAATAGCTTATCTTTATAGATATGCAAAAGGGACGATAATAAAACAAAAGTAGCAAAATTTTTCTTAACAATTTTTGAAAAAATCCTCTTATTATTAGGTCAAATTAACTTTTGTGCATTGGTCAACTCAATTTCACATTAATGGTATCAGATTAATACTGAACATGTCTTTACTTTAAAATTATGCCTGCTGTTTTCCATAAATGCAAAACAGAGCTAATTATGAATCAGAAAGTGAGAGAATGTACATATGCTTAGTGAAACTCTGCACCTGCACAGGCTAAGCATTCATCATTTTCCATGGCTGTTTTTTCAGTATAATGTTACTCCTAACAGTAATTCAATTTACCCCATGTGAATAAATGACACATATGCATAATGGCATGCAAATTTATGATTTGATCTTTTGGTCCGAAAGGTAAATTTCAAGTTATTAAGAAAATCATAAAGAAGCCCATTGAGGGTTCAACAATGCCTCTTTGCATAGAAATCCAAAGCAAACACACATGACCCTGGAGTGGTTGTTTTTTTGAAGTGTCACATGCCATTATTTGCAAAGTAACAGGAATGTCTTTTATTGGCCATGTATAAGGTCATTGAATATTAACTTAATTTTCACTTGCTTGAGAATGGTGTGGTGTCAACAATAGAGATGTGCCTCTTCAGCTGATCCAAGCTACAATGTGACAGAAAGCTGCCACTGAGGAAGATGGATGATTGCACAGCCTGACCCTTATCCCCCCCTATCGTGACACAGTTCAGTCTTCTCAGTATCTCTACAACAAAAGGCCCTCACTGAGCTCCCAGTGGCCTTCAGCTTTATTGGTGCTAACAGGTCCAGACACTTTCATCGATCGATTTCTATCCCTCTTAAACACAAGAGCTTGCCCTCTTTGGTGAGTTAAACCCTGGCACAGATGTCTTTTTTTAATTGCTTCTTTGCTGTCTGTTGGGAAGTATGCGATCGGACAAGCGAACACCGAGTCAACTCAGAAAATGCCTAACCACTTATCTCCGGCTCCCTATGGCATTTAAGAGAAAGTGATATGTGTTTTGCCTGCAAATATTAACCGTTTCAAGTCTTGTTTTTTTAAGACATATTATTAAAATAGATTAACTAGAACACAACAATCTTGTAGGTATTTTACCCTTCATATCAAGGAAATTGAAATATCACTTGCAATCATTTTTATTTATTTTTTTTCCTTTTTTTGCATAATTACATTTGATTTTTCCATCGAGTTTAATCACTTGATAACCTGCTGTGTAATAACTCTCTTTCTGCAACATAAAACAAAGGACTTTGGTTAATCTGTATTTATTATTGTTCTGTAACTATATTATAACTTTTTTTAAAGGAATCTTGGGGTTGATTTACTGAAGGAAAAAAGAATGTGCACTTTGCAGGTGTTTGTAAAGAATACCCAATAAGGTACCATGAAAAAAAAAAGAATTTTTGTTTGCACATAATTGGAAGCTGGAAATCAGCGGAGCTTCACCACATTCACTAAGCTCTGGGGAAAATTAGTGCAACTGCATTTGCAAAGTGCCCAGTCTATTATTAAATCAACCCTCCGCCCCCCAACTTTTTTTTTAAATTAGTAACATACATATGGAATGCAATCAGTGAAAGCATCTCTTGAAAAAAACCACCAAATTCCCTTATACTCCGATTAGTGGCAATCCCTCACTGCCCCTTGTGTTTCAGCAGCCATCCCAATACCGTCACAACACTTGGCGCTGTCACATATTAAACCCAAAACTGAAATCTAGGTATGGATTTTAACCACTTGACCTCCGGAAAGTTTTACCACCTTCATGACTAGGGATTTTTTTTGCTATTTAGCACTGTCCTACTTCAACTGGCAATTGCTCGATTATGCACCACTGTGCGCAAATTTCATTTTTATCATCTTTTTCACACAAATAGAGTGATGGTATTTGATCACCACTGAGTTTTTACATTTTAATTATATAAATTAAAAAATACAGAAAATTTAAAAAAAAATGTTTTCTACTTTCTGTTATACAATATATCCAAAAAATGTATTCTGTTACATGTAAAAAAAAATCCCAATAAGTTTATATTAATTTGTTTGTGTGAAAGTTTTAGCATCAACAACTTATCGTGTACATATACTAGCTTTTACACAGCTATGACACTATACTGATAATGGCGGTAATCAGTGATTTATAGCGGAACTGTAATAGGGTGGCGAGCAGTCTGGCGAGGGTCACTAACTGACACTGACGCTGCTAATGGCACTAATACAGTGACCAGTGAGAATACTGTACACTGTACTAATGACACTTGCTGGGAAGTGGTAAGCTTCTACGGGCAATCAAGGGGTTAACTGTGCGCCCAGCAATGTGTAATGTGTGCTGATTTAAATTTACTATCTGTTTTTTCTGCCTGCTTGTCAGGGAGCAGAAACAGGCAGATCGTTGTTCATAGCACACGGAGTTCTGTGTTTTTTGTAAATCCAATTACAGCCAGGTTCGGCAAGTGCGTGCGTGCCCCAAACCCATAAGAAGGCCAATCACGGACATGTACATGATCCTGCCTGTTCCTCAACTTTGCTGAACCTCTTTCACTGCAACTCCTAGCAGCCAGGACTGAAACACTTGGCAAACTACTAATACAAGTTTGAAAGAGATATGTGAACTGTTTTACTGGCTATAATACTGGTCTGCCAGGCTTGTAATAAAGAATCACCTGCCAGACAGCAAAGCCAGATCCTTAACCTCTGCACTCTGTACACAGTGCACTCCTTAACTCTGCACATAGCGCATTCCTGAACTCTGTACGTTGCACACTCCTGAGCTCTGCACTTTGTACATAGAGCACTCCTGAATTCTGCACTTGGTACGTTTCAAACTCCTGAACTCTGCACTTTGTACATAGAGCACGCCTGAACTCTGCACTTTGCACATAGAGCACTCCTGAACACTGCACTCTGTATGTGGCACACTCCTTAACTCTGCATACATAGTCTTACAGATAGAACCGGCCCTTTGAGGGCAACCATAACGCTGATGGGGCCCTTAATTAAATTGTGTTTAACACCCCTAGTATAGGGTAACACTGTTAGTAGTTATGTTTTTAATTTATTATAGAGAGCCACACCTCTGTCCAAAATGGGGGACACTTGAGAAGGAAAGAGGGAGAGCCCCTCCAAATTATGGACAGGTGGGAAGTACGAGTTCACCAATCATCAGGAGGCCAGATTTGGGGAGAGAACAACTGCACGGAACCTACATATAATATATGACCAGCGCTTTTCCCACTGTTTGACTTTTTTGGGAACAACTTTCAGAGTTTATATCTTCTTTATGTGTATATATATATTTGAATGCCCACAACCTGGCTACAGGTTCGCCTAAATTCAGACACAGTGTTATGTTACAGAATTATATTACATTACAGTATATATTACAGAATGCTGATATAAAGTCTAATTTCAGTACTAACGCTAGTTTATATAAAGGTATATGTAATGATTATTTAATGAATACATATCTGAATTAAACTATAGGTTTTAATATCTGCCTGAAGTTTACTTTTAATGAATCCCCACTGTGACATAACGATTTTAACTCAGCGGCTGCCCAGCAGGCATGCTGACCACACACCCTAACATACAAATAGCCACAAGAGGGGAATTTTAGAATCTATAAACGTATAAAAGTCATTAATTATTACACAGTGAGCTATACAAATATGCAGAACACACAACTTTTTCAGGTAAATAATACAACAATTAAGCTGTGCATGCACATTAAATACTTTATAGTTCCTTTCAAAACAAAAATGTACACAAAAAAATATGTACATTAACATATTTAATTTATCACAAATGCTAGGCATGCCTTCGTGACAGCATGAATGAAGACATCTCTACTGTTGGCTATAGTATTGAGAACCTGCAGCTGTCTGAGTACCCAAATAGTGACTGCATCTGATAGGATGCAGTCACTGTTCAGTCGATAGTTTTCCATTCAATTGAGTTCAAAATTGACCTCGAACTGGTGCTGACAGGGCCAATCACAGCTTGAATTTCAGCAGATTTAGCAGGAATTGGCTACAATACAAGCCATCTACAGACAGCTTAAAGCTGCTCAATCAATTATGTCACACCATGTTTTTGCGCAGTGGTCTTTCAAATGAAATTTTTTGGGAAAAAATACTCTTCAATAAATTTAAACAAAAGCACCAAATAGTGTGCTAATAGTAACTTTCCTTCCTCCCTCACTCCCAAGACTTGTTTCGGTGACAATAAAAAATATAAAATTTTCTCTCATTTTCAATTTTGTTAATGTTGTTATTGAAGACAAGTATAGAGAGTGATCTCCCCCGTGGGGATAAAAACAACAGTAAAAAGCTAACAAAGGTTCTAAACGATACCACTTTTTTATATAAAAAAATTTAAATATAATTTGGTTTAACATACATTTTAAGACGCACCTATGGTATGTCTAAGACAAGGGATTCATTTTAACAGTTAAAGGAGTTGTGAAGGCAGAAGGCCGAAGGTTTTTTATCTTAATGCATTCTATGCATTAAGATAAAAACCTTCTGTTTGTAGCAACCCCCCAACACCCCCCTAATTACCTACCTGAGCCCCTTCTCTTCAGCGATGTCCATGATCCCCTCAGCCATCCGGGACACTCCTCCTGATTGGCAGAGACAAAGCAGCCACGCCATTGGCAATCAAAGTCAGTCAGCCAATCAGGGGAGAGAGGGGACAGGGCCAGGTCGGGGCTCCGTGTCTGACTTTACAAAGAGGGACCCGAGAAGAGGAGGATCTGGGCTGCTCTGTGCAAAATCAACTTCAAAAAGGAGGAAAGTATAACATTTGTTATACAAAAAAAACAAGCCCTTACAATCAACTTTAAGGCCTCGTACACACGACCGGACATGTCCACTGAAACTGGTCCACCGACCAGTGTCAGCGGACAGATCCGATCGTGTGTACAGGCTAGCGGACAGATTTCCAGCGGACAAATGTTTCTTAGCATGCTAAGAAACATGTCCGCTGGGAAGCTGTCCGGCGGACATGTCCGCTGGTTAGTACGTCTAACCAGCGGACAGAAATCCCGCTCATGCGTCGAATTGGAAGCATTGAACTCGCGCGATAGAGAACGTCGGTGTCATCTACGTCACCGCGTTCTCTGTCTGCGCGGATTTCGGTTTGATGGTGTGTACAGCCATCAGACCGAAATCTCCCAGCGGACATGTGCGATGAAAACGGTCCGGCGGACCGTTTTCATCGGACTGTCCGCTCGTCTGTACGGGGCCTAATAGTTATTTTAAAGTAGTTCTAAAAGATGAAGGTTTTTTACCTTCGTGCATTCTATGCATGTAAGTAAAAAACCTTCTGTGTGCAGTAGCGCCCCTAGCCCCTCTAATACTTACCCAAACTCCCCCTTGATATAGCGATCTGCACAAGATCGACTCTCCAGGGACTCTTCCTCCTCATTGGCTGAGACAGCAATGGGAGACATTAGCTCCTGCTGCTGTCAATCACAGCCAGTGAGCCAATAAGGAGAGAGAGGGGGCGGACCGAGTCGTGGCTCGGTCTGAATAGGCACGCAGAGTATCAGCTTGGGAGCGTGCCTGCTTTGTTGCCCCCATTGCAAGCTGCTTGCTCTGGGGGGAACTCAACAGGAGGGAGGGGCCAGGAGCGCCAGCAGAGGACCCAAGTAGAGAAGGATCGGGGGGCTGCTCTGTGTAAAATCGCTGCACAGGGCAGGTAAGTATGCCATGTTTGTTATGTAGCCCCCTGGTCCTAAACTTGGGGTATAATGTAAATTTCATTTTTGGCTGAGCTGTAAAGAGCTTAAGGAGTTGTAAAGGAAACATTTTTTTTTTTTTGCTGAAATGACTGTTTACAGGGTATAGAGACATAATAGTTAACTGATTCCTTTTAAAAATGATTAAAAATAGATAAAAATCAATCATATAATGTACCTACAGTTTCAGTTTCGTTTTTGCATGCTGTTTCCTGCTTCTGTGATGTACAGAGCCACAGAGCCAATACAGGGCAGTGATGGTTTGTAAAACGAAACTGAATGGTGTTGAGGGGTTTTAGACACACAGTAATCACACCTCCTTGATTAGTGACCACAGAGAGAAAGCTCCCAGTACTGTGGTTATCAGGAAACAGACAACCAGGAAGTGTGGAGATCAGAGAAGAATTACAGCAACTTGAGATCAAAAACGAACAATGAGGACATGAAAACAGCACTGCATTAAGGTAAAGGAAGCTATTAAGATAAAAAAAAAATCATTTACAAACCCTTTTTACTAATTGTACAGTTTATCTGGCCATTCCATAATCAACTCAGCTGAGTTGTGCATTTCTCACTGTCGCCAGTAGGTGTCACTGGTACCACAGGCCAGTATGAAAAGTACAACAAGGTTGAGCTATGAATAATTATTCTTTTTCCTGCCAATTCCAGTAGGAGGTTCTTAGCCTCTGGTGCATTCTGGGAAAGTATATTTATTTGGGCTGGACCATATGCTCGCTCTCTCTTACCCCAGGCCCTCCTGGCCTGAGGACATACTGCTTAAGTGAGCTTTGCAAGTAGGCCAAGAAGCCTGTCTGGGGCCTACTAATCCTGAGGTGGTCCTAAGGCTGTCTTGCCTGTGTGGAAGAAGCCAAACGAAGCTGAGAAGATCCAGGGGAGGACCCTTACTGGAGAGAGCCAGGATGAAGTCTGGCCTCTCAGGAAGGCCTGGTGACTCGTTTGGAGGACACACATACACCTAAACTGCTCTTAGATTGTTGCCAGGTCGGCTTAAAGATTCTGACACTGTGAAGCTGAATTTTGTTCTGCAAATCTAATCCTGTTTGCAGTATCACTGGGTCAGCTTAAAGGTACTGGTACTATCAAGCTGTTCTACAATCCAAAATGTGTTAAATAGCTACTTGTCGCTAGGTCAGTGAGAGAGGCCTATCCAGGAGTTCTACTGGCTGCTAGGTCAGTGAGAGGGGCCTATCCAGGAGTTCTACTGGCTGCTAGGTCAGTGAAAGAGGCTTATCTAGGTATTCAAGATCTCAAAGAGAGAGAGCTGTTTCTTGATCCAAGTAATCTGTAAGTGATCTGCATCTGGTATCTGACACCCCTAACCCCTTCTCCTACAACCCCTTTTCAAGTTCTACATTAAAGCAATGAAAATATCTAGAGTGACTGGCACCCAATTTCTGTTCTCAACTCCCCATTATAGCCATGGACTCAGTCCTGGGGTAAATGTTGGCTCGCCCCCTGCCTCTGGAGGCCCCTCCTTGCCCCAGTAGACCCAAGGGTACGCTACAGTTATTAAGAAAAACATTTTTTTTGCCTTTATTGCCACTTTAAGCTCTAGCATTCAGTAATATGCTCTACATGAATTATCCCAAGATCTGTACAACAAAATAAAATATATTTCCTGGCACAAAAGATTGGAAAAACCCTCTAGAACAGAATAAAGCACATTTATTTTGCTGTTACTGCATGCTCCAAAGCATAACTAAGATGAGCGATAATAACACTTTTTTTCTGTGAAATCAAGCTGTATGCTAGAATATAAAAATCTTACAACATTGCCTAAAGCATAATCAAAGCTCAAGAAAATTGCTAGTCGAGGTTTATCTGTGTATGTAATATCAATTGTGACAATTCACAATGCAATATCTTCTGCTTAGCCACAGCCTAAATTAAACTGAAGAAGCTTTTGTTTCCATGACCTTGGTTTTAACATTCTCAAGCATTAACAAGAAATGGAGAGGTAGATAGTGCCTCCAAAGCTATTCCTCCTAGGAGGTTCTGATAATATTTACAGCTGTTTGTGCATAGCTGATAGATTCAGAGTCAGAAAGCAGTGATCATAGACTTGCTTTGTGTGTTAAGCCAGCCATAGATGGATCAAAATGTGTTTGTTTTGGTAGGAACTGGCCAAATTTAAATCCATCTATGGGAAGGATGGTTGTACTAAAGTGATCCACTTAAGTAACACAGCCTGTCAGTTTTTTTTTTTTTTCAAATGAATGTGGAACTCTCTTCTACAATCGGTGGTGTCAGTAGGAAGTATTGATAGTTTTAAAATACTCCTGGACGTGCATCTTAGTGAACACAATATACAGGAATCTGGGAAATGATTAACGACATGAACACACATACACCAATTACACAGGTTGGACTGGATGGACTAGTGTCTTTATTCAATCTCACCAACTATGAAACTATTACTTTGCTGGCTATAGCCTGATGGACAGGAAACTTCCAGCTGTCAGAAAACAATAGCGCAGAGGGCACTGACTGTGCTGATGGAGGAATTAAGCGATTATCTTTTCTTCAACCCATGGTTGAAGGGAATAAAATTGCTAAATGTATGGCCAGCCTTAAAGGGGTTGTAAAGGTAATTTTTTTTCTCTATATAGCTTCCTTTATCTTTATGCAGTCCTCCTTCACTTACCTCATCCTTCCATTTTGCTTCTGAGAAATCCTCACTTCCGGTTCTTCTGTCTGTAACTCCACACAGTAATGCAAGGCTTTCTCCCTGGTGTGGAGTGTCGTGCTCGACCCCTACCCTGGAATACAGAAGAGTCAGGATGCAAGAGCAGTTGCTCCGGAGATTAGTAAATGAGCGGAAGTTCTGCTGACTTCCATCATCCAATCACGTACAAGAAAAAAATGTTGTTGTTTTTTTTTTTCCTGGCATATGATTGGGTATTCTTTGCCTCTTTTACTAAGCTCTGGAGCAATTGCACTTGAAGTGTGCAACTGCACTTTGCCAAGTGCACAGTCTAGTTGCCGTTAGTAGTTTAACCTCATAATGTAATTTGTTGCTATGGTGTTGGTGTTGCATGACAATACTGATCTAGGGCAGCCGGCATGCAGGGCCATCCACAGTTGTCGTGACCAGCCACAGCACCCTCTGATGTAAAAAGGGCTTCTGGCGTGATGGGGGGCATCTGGTGTGACTCTGATATTAAGAGGGGACTCTGATTTGATAGGTAGACCTCTGATGTGAAGAGGGGTTTCTGAAGTTAATTTCATCAAGGGACATACCCAGGGGCAGACTGACCATTCGGGCACTCGGGCCCCATGCAACTAGGGGGCTCCACCAGGGTTGCCAGCCTCAGTAAAACCAGGGATAGTATGTACAAATCTGCGTTATTTTTCCATGTCTCCCTAAAATGTCCCTTACATGTAACCTCCAGCAGGCATCGGACAACTGAGGATATATTCGATGCAATACTGTTGGTGTTCTATACAATCTTGTTAAAATTTTGTATCCTCCCTCCTGGTATCTGCTCGCTACTGAGGCCTTGATGTAAATAACAAGATCCTGTCTCTCTGTTTTTGGGAGAATGTTAGTCCCAAGTCCCTCTCCCATGCCTGAAGGAACGTAAGTCCTTGTGGTATTTCTAGATTGATTAGTATTGCATAGAAATATGACAGTGAGTGTCTCAGAGGATTCCCCTTCAGGCATATCTGCTCGAATTTTGACAATGTTCTGACTTCTGTATATATCTTTGCCTTTGTTCGTATAAACGCTTCTAATTGCAACATCCAAAAAAAATCTAATTCTGGTGCTACCTCTCTTTTAATCTCTCTCTCTCTTTGTCATTAGTAGGTTGTCTTTTGAGTAATGAACAATCCTACTAATACCCCTTTGTCATAGAGCATTACATCTTTGATCTATCAGACCTGGCTGAAATGCCTGGTGCCCAGGATCGGAGTCATCAGGCTTGGGTATATAGACATAGTTGTTTTTAAAAAAAATTGTTTTAATTGTTCTTATAGTGGCACTTATCATCAGGTGTTTCTTTATTTCTGCTGGCAGTTCAGCTTCTGGAATCCACACTAGGCCTTCCAGAGGTATATCCACCGTTGCTTGTTCCATTTTTATCCAGGGTTTTGTTATTAAGCCCACACCACTCCACTACTCTAACTAGGTGAGATGTTTCCTGATACTTTACTGGGTCCGGGAGCCCAATCCCTCTTTCTCCTTTGGGCAGTGGCAAGATGGTTCTTCGTATCCTCGCCGGTTTCCCCGCCCAAATGAATTTCAGGAACCTTGACCTAAGATCCATTAAAAAACATTGGGGGATCTTAATTAGTAGAGTCTGTATTAGATACAGAAGTCTCAGTAGCACGTTCATCTTTATTATGTTTGTCCGCCCGAACCAAGTAAAGATTTCTTTATCCCATCTCAGTAAATCTAGTTTTATTTGTCTAATCAATGCTTAATAGTTAAGTTCAAATAATTTGTTTAAGTTCCTCGATATAACAAAAATTAAATCAAATTAAAAGGGGTTGTAAAGGTTAGTTTTTTATTTTCTAAATAGGTTCCTTTAAACTAGTGCATTGTTGGTTCACTTACCTTTTCCTTAGATTTCCCTTCTAAATGTTTTTTTTTTCTTTGTCTGAATTTCCCACTTCTTGTTTCAATTCAGTAAGCTTGCCCCCATCATCCGAGCCTTTCTGGCTGGAGTTTAGTCGCCCCCTTCCTTGGGACTACATCTCTGCGGGAAGACGCTGTGTCTCCCTGTAGGAATGTAGTCCCAAGGGAGGGGGTGAGCAGGCTGACTAACTCCCAGCCAGAACGGTTTGGATGATGGAGGCAAGCTTACTGAGGAGGAAGTAAGAAATTCAGACAAAGAAAAACATTTTTTTAGAAGGGAAATGGAAGGAAAAGGTAAGTGAACCAACAATGCACTAGCTTAAAGGAACTTATTTAGAAAATAAAAAACTAACCTTTACAACCCCTTTAATTTGATTCAGATTTTTCTTCCGTTCGCTCACTTTGCATTGTGTAAATTGATAGAAATAAACATAAAATATATATTTTTGAAAGCATTCTTACTTTATAGCATTTCTTCACACCTGTATAAAACTTTTACACAGTACTGTATGTACATTAAGTAAAATTATTTGTGTTTTTAATATATGCCTGTAGTTCAGATTTATAATATTTTAATGAGATTTTACTAGGTAGCGTATGCTTGACATCATGCTTATTGGAACTGTATAGTATAACAGATATTAAGATAGACAGGTATTGAGTGTATTGAGGTAAGGTCTGCCAAGAGGCTGATAATCAAAGGAAACTAAGAGCTACGTGTGGTTCCCAGGTCACTGTTTGGTGACAAATGGTAACAGAAATGTTTTGCATTTTTCCAGACAAATTAAATACTTTGTGCAACTGCTTTTATGTCCAAATGAATTTTCAGTTTGACCCGCTTAAATAAACTTGGTTTTCTACTATACACCCATTTTTTTTTATATACAATATGGCAGGTTAAAAAAGCAGAAACAAAAAGAACACGCTTGCAGAAATGAAGGTCATGGTAAAGCTATTCAGAAACAAGTGCTATGCTGACAACTGCCTCATTTGGGAGCATTGGCAGGCAACAGCCATTATTATGGGTTTGCCTAGAGCTAACGTTAAGAAGGTCACAAAACAGATGCTATCTATGTTTTATAAGTTTTGTCACTTATGCCGGGCTGCTGTTAACACAGGTCTCAACTTAAATCTCTCTGATACAATAAAAAACATTAAAAGTACTCTAAGCATAATGTTAATTGTATAAACAAATTAAAATATACAAAAGAAAGGTTATATTGTGATAACTTCTGCAATATATAGCACAAACACTGACAAACTTCCTATATATATATATATATATATATATATATATATATATATATATATATATATATATATATATATATATATATATATATATATTTTATAAGGTAATCATTTTTATACTTGTATTTTATTTAAAAAAAAAATGTTAAAAAGGGTTTACCTTTTTAGAAAACGCATTGAACACCATTAATGAAGCAAGTGCCTAGCATGATGCTTTTTAGAGTTGCAGGGCAACCAGGGTGTTGTGTGTCTAAATGGCTTGTGCATTCTCTCACAGCATGTCTATAAATCAATGTCGTGGCTCTCTGGAATTCCTGTCGTCAGTTGTCTTCTGACTGATAATGAATAGTAAGTGCCTCTCATCTGCTTACATATTCATATATGCTTACAATGGTGGTATGATCAGCGGGAGATTAAAATGTGTATTATTCATTTCATTTGTGCACTTCAATAGAAAACAGAGAAAACAAAGAAATGCTGCATCAAAATACAGTTTTAGTCATGTAGAACTATTTAGGTAAGCTTAGTTACCATTTTTACATGTTGATATAATATATTCTTTTGGTTAGAACTGTATATTAGAAAGTAATATCCAGCATCAACACAGTTAACAGTGACAAAGCACAACGCTTTGTCTACTTTTAATTTAATTATCATCTGAATCTTATATGGTTCAAACTCACAACTAGTGCAACCATCCATCCTGATACACAGTGACTAGATCTTAGAGCAGATTAGCCTCACTGATGGACAGCCAAACTGCTATCATTATCAAAAGACCGTCATGAAGTTAAATCTCAAAGCAGCTAATTTTAGGTAAAACCCAACACATGCCCAATGGGCATCTTCAGCTTACTTGCATTTCTATCTTGTTCAAACCTTTCAGATCTAACAGAATCTCCCAGAAGTAAATAGTAAAAAATCTAGTAGCATAATATCAGGTACATAACTCCAGGGCGTACAAAAGGAGTAAATTCTCCATGACTGATCCTCCTAATTGGTGGCTGTGTGTTCACAGTACATTCTGTACAGAAGTAAGCAACATTTCCCTTTGGTACTACTTCTTCCCTTCTTGTATTGGTGGTTGTATCCTCTCAATCAGTGTCACTAAACTGTGTGGTTCAATGCAGATGATTTATTTAGCTTCTTTCCACAGAAGGGCGCTTTCACATAAATAGACCGATCAGGTCCACCTGACAGTTTTTCAGGCAGACCTGATTGGGTCCTCCAGTCTCCTCTATGGAGCGGTGGGTGTCAACGGACATGAGCCGTTTGACACCCCTCGGAATCTGATCCAATCTTATCCGCTAAATACAGATGGATGGGGCATGCAATTCTCATCCAACTGGTGGACTGGATCGGATTACAGTCGGATGTAAGCAGACAGTGGGGGGCATCGATAGTTTAAAAAAACTACTAGATAAGCACCTGAACGACCACAACATATAGGAATATACAATATAATACTGACATATATTCACACACATGTGGTTGAACTTGATGGACTTGTGTCTTTTTTCAACCTCACCTACTATGTAATTATGTGACAGGCGAAGCGGCCTTTTACATCCGCCTGCCCATAGAGGAAAGCAGGCTGTGTCTGTGTCCATTATGCAACAGCAGAGCAGACACGGACCTTTCATCCGCATGCTCAGCAGTGATCAGCAGACAGATCCCCCACTGAGCAGGCAAATCATTTGGCAGAGTCCGCCAGTGTGAAAGAGCCCACAAACAATAAATGCACAACAACAAAAACAACTGAAGTCCCAGTTCAAATGATGATACAGTATAAAGGAGGTGTGATCAACCAGGCTGTTCCTGCAGGCCATTTTCCAATATCTGGTGGAAAGTTTCTGCACCTTTAACAAACATCTGGTTTTAAACAAAGGCAATAATACTATGCACTTTGCAAGTGCAGTTTCACTAGCGCTTAGTAAAGCTTCACTTTGCAAAGAATACCTAATCACCTAAAAGGGACAAAACAACAAACAAAAAAACAGCATTTTTGCTTTTACCTGCTTGGATAATGGTAGTCAGCAAAGCTTCCCCTTATTTACTAAGCTCTGGAGCAACTACATAGTCTATTTGCCTTTAGTAAATCAACCCTAATGTCTTGCATATGTGTTTTTATAAAATAGGTAATCAAAGTTACAAAACAATTCTGAGTCACACAGTCAGTCTCTCATTTTATTTTACAAATAACCAAATAGTCAGATGCAGTATTCAATAAAGTATAAAAAATAAGATCACACTATAGTGAAGTTTTGTCATGGTCAGGGAAGACACGGCTGTCAGTGTGGAATTGTTTTTTAAAGGTAAATGTTCTACAGCCATTATGTTAATCCATGTACTTAAAAACCATAGAAGGTCTAATATTTATGGACCCACATTTTCCCAAAGACTAAACATTTAATTTGAACCCATTTGTAAAAAATAAGACTAACCTCAAGTGTTGACTTTCACATGTTTCTATATCATGCATCAAAGCTAGATACACACAAATTTTCTTTAGATTTTGTTCCTTTAGATTTATCAAAACTACCGGTAGAGGTGCACCGAAATGGAAATTTCAGAACCGAAACAAAACCGAAATAAAAAAAATGTCAGGCCGAAACCGAAAATGACTTTCTTTTTTCCCCCTATTTCAATATTTTTTTAAATAATTGTATGTATTACATGATACATTTTAATTAGCTTCATTGATTTAAAATAACCAGAATTGAAAAGCTCCAAGTCAATATAATAAAATAACCAAACTTTTATTTAAAAATTGGACACAAATACATAGTATATTAATATATAAAACTTATTGTTGCAAAACGGGAACAACAAATCCAGTAATAAACTCAAACAGCAGCTCTAGACTTAAATTTGTTTCAGTGTAAATGGGCAAAATACCATTGTGTTTATTAGCAAACCTGCTATTGGCTATTTCAAAAATGCAATAGCCAATCGAAGGTTGGCTATTGTACCCGTCCACTGCCTGCTGTCAGTCAGCAGAGGAGCAGACCTGAAGGAGAACTTACTTCTTCAGCAGGCAGAGGGCAGGTCCAATAGCCAACCTGCGATTGGCTATTAGATTTTGAAATAGCCAATAGCAGGTTTGCTATTTTCAGTTACTGCGGTACGATCTTACCTCCGTTACATGGTATACGGGAAGCGGAGCTGGCAGAGGCCCCCGGAGCGGATCGGCCAGCGGGAGATGGTGAAGTGTGATTGGGGGGGGGGTCTTGGGAATGGGGTGATGTGGGGGAGCGGAGATACCTCTGCAGTGCATCAGACGTCCAGGCTGGAATCAAGTAAAAGACAGCTGCCGGCCGCAAGATTATGCCGCAGGGAGCTGATTGCAAGCACGTCAAATAACTGCGGCTTAAAGGTGCGGGCCTGAAGGAATTTAGCTGTGCCGATCCCCCCCACTCCCTCCCTCATTTTCAATGTGGCCATCTATTGATATACCTGCACTGTACCGGAGAATTTCCGCCACTCGCACAGAAGGTCAGTCTGAGTGGGGTCTGGGCAGAGTCACAGCAGGTGACGGGGGCTTTTGATTGGTGAGCAGTGTTTGGAGTTTGTACTGTGGGTGGGCAGGGGAGGTGGGTCATTATGGAAAAAATTTTAGTTGTTTCGGCATTTCCCCAAAAGAGCTATTTTCGGACGATATGTATCGGTCTCCGATATATCGGTGCATCCCTAACCAAAACCATATAATATGAGGTTAAACGTAAACACTTTAAATTTGTATGCAATCAGGCAGGCCCTTGCATTACATAGCGGAAGGTAAATCTAAAATAAATTGAACAACAAAAGTTGTATAAAGGTGTGTATCCAGCTTAAAGGACTATAGGTTGTAGTTTGCTGCTAACATTGTAACTTTAGTTAGTCCATCTATTGTATGTAGCTGTATTAGAGCTTGTGTACCATTTCAAACACAGCACAGCTCAACCACATGCATTTAAAACCAAAACGTTGTGCTCGACCTGCTTTGCCTGCAAGGCAAGCGCATCTTCATTAGGACATGCTGCCTTCACAGAAACTTAACACAAATAGGTCAAATGAAGCCTCAGAACTGTCATCCACAGTGCCCTTATTCAGGCAAATTAGAATCTGTTTTCCTGAATTTGACGTGCATTTCAAAAGTACATGAAAAACAGATGAACTACACCCATGCACATGAACTCTCATAAAGATCACAAAGGTTTGTTGAACTTGCGGACAAGGATTTCAGGCTATACAGATAATAAGCATTATAGAGAATTGGATACATTTCAATGACATAAGATAACAGGAGACGAAACAAAATCATTGATGCTTTTAATATATTTTATTTCTTTATTACAGGTACTTAAATAGTGCTGTCACTTTATGCAGTGCTTTACATATATAGTAAATTATACATTCACATCAGCACCTGCCCCCAAGGAGCTTACAATCTAAGATCACTAACTCACACTCATACATGCAAAAACTAGGGCCAACTGAGACAGGGACCAATTAATCTACCAGCATGTCTTTGGAGTGTAGGAGGAAACCCACGCAGGTATAGGGAGAACATGCAAAGTAGTGTAGTGCTGTGGCTGGGATTCATCTGTTGACCCTATTGCTGCTTGGCAGAAGTGCAAACCACTTAGACACATAAATACAGGTTTCCCTTTTTTTTAAAGTGATCACATTCCCTCTGTTCTCAGCTGCATAAGAGCTGAGGGGAGGAGAAGCAGCTGTACACTGAGCTTCCCAGTTAATGGCTGTGCAGGGGGAGGGGTGTGTCAAGACAAGTCTGATCATTGGAGGAGAGTGCACTGAGTTCCCAGCGTAGCTAGAGAACTGACCACACTGTGCTCTCCTGCTTAGTATGATCTATCTTTAATAGGAAAGCAAGGGGACTAGCAGGGACACCAGGTATTTGAGATAAAGCAAGCAATACAAAGAGAACATGATACTTTCTCATACAAGTACATGGTACATCAGGCACATATCAGGAATATGAAGTTGATGTAACAAACCCTTTAAGCCCAGTACACACTATAAGAAAATCGGACAAGTGGTTGTTCGGTTTTCCTCTCTGTTTCACTGCAGGTTGAAACCAAGCATGGCACTAAATGAAAGAAAATTCTCGAACGTCAAAGGCTTTCTTTTTGTCTGACTTTATTGTTGCTTATTGTTTCTGATCATGCACAGTCTTTGCTATCCAATTTTTCTCATATGAAAACCATAATGCCGCGTATGCACGACTGTTTTTCATGACGTGAAAAATGAAAATTTTTTAATTGGTCATTAAAAACATGTGTGGGCTCCAGAGCATTTTTGTTGACGTAAAAAATGGGCATTAAAAATTTAGAACATGCTCTAATTTTTCTCGTCGTTTTTCACGTCGTGAAAAACGATCGTGTGTAGGCTTTAACGACGGAAAAAAACGCGCATGCTCAGAAGCAAGTTATGAGACGGGAGCAATCGTTCTGGTAAAACTAGCATTTGTAATATAGATAGCACATTCGTCACGCTGTAACAGACTGAAAAGCACGAAGACTGAAAAGCGCCAATTGTCTCTCACCAAACTTTTACTAACAGGAAATCAACAAAAGCCGCCCAAAGGGTGGCGCCATCCGAATGGAACTTCCCCTTTATAGTGTCGTTGTACGTGTTGTACGTCACCGCGCTTTGCTCGAGGATTTTTTTTTTTTTACGATCGTGTGTATGCAAGGCAGGCTTGACAAGAATAATGTCGAGAAAAGCATTGTTTTTCCCATGACATTAAAAATGGTCGTGTGTACGCAGCATAAGAAAACAGTACAAAATAAACTAAAAATGTTAGTTCTGTTCACGTACAAGAAAAAATTCTGTTTGGAAAGTCTGAATTTGGATGTGGAAAGTTATTTACACACTATATGAAAATCAAACAGTCATTCCTCGTACAGATTTTTTTTTCAGAATTTTTTCCTAGTGTGTACCCCACTTTAGATAAATATTAGATGGCTAGCTATATCCTAGAATGACACAGAGTGAATGAAAACATTCTATCTGGGTCCACATCTATACTAAAAAAAAACAATATCACTGTTTATGAAAGCAAGTTTAATATATAGATATAGTGAGATCCTATTAAGTAGAATTATGTAGACCCATCCCTCTGAATGGAGCAAACAGCTAAAACAAAACACATGGCAAACACAACAAAACACATTGCTAACTATAGCTTTATACATTTAAACATACTGCATTGCTCAACATTACTTGTAGAATAAGAGATGACAAGGATACTTCTTAGTAATAACAGGTCTAACCAATCTACTAAATCTCTATGCATGGGGGGGGTTAGATATGGATATCCTTTCATTGTTCACAACACACAATGCAATTCATTTCTTTTCAATACGTTTCACTTGTGAAGGATGTGAAGACAGCATGCATGTAACTGATGCTCCTCGATAGACAGTCAGGCCATAAATGATGTTTAAAGGAGGTGCGTACTTGTCCTGAAGGCCAGATTGAACACTACAGAAATGCCTGCTGAGTTTGTTGCTTGTCATTCACCTTGGGCACAGCCCACTGTCTGTCTAGTGTGCATAAATTAAAACAATGTTTATTTACCCCCACTCAGAAGATCTCTGAATGACTTCCTATGGTTTGTTTCCAGTCTAGAATGGGGGAACAAACATCCACAGATAAAAAAAAAGGTGCCCTTTATGATCCGATGTACATAAAGTCACAATAAAACAAAGTACATAATGACATTATAGGTCATTAAACAAGTATAAATCAAGGATTTACATTAAGGTAAGAATGGGAAACCAAGTAAACTAACATCATAAATCAATCTATAAAATGGATGCAAAATGCATGATAGCAAAGAAGGATACATTATTAATAGAACAACAGGAACACACAGTTTTAACCACTTGCCGACCAACACACGCACATTTACATCTACACAATGGCACGGGCAGGCAAATGGGCGTACCTATACGTCCCTTTAAATTTGCGCCCACCACATGCCTCGTGAGTGCGCCCGCGGGTAACGGGAACTCGATGTTCCCAGGCGGCCCGCGATCGCAGTCGGCAAAGGCAGAACAGGGGGATGCCTTTGTAAACAAGGCATTCCCCTGTTCTGCCTAGGGACACGTCAGGGATCTACTGTTCCCTGCGATCGGGAACAGTGATCGCTGATGTGTCACTGGTAGCTCCTCCCCTTAACAGTTAGAATCACTCCCTAGGACACACTTAACCTCTTCAGCGCCACCTAGTGGTTAGCCCCTTCACTGCCAGTGTCATTTTCACAGTAATTGGTGCATTTTTATAGCACTGATCGCTGTAAAAATGACAATGGTCCTAAAAATGTGTCAACAGTGTCCGATGTGTCCGCCATAAAGTCGCAGTCACGATAAAAATCGCAGATCGCCGGCATTACTAGTAAAAAATAATAATAATAATAAAAATGCCATAAAACTATCCCCTATTTTGTAGATGCAATTTTTCTTTCCCAAAAATATGTAGAAGAATACATATCGGCCTAAACTGATAAAAAAAATAGCTTTTTTAAAAAAAGATTGGGGATATTTATTATAGCAAAAAGTACAAAATATTGCTTTTTTTTCCAAATTGTCGGTCTATTTTTATTTAAAGCGCAAAAAATAAATACCACAGAGGTGATCAAATACCACCAAAAGAAGGCTCTATTTGTGGGAAAAAAAGGACGTCAAATTTTGTTTGGGAACCACGTTGCATAACTGCGCAATTGTCAGTTAAAGCGACGCAGTGCCTAATCGCAAAAAGTGCTCTGGTCTTTTGCCAGCCAAATGGTCCGGGGCTTAAGTGGTTAAAGAGGTTGTAAACCCTACAAAAAAACAACAACCTGTAAGACAAAGGCATAATGAGCTAGTATGCATTGCACACTAGCTCATTATGAAATACTTACCTTAGATCAAAGCTGTTGCAGTGGCGACCGCACACCGATGAGACGGTTGACATTTTCCCCAGAGTTTCTTCCAGGTTCGCTGGCACCGACGCTGTGATTGGCTGGAGTCATGATGACGGGGGGGGGTGCCACCGGTCGCGGCACAGCTCCTGAAGAAATGGCACGATCGGGCACTCCTGCAGTGCGCATGCGCCGATGTCGGCAGCAAAGTATAGAGTAAATATCTCCTAAACGGTGCAAGTTTAGCCAATATTTACAGTACCCACAGGCATTCTTATGACGAAATGCGTCAAAACGACCCTCTCAAATGTCACTTCTGGCCTGGAGATTGTGCGCCAAACAGCGTCTCATCTCCTACACAAGCAGGGCCGATGATAACGATGACACCAACTCTGTCATTTAGAACGTTTTTTATCAATCTTTGTAAGTTTTACATTTCAATAAACCTAAAATTTTATTCTATGAGAAGCTTTTTCTTTAAATATCGCATGCTGTGCCCTGCCACATTTGGAGTTCGGGGGACATCTTTGGATGTTACCCATCATAGAGGTCACTCCTGGAGGAGATCGAATTGGGATCGGTCCCCCAAAGTGATCTACAAGTATAGCTAACTCCTTTTTGCTATAAGGCAAATCTATCTGGTGAGTGAGGACCTATTACAATATCCCCAGGAGGTGGAAACACAGACACCGATGGGACACGGAGCACTACAGCACTTGAAATTGACTTTGATTTGCACCATTGTCACTATAAGCACTAATAATTTGTCACTTTATTGTATCATTAATTCATTTGTTCACTGTAATTATTTTGCACAGATATTAGATCTAATGTTATATTAGTCACATATCAACATAATTTTCTGATTCGTAGTGACTTTTATTATTAGAACAAGGTGGAGCAAGCGCAGTCCATTTCCTTATCTATTATTATCTATTATTATAGACTTACCTATAGTTAGAATTAAATAAGGCTATACTTTCTCTTTAAGTAAAGAGGTATATTTATGCCAAAACTCAGTCATCTTAAAGTGGTATTATATCCAAAACCAATGTAACATATTGCAGCTTACCAATCATTAGATATGGTGGCCACATTCATTTTATTTTTTTAAGCGTTTTCCCTCTGTTTTCACCTGGTGATCCAGCTAGTAACACACCTCCTGTATTAGAGTGAATGAGCACAGGTGGCACATATGGGCAGCAGCATTGTTAGTCTGCGGGAAGGCTAATATTAGAAGGACTAACAGATTTAGATACACTTATAAATTGAAGCCAAACTGTCAGCTCACACTGCAGTTACACAAGCAGTTGCAGCAACAATTTTATTTTTATTTTAGAATAAAGGTGTTAAAGGAATAAATAAAAGCTAATCATTACAAACACCGCTGTCAGCGGTAAATGCTTTGAGAGCTTGTTCTGTCAAAAAACAACAGATTTATGACCAGATCACCAATAAAATAAAAGAAAGAAGGCATAAAAAAAGAAAACCAATGCAGCAATCACATCCAAGAATTAGCAAGCTGCAATTTAATAAATGTTTGCTTTTGGGTTAAGACAACTTTAAGGCAATTCCTAATGTGTATCTAAAGGCATTTTTTTTAGTGTTTGATATAGTGGTAACCCCTGTCGGGTTTTTGTTGCTGTCTAGGGAGATCTCTGTTTATTTTGGTGGCCAAGGTGTCTTAAATGGAAATTATAAAATGCTGTTGTTCCCAGAATAGGTTTAGAGGTAAACTCATTAAATAGGGACAACTTCCCTAAATTGAAATATGTGCTCCCAAGGGCTTTTCTTAAGCAAAAAAGTCAAAATGATACATCAAAGTGTTTATACGCAAAATAGTTTTATTGGATTAAAAATTCAACACACAGTGGGCCAGATCCACGAAGCGTGGCGCTTCTCTCCGTCCAGCATAGTGTATCTCAGATACACTACGCCACCGTAACTTAATTTTTTTTGTATCCTCAAAGATTTCCCGCCGTAAGTTACGGTGGCGTAGTGTAACTTAGGCGGCGTAAGGGCGCGCAATTCAAATGTATGTGATGGGGGCGTGTTTTATGTTAATACGTCGTGACCCAACGTAAATGACGGCATGTGCCGTCCGTGGGGGTATCCCAGTGCGCATGCGCGAAATTAAACCGGAACAAGCCAATGCTTATGACGGTGACGTCATTCTACGCAAAGCCCTATTCGCGAACGACTTACGCAAATGACGTAACATTTTCAAAATTTGACGCGGGAACGACGGCCATACTTAACATAGCATACGCCTCATATAGCAGGGGTAACTATACGCCGGAAAAAGCCGAACGCAAACGACGTAAAAAAATGCGCCGGCCGGACGTACGTTCGTGGATCGCCGTATCTAGCTAATTTGCATACTCGACGTGGAATTCGACGGAAACGCCACCTAGCGGCCAGCATAAATATGCACCTACGATCCGACGGCGTACTAAGACGTACGCCTGTCGGATCGAGCCCAGATTCCGTCGTATCTTGTTTTGTGGATACAAAACAGAGATACGACGGGGGAACTTTGAAATTACGCGGCGTATCCATAGATATGCCGGCGTAATTCGTTTGAGGATCTGGCCCTGTATGTTTAAATTATGAGCTCTGGTGTGCATAATCCCAACTGGTTATAAAAGATGCCCCATTACACTGGCAGGTAACACATTTTGTATAAAAATTCAAACCTGGCCCAGTAAGAAGTTATCTATCCCTCCCACTTCTCTCCCTTGGCAGTGTTTTCCACATCAGCTGTGTCCTGTGTCCTTGTTTGCAAATATTAAAGAGTCTAACTACCAGCAAGAATGAGTCATTACATTTAAAGAGCACCTGTCATTTCTGATCCAACATGGCAGTGCCTGTTAGCGGGCATTCACTCACCTGCTGCCGCCACGTCCCTCACCTTGTTGTGTCACTGCCGCATCACCAGCCACCTCATTAAAGTGAATGGGACTGTTGGTAAGTTAACAGCGGGTCAGAGGAGGAGCCGCTGTGGGACAGAGATGACAGTTGCTCTTTAAAAATTATGATTTAAATAAATTTGATTTAAATCAAGCCGTTTTACTAGTGACTTAAATTGTGATTTAAATTTAAAGCCACACTGGTAGCAATACTGTTAGTATGATATAGTATGTACTTTTGAATGTTCTAACATGATATGTTATAATATTCAGATGTCCATATCCCCGAGGAAGATTTGGACTATTGCAATCTAAACACATTAAGGGGTCCTTTTGGGCAGGAATGCTAAAGTTGGAATTTTAGTTTTTTTGTTTGTTACCTGCCAGTGTAATAGGAAATCTTTTGTAACTAGTTGGGGTTATGTACACCAGAGCTCATATTTTAAACATACTGTGTTTTGAATTTGAACCCTGGTGGATTTTACTTCCTCTTTTTTGCTCTCCTTCCCCCTGCAAAGTAGAAGCATAATGGGTTTATATGCATTGCATACTAGACCATTATGTGCCACTTACCTGCAAATGAATCCCGCAATGTCCCCGCTGGTATACGCATCCATGGCCGAGTTGCGTGGTGTGCGCACGGGAGCCGTCAGTCACAGCACTTGCTAGTGAAGAAACGACACAGTGCAGGTTTAGGAGATATTTCCAGTACCTACAGGTAAGCCTTATTATAGGCTTACCTGTAGGTACAAGTTGTGTTTACAACCACTTTAAGCAGTAGAGCTGAGTTTATGGTCAGAAAAAGCTTCAAAATCTTGTACCTGGTGGCAGGCAGCTGTCCACTAACCAATAACTCCCAGGGAAAACATTGATCAAAGAGATAAGAAACCCTATCCCCTTTATTATTGTTTTTTCCTTGTAACATAGATATAGACACTATGGGCCAGATTCACAACGGCGTTTCTCCTGATACGCCGTCGTATCTCTGTTTCGATCTATGCGACTGATTCATAGAATCAGTTACGCATAGATATCCCTACGATCCGACAGGTGTAATTGTTTTACACTGTCGGATCTTAGGATGCAGTACCGCGGCCGCCGCTGGGGGGAGTTCGCATCGTAAACCAGCGTCGGGTATGCAAATTAGGAGTTACGGCGGATCCACAACGGTTTTTCGCGTTCGCTACGTCGCCGCTAGTCTAGTTTCCCGTCGCAAAGTTACACTTTTTTTTGGTGCCTTAACTTTAGTCAGCAAGTGTATTGCTGTCTAAAGTATGGCCATCGTTCCCGCGTCGAAATGTAAAAATCAACGTCGTTTGCGTAAGCCGTCCGGGAATACGGAAGTACGCTACGCGCGTCGCCGTTCAAAAAAATGACGTCACGGCGCGCAAAGCACGGCGGGAGTTAGGAAACGGAGCATGCGCAGTAGGTCTGGCGCGGGAGCGCGCCTAATTTAAATGGCACACGCCCATTTGAATTGGCCCACCTTGCGCCAGAGGCCGCGGGCGTAGTTTTCATCGCAAGTGCTTGGTGAATCAGGCACTTGCGATGAAAAATTGCGGCGGTGTAACTTATCTAGGATACGTTACGCCGCCGCGATTCTACGTGAATCTGGCCCTATCTACCTAACTCAAACCCTGTCCCTCTGCAACAACTTAAACCCTGCAAGCTTATGGAGAACTTGGAGAATTTGATGGATCCACCCTAAACATCTGAACACCCTCAAATGTATACAGACAACCTTTGAATCCTGGAGCTATTTCCCACTATTTTAGTCTACTTCAGTAAGCATGTACACAATATATTAACTATGAACTTTAGAGGTTATGATAAGTTAATCTGTTAGCAAATACACCTAATCAAACTTCATGTATCCACTAAGTACTTCTGTAGTCACTAATGGTTTTTCCAGTCATTATTAATTGCAGATAGGTGCAAATTCATGTGTTCTAACTCAGAGTGGAGCTTTTATGAACGTCTGCATAAATATACTGCATATATTCTGTACTAATTTAACCAAAACCTGTCGCTTTTATAAGTAAAAGAAGACCTTGCTTAGTGACTTTGCCTAGTCTGAGATGATGTTGTGAGCCTATGGCAGGTTTGCAATAGCATTTCCTTAGGGCCCTTTCACACAGACGGACCGATCGGGTCCACCTGTCAGATTTTCAGGCGCATCCAGTGTCCTCTATGGAGTGGCGGGTGTCAATGGAAATGTGTCTGTTGACACCCAATGACATCCAATCCTATCTGCTAAAAACAGATCGGGAGCCTATGCCCATTCATCTGGAGGATCGGATCAGATCGGATGGCAGTTGGGTGTAAATGGACAGGCGGTCCATTTACATCCAACCGCTTATAGAGGACAGTGGGCTGTGTCTGCTCTGCATTAGCGGAGTGAACACTGAAGTCCACCCCGTGTGTAAGGGCTTAGTCTCTTCTCCTTCAGTGACCAAACTGCAACATTGTTACAAGGTTAAAGAGTGCAGCAGGAGCTCATCTATTTCAGACATTTGTGAACTCAGCCAAGAATTATACTGTCTCCATAAAACATGACTGAGTCATCTCTGAGCTGGCATCTAAGACCAGAAAGTGAAAAGTGATCCTAGATCAGTAATGGCAGACCTTGGCACCCCAGATGTTTTGAAACTACATTTCCCATGATGCTCATGCACTCTGCAGTGTAGTTGAGGGGAAATGTAGTTCCAAAACACCTTGGGTACCAAGGTTCGCCATCACTGATCTAGGTGATGCCTACACAAAATTGGTACCATCCCTTAGAGGAAAACAAACAAACAACACAAGGCATTTTCAGGTGGAGTACAGTACAGTACCTTTTTGAGTACACATGCACAAATATATATATATATATATATATATATATATATATATATATATATATATATATATATATATATATATATATATATCAGATGCTACCTCCACTTTATATTCAGAATATGTACAGCAGCGGCAAAAGTTTTCTGCAGCCATGCGCTTGGCCTAACTAAAAAGTCAAGTCATGTTTCTGCAATGCCTGTAAAACATACTGTAATTGTAATTAATCAGGTCTGCAGCTGTTACAAAAGGCCTTCTCAATATGAAATAATGCATTTTTAACTAAAAACTACCAAATATAATTAGGTTGTCTCCATTTCCCCAGCACGTCAGCCAACCTAACAGGCTGTACAGCAAAAATACACAGCTGTCCACATTCTCCAGACATACCAGAGGAAAAAAAATTAAAGCTAAATTTCTCAACCAATGTATTTTTTTGTGCTTTAGGTTTAGTGGTCCTTTTAGTTGACCAAGATGCTTATCTCCTCGCTGCAGCTCCCATAGGGATATGTCAGTGTAATCTGAAGGCCCGTCACGCAGCCAGACACCTGATTATCAACAACAGTCTTTTTCTGATGACATTTGACATGTCCAATAATCACCCTTTTCTTTTAAATGTGATTATTCATTCAAGATTCTTTATTTATGGACATAAAATCTTTTAAAATTGCCAGCTAGCTCATCTTTCTGAAAGCAAGGATCCACAACAGACGTCACGCTATAAATACAATATGAAAGCTTTGATATATTCAAATTGTCAATAAATGCCTATTTAAGTATACTTTCCTTCCATACCAATATTAAATGTGTTTCTTAAAAATACTAACCATAAAACAAACATGCAAACAAACAAGTTTATAAGGACTTCACATGAAATCAATCCAGTTCTACCGTTTCACTTTCCATGGTCCTTTGATGGATTAATCATACTGACACAAACTTTCAGCTACAGCTCAGAACAATTTACCCTATTGTGTGCACCTATCAGGTTATACCTTCACAGCAGCCCTCTGTTTTTGAGGATAAAAAGAACGAAACTGGATCTTCTGCTTTTCCTTCTTTGCTGTGCTGAATGATTAAATCACAGTACAATTTGGTTAAAGCTCATCATTACATAGCTGATGCTTTTTGACAATTTGATTGAAAGAAGTATTTCCAAAAGCTGTAATGTTCATCTATGTGTTTAATAAGAAGCAATGAAAATGACCCAAACATCGCTGATCAAGCAACATAATGTCCACATTTATGTACAGTCAATGTATACCGGTAATAGAATATTTCACAACATGAATCAAATTGATCCTAACAGCCTGCTGGGGCTAGTTAGTTATCCAATCGAAGAGGTTTGTGTATTTAGAAAAGAAGGCTAGTGGCAATCAAAATCCCAACGTTAGAAAATAAGAAACTGAACAAGTATTTAGTTGGTATCGCTTTCTATTTGTTCCTTTGCACCAGGTTTCACAAAATACATTTTTCCTTCAATATAAACTTTTTCATGCTGCAGGAAACGGATATCTGAACATTTTAGAGTACATGCATATTAAGGTTCATCAATGTGCATATTGTGCAGCACTGAATGTCCCTCTGATTACAGGCAGAGGAAAGAAGTGGTAATGATAGCTTCTTGAGGCAACATTAGTTAGTTACATTAGAAGAAAACTAATGTAAAGCCAGATTTAGACTAGACGTGAAAAACGGGCCTGGCATATAAAATACACTAGCCCAATAACAAAGTTTGCAAAACTGGTGGAAAGATAATTTATGCACTGGAACCACTGCAGTCTCAGTACTTCTTTGGTGGCCTAACTGCTGACCTATCCAGTGGAATCTCCTAAAACAGATATTAGTTGCTAGTTGAATTTAGGTTTGATTTATTTCTAACGTACTGAGTTTTAATGTATTTATTTTTACTTTATGGATTAACAACACTCTCTGTTGCTGAAACCATCCCACTGTGAGCTGCAGTATCTGGGACGAGGAGCCTGTGTAGCACAGATGAAGGTGGATCTGGCTCAGGGAGGGCAGGTAAAGGAAGGTTTGTGTATAATTTATGAGGCTTTTTATGCATGACAAAGTAACTGGATCTCCTACTTGTTTAAACTATCATACACAAACCTTTAGTTAAACTTCAGTGTATATTATTACTTGCTGTTCAAAATAACTTGAGATCCAACATCCTTCCCACACTTATACAGGCTACTTTCAGGAAGAAGCCAATTAACCTAGCAGTATGTTTTTGGCTTGTGCAAGGAAATTAGCGAAGCCCACGTAAGCATGGCGAGAACATAAAAACAGTGCAAACAGTGTGCAATCTAACCTCTTTGGCATCATTCTGCATTTGGTATTTAAAGACGATAGTCCATAGTCAGCTGATAGCCCAGCCAATGTCTGACTTACAGTGTTGTTTTCATGTATAATGTGAAAATATTATACATAGGTAAAGCCATGTTTGCAATTACACTACATAGACTGCTTTACTCTAAGTGCAACTTCATCGATCTGCTCTGAATTACAAAAAAAATTATACATTTAGAGTCGATTCACACTAGGGCGACACGACTTTCAGCGCGACTTTCAGAGGCGACTCCGACACGACTTGAACATGAACCACAGGGCGATCTGGAGCGATTTACAACACGACTTGAAGTCGTCTCCAGGACAGGAGACTTTCCAGTGGCCAATCAAACAACAATCAGCTCTGGGAGAGGGAGGGGGAGGGAGGGGGGCTGGAGAGGTTTGCCTGAGAAATGTATGTTATCTTCCTGGAAAGTTTCTTCAGTTAAGACAGTGATCAGACTTGGAGGCGACTTCCATTGAAATCAATGGGTACAAATCGCCTACAAGTCAGATTGAAGTAGTACAGGAACCTCTTCTGAAGTCGGATCACCTTGAGTCGTGTGTATTAACACAGCTCCCATTCACTTCCATTGTTTTTCTCTACAGCGCGTCTTGGGACGACTTGAGGCGTCATGAAGTCGGATCGCAAGTCGCCCCAGTGTGAACCGGCTCTTACGGTTCAGCATATTTTAGCCCAAACTAAAGTCACTATACTTATGTCCAAAGTACGTGAGTGTTCATCAGTGGCGCCATCTTCTTCCTCAGTGCCGGTCTTCAGGCATCTTTATTGACCAACGTGGGACGACTTACCTCCTGCTCATGCACAGGAGTTAGTCATACCAGCACACAATGACCATGCCACTGATGTAAGCTGAGTTGCACCTGCACAGCTTAGTTTAAAAGCCGCACAGAGATGTGAGCAGGCAGATAGCTGTATTTTATTGCAGAAAGACACATATCTCCTCTGCAATAAATAGCCTGCCTGCTCGCAAGTTTTAGGAAAATGCCTTCAGCCCTGGTTCACATTGATGCTACTTTGAAATCGTGCTACTTCACTTGAAGTAGCGCGATTTTAAAGTAGCAAGGTCAGCACGATTTCAGCTGCTACTTGATAGACATCTGTGTGGCTTCATACACAGATGTCTATTGAAATCGCACCTGAAATCAGCAAAAGTAGTGCAGGAACTACTTTTGCAAATCGGTGCAGCACCACAAAATCGGTGTCGCACCGATTGGAACAGTGCCATTGCCTCCAATAGGCCGCGACTTATCATGCGATTTGATCTCTCAAATCGCATGACAAATCGCTCCAATGTGAACCTAGACTCAGTTCTGCTTTAGTTGGCCATAGATGGATAGAAATACGGCTGGTTTAGCAAAGACAAGCCAAATTTTGATCCATGTGTGACCGATCACACATGACAGAGGTTGATCTAATGATTGACTTATGTCGGAAAAACTTTCTCACAGAGTACCCTCTGTCGGAATTCAATGTCCCATCAGGTAGGTTACCTCTATCAACTTTGTATGTGTGATGGAGGAAACACTAATAGTGAAGAAACCACGCTAGTGAATAAGCATAGATAAAAAGTATATATAAACAAAAGCAGCAGCTTGAAGTGAGATACACACAATAATAGATAGAAAATTAAAGAAGCTGCGCTACATAGTCCCAAATATTGAAGGGAAAAATTATTTGTTAAAACGGCATGTTATTAATCAGCATATAGGATGGAATGAATCCTTTTCCCAGTGGAACCACAGTGAATCCAACCAAAAAGTGTCCCGCCACCTTAAGAAAAACCTGCTTACCAGATGGCATGCAAAAAAGGCATGTGGCTTTAGGCCAGCCAAGGCCTTAAGCTTGCACAGGTGATCTCTGCCCGAGTATCCCAGTATCCCAGGATGAATGGCTGTAGATCTCCCAAACCCTGGCACCGTTTATAGAGTCCGTGACCACCACACTCAGCAATTGACCCAGAAAAAAAAACTGACCCTAGTGTAATACAGTATTATCGATTTAATTTATAAAAAAAGTATTGCACCTACATTTAGTATGTTTAAAAGTTGCATGTTAAAACAAAGCCGGCCGGCAAACAACAGAAGTCCGTCCTCCTAGTACACAACGTGCTGACGTCACAAGTTTTTTCTTAAGGTGGCGGGGCACTTTTTGGTTGGATTCACTGTGGTGCCACTGGGAAGAGGATTCATTCCATCCTATATACTGATTAACCTCCCTGGCGGTATGATTTTTTCAGATTTTAGGTGCTGAAAGCGGTACCATTATTTTGCATGGAAATTTGGCGTTTTATATTGTAGGCCTGCAATTCTTAGGAATAACACTCAAATCTTGTCCAAACAAGAGTCTAGTAGACATCCCGGGAGTAATAACATTTGAAACACAAAATCATAAATTATAATATAATAAATATAAATAATTATAACAAATAATATAATAATAATAAAAATTATTACTTTCAGTGTTTGATGACGAATTTCCCCACAAATCACTATCGCTCAATTCTGCAAGTAATTCTAAAACCACTTTTGACATAAAGGGACACTTTTTGGTTGCTATGGACAATCTCCAGTTTTCAGGCAGAAAGAACAATTTTTATAATATAAAAGTGCATGTAGGACACTGGACAGACTACTAGGGACAAAGGGGGTGTGTGTTTTATTCATACAGTACTGTAATCTATAAGATTACAGTATACTGTATGTATTGTGTTTATTAACTTTTTTGAATTTGGCGCCGATCTCCGCCCCCGTGCGTCGCAGGGAACGGAACTTGGCGGCACACGGGCACTGTGAATCGAGCAAGGAGACACCGCTCGATCACACAGCGGGGAGGTTTTGCAGGATCCAGGGACAAGGTAAGTAAACCCTGCCTGTGGACACTGCGATGCAATCCCGAGTCTGGCTCGGGGTTACTGCTTTTGGTTCTGAAATTCCACCCCGAGCCAGACTCGGGAATACCGCCAGGGGGGTTAATAACATGCCGTTTTAACAAAATAATTTTTTCCTGCAATATTTGGGACTATGTAGCACAGCTTCTTTCATTTTTGATGGAGAAAACACCATTGTTTTTTTCATTCAGCAGTGGTTCAGCTTGATGTGATTTACTGTCTGATAACTGAATTTATTTGAACTGCACCTCATTGCTGATGCTATTGTCTAATAAACAAACAGCCACATTATGGAGAATATGTATATTAAAGTGGAGGTTCACCCTATAAAAAATTTCTAACACTGCATCCAGCCCAGTTGTGCATATAAAATGACACTGACCTTTTTTTTTTTTTTTTTCCGTAGATAGCCTTTAGCCGTGGAATTCACTGCGGCTTCCGGGTAGGGAATCCCGCGGGAGTTGGCGTTCCTATGACATGCCAATTGATTGACATGCTAAACAACGGCGCACACAGCGCGTCACGATTTCCCAAAGGAAGCTCGGTCGGCTCGGCTCTATTCGGCGCCTGCGCACCGGCGCCGAATAGAGCCGAGCCGACCCGAGCTTCTTTCGGGAAGTCGTGACGCGCTGTGTGCACCGTCGTTTAGCATGTCAATCAATTGGCATGTCAATAGGAACGCCCACTCCCGCGGGATTCCCTACCCGGAAGCTGCGGTGAATTCCACGGCTAAAGGCTATCTACGAAAAAAAAAAAAAAGGTCAGTGTCATTTTATATGCACAACTGGGCTGGATGCAGTGTTAGAAATTTTTTTATAGGGTGAACCTCCACTTTAAATATAGTCAAAACCACAGCTAGACAACTTCTGGTCACAGATAGGAACAGAAAAAAAACACTCTGGTGATAGGGCTATTGCTATTGTAAGCTATTACTGGTGGGGAGGTGGACACTGGTGGGAAGTGGGTTTGTGTGCTAAGTGATTCAGTGTAAGCATGCAAGGTAGCAGCACCAACAGTCCCCCATTAAGCATGTGTTCCCAGCAGTTTTTGGCAACTTGACACATCCATTAAGACATATATATATATACATGCACACATTATGTGACAGGGGTGTATGCTCCTTTCATCCTCCTCCTTGCCCTTGATTCTCTCCCCAGTGATGTCTCTCCATAGACCTGAGTTTTAAAATTAGGTCTTAGTTCTGGGTGAATTTAGTCCATGCCTGGTCATAACAAATGTAGTAGCAAGCAAGTGAACATGTGAAAGCTGTGTACTTGTCATTACACAATAATATCACTTGCACTTACCCCTTCTCAAGGACTATGTCAGCAGAATGAAACAATAAAAAGTCAAATCCACGACATAAAGTTCTCTTATTAATACACTTGTAGATTCCCCTCTTCCCTAAATGGTACAATGGGAATATAAAGCTAAATTCTAGACAGATATATAAGACACAAATGATTTCAGTTCTGTAATCATGAATACATCATGAAATGTATTTTTAAAATCAATCAGTGTAAGTACCCAAATTTGGCCTTGTATCGGTCTCTTGCAGTCCCTGGAATGTAAAAGATGTTGTGGTAACAAGGAGCCAATCAGTTTATGCTCTAACAAGAAGAAAGCTGATAGAGAATGAAAAGCAGCGTTATAGAGACGTGGACTCATTACGGCACTGCTTCTCTTTTTACTGTCCAGTCACAGGCTCAGAGGAAGTGGGTTGAATGATGCTGGCTAACAGTCTGAGGACATCTAGCAGCAGAACAAAAGGTAATGAGGAAGTCTCTGGATTCAATGAGTACTGCAACAAAAGCTGGTTTTGTTATTTTAGCTTTTTAGGGCTATTTATTTTTAACTGTTATTTTTGGCTGGAGTTCCCCTACAAATAGCTTTTTCACCCTATAGGAGAGATAGATATTCTTACTTGTACACAAACTCTCATTTCAAGAAAAATCTAAGAATCAATTTCCTCCACCATAATACTGTAAAGTCCGGAAAAGGTAAGCAATCACTACTATTTCATTTAGTGAACACTACTTGATACTGGTACTGAAAAAAATAGGAGATATAATAATTTCAAGAAAACAGGGAGAAATTCCCAGAATTATAGACTAGCTTTCAAAGATCAAAAATACCAGATATACTGAAGAAACTGTTTTGGAATTCAAAGGAAACAATGAGAAATACACCAGAATGTGGTACTGAATAATCTAAAATAGTACTCCTATAAAGAAAAAGCTTAAGGTATAACTATAGGCAAAAATGTTTTTTCCCCATTTTGGATACAGTAAGGAAGGTTTATAGCCCCTTTCAGTTTATTTTTTGCCATCTGTGTCCCAATGGGGAGATTTACCTTCACTTCCTGTCCCATAGTCAACCCAGGAAGTGAGAGATAATTCCCACAAATTGGGCAAATTTCCTTGGGGACCCCCAGGTCACCAGAACTAGTGACCTGATTGGAAAATTTCCCTTTTATTACTTTTCTGGGGACAACCCAAAGTTTTAGGTTTTCTTTACTTTCACTTTTAATGCTAATGGTTAACAGGACAACTATAGAGGGTGAATCTCCCTAACAGGGGCAAAGACAACAATAAAAACCTAATTGATGTTCTAATTCATCTCCATGCTGTCCAAAACCCCCCAAAAATCTTTGCCTTTAGGCTTCATGTACACTAGCCTACACTGGCAGCTCCTAAACTTGATTTTCTTTTGCCAAAGCTCCTAAACTGAACGTACACATAGCCTTTTAGCACAGTTTAGGAACTGCCACCATTAGGTGAGCTTTAACCTCCCTCTCCTGAACGTGGAAAAATCGCGTTCAGGATATGAACATTTTGCCTGCCGGCACTGGGAAAACACAAACGTGGCAAAATCACGCATCAGTAAATGTAGGCGAGTGTAAACGAAGCCTTAGTTATACTTTTATTAGACCATGTCTGTTCTCTAGTGTTATGCATGATGTCCCCTTCAAACCTTTCAATTATGTCTTTGGCCGAACCAAATATAATTGCTAAATCTAAGAAAAAATCATTGCCATCTCTTGCTCCAAGAGCTGCAACTTGGCCCCATCTGTCCTCTTTGTCCTTTTCGCTCTCTGCCCTCTTCAATCATTCTTCAAGGGTAAGTATCCTTAACAAAACTGTAACTAGAGCATCTGCAATTACCCCAAGATAACTGCAATGTAGGACTGCAGCATCTAACAACCTGTATTTTTTAAGCAGGCTTCAGTAAAACCCATTTTTATTGCTATTAATACACCTTTATTATTTATTATTTTAATATAATTTTGTCTAAAAAGATGACCTTAGTAAGGCAGTTAAAACACAGGCTAATGGACATTTTAAATAGATAATTAACTTTATTGATATCTGTACTTTTAACTATCACCCGCAATATTAACTTGTAAATACAACAATTTGCAATATGATACAGCTACCATTTTCCTCCCTTTGGTAGTTCTGAAGTGCACCCATTTAAGGTCAGAGAAATGCCTCCTTTGGAAATCAAAGTAATAGGTTTCATTGCTAGAACCTCAGTGAAGGTATCTTTAGGCACAAGAAGGGCTGATATTCAGAGAATTTCAATTGAGAAAAGGTGAGTATTGAGTATGCAAACAAAGGGTTACGTTTTTAAAGTTTTACAATTCTCTTTCTTAGGTAGGATTACGGCAATAAAAATTACTATACTTCCAAAAATATTATATTTATTTAGAGCAATCCCACTAGAGTATATACAATCTATATACGTAACTTCCAAAAAGAAATGAACAAATTAATTTGGGTCGAAACACACCCTTGGTTTGCTAAAACAGTTTATATACCTCACAATATAAAGGCGGATTCGGCCTCCCAGACCTCTGGCTATACTATTTAGCAGCACGTCTTTCCCAAATAGCCCAAATGGCACATTGCTAATTCAAAGATCCCCTGGGTCCAATTAGAAAATAACTCTATATACCCTTAAGCCTCGTACACACGATCAGTCCATCCGATGAGAACGGTCTGATGGACCGTTGTCATTGGTTAACCGATGAAGCTGACTGATGGTCCGTCGTGCCTACACACCATCGGTTAAAAAAACAATCGTGTCAGAACGTGGTGACGTAAAACACAACGACGTGCTGAAAAAACCGAAGTTCAATGCTTCCAAGCATGCGTCGACTTTTAACAGATGGTTGTGCCTACTAACGATCGTTTTTTTTCTATCGGTTAGGAATCCATAGGTTAAATTTAAAGCAAGATGGATTTTTTTTACCCATAGTATACCCGATCGGATCGGGTATACTATGATCTACAAATATCCCACAAAAAAGGTTTGTAGATTTAAATCAATATAAAAAAATACAATCAGACCTCAACCCCCCCCCAGCTATCTTTTTAGGAGACCCAAAAATCCCTCCAGGTCTATATGGACTGGATAATGACTCCTGGTGGATCGATAATAATTTAACAACCTTACATAAATTCCTAGAAAATGCCAATTTCACCTAATTTCAGTCCCTAAAGACAAAATATATACCAAATAATGAACATCATAGGTATCTACAAATTGGACAATTTTATAATACTTACTATAATACGACAGACACAGACCCCTCCACATTTTATGAAATTATATGCCTAAAAAACTCTAGAGGAATAAGCCTAATTTCAGAAATATACTAAAATCTAGTGACTTTTGACTCACAAGAGATACTCTCCTATAATGCAAAAATGGGAACTGGAATGCAACATCTCTTTCACTACAGAGGAATGGAGCGATAGCATTATAAACCTCTGCAAATGCACAAGATCACTCACAGTAAGATAAACGGCCATTAAACTATTTACAAGATGGTACTTTGCCCCTAATAAACTGCACGCCATTTTTCCATCAACTTGTATTAGAGGATGTCCATCCTCAGGCTCCTTTTCCCACATTTTCTGGGATTACGAAAAAAAAATCACATATCTGGACCAGATAATCTGGTGCCAACAAGAAAACTTTGCTTCAGCTATTTCTGACACACGTATTAATCTTTCCCTATCTAACTGCTTATTATTTACAGCTATTCCTGGCATTTCCATAGCACACATGAAACGTATCCATTCGACAAGCATAGCAATTCACTGGTTAATTGCTTTTCATTTGAAGTCATCTTTATTCCCTATCAATCAATAGAAGGTAAGATTGAATTCAATCTGTCTCATGGAAAGAATTTTTCATACATTATATAACACTACACATTTCTACAACCAAAAATGGGTTCCATGGTGAAATTCTCTTTCAAAATCCCTAAAAAACTGAACTTATATTTTGGTAATACCTATGGAAGAATTTAAATACTCATTCATCATAATCATAATATATTTTTAAATGTTAAATATGAATGTACCATATTCAAATGTATTTAATTTCATTTATCTTAATTTTATCAGTGTCCCCTTCTTCTTTACAACCAATACTTGTGTATTCAGACTAAAATAATATTTATTCAAAAAATTATGTTATTACAATATCTGAACAATTCTTTTTTATATGTAATATACTTTTGTACCACCAATGTTTCCGCTAAATAAAGAAGTTTGTAAACAAAAAAGTGAGGGTTAGTGTTAGAGCCGGTTCACACAGGGGCAGCACGACTTGCCGAGCGACTCGGCAAGGCGATCTGCCCACGACTTCAGAGGCGACTTGCAAAATGACTTCTGTATTGAAGTCAATGCAAGCCACCCTGAAGTCGTTCCAAAGTAGTAAAGGAACCTTTTTCTAAGTCGGAGTGACTTGAGTCGCTCCTATTAGAATGGTTCCATAGAACGGAGCGCGACTTGTCAGGCGGCTAAGTCGCCTGACGAGTCCTGTGTTAAACGGCTCTTAGGGTTTGGGGAGGGTGAGTATGAGGGGGCATAAGGGCAGGTCATAGGGCAGGGTACATTAGGGCTCTATTCTGAAAACTACCAGCATTGAGTTTCAGTTGCTAAGTGTTAAAGTGATGTTTAGAAATTGCTGCTGCAAAGTTGCTTTACATATTCTGTCACAGGTTATGGGGCTGCTGACGTATACACTTATAGGAAATAATTCCCTTTAGATAGGAAGGCAAGTACATGGCATCATGAAACACAGGGGGCATACCCTGTCTAAATTCTAACACTGCAGACCACCAAGCTCTGAAGAAAGGGGTACGCCCCCGAAACGCATCAGCCCTAACCACGGTCATAGATTGAAACAAATATCGTGTTCTGCCGATGGTGTTGGACTTCTGCTGTATTGTCTTTCAAGGCCTGTTTTTAAAACTCCACTTGTGAGTACAATGATTTATTTTAACAATTTTAATAAAACTCATTTATCAGTATCACACTAGGTCGGTGCGCCCTCCGTTTTCTTTTTTCTAAATTCTAATTTAGACAGGGTATGCCACCTGTGTTTCATGATGCCATGTACTTGCCTTCCTATCTAATCCAATGCCTCTGATTAGTTGTTTAGATAAACAACCATGGGAGCACAAACGGTAAACTCAAACTTAACGTGCATGTGATGAGCTTATTGACCATGCGGGAGGATGAGTACATGACATTATATTAGAATTGAGTCACCTATTTGTTTAAGACTTAATATATGCCATATTCTTTCATAGGTAATGATATATGTAGCAACTATTTCTAAAGAGGTGTGAAAGTTGACTACAGAAAAATGGAATTCAGAACAATAAAAGGCAGCAAAAATAACAAAATGACATTAAGAAAGAGTTGTATTTAAAAGCATAACATACTATTGTGAGAGGTGGTTAAGAATGCAGTAACTGTTTTTTATTCTTGCTATGTTTTCTTTATTATTTTACAGATTTTTACATTCTTCCCCTAGTGGCCATCTGTAATTACTGGGCTGTGTATTCCACAAACCTGCTCAACAAGTTTGGAGACAAACCTAAATGGACTTATTTACTAAAGTTTAAATGTCAACTTGTGTTCATATCAAATATCAAGTTACATGCAGGGGGGTCATGTTTTTTTTTTATTATTTCTTTGCACATGATTGACTGTTTAAAGTGAACAAATACCTATTTTGGCTCTTTTCACTTCCCAGGTAAATGAGGCCAAGACAGTCTATAGTGTTTAATCAGTTGGAGTAGATTGGTGAACATGAAGACAGCAATATTTGTTTGTTCCATTGTGACTGTTCTTCACTGCAGTGTAAAGACAAAGCAGTAAAGAACAGTCACAATGGAACAAACAAATATTGCTGTCTTCATTAAAATACAGAATTACATTCACGGTTTAAAAAAAAAACACATATCAACTACTTGATAGGCTAATGGGATTCAGCGGCTCTGGCAGGTCCATGTGTGGGTACAATCTGTGACAGCTGACATCCAACACTAAGCCTAGGAACTGAAATGACCAGCTCCTGGGCTTCTGATGTTTCTACAGATCGCTCCATAAAAGCACACTTTAGAAGTGAACGTAAACAATATAAAGTTGATTTACTATAGACAAATAGACTTTGCAAGTGCAGCTACTCCAGAGCTTAGTAAATGAGCCAAGGCTTAATTTTACAAAGAATACCAAATCACAAGCAAGAAAAAAAAATCATATTGCTTGCACATGATTGGATGATGGAAAACAGCAAAGCTCGCCTTCATTTACTAAGTTCAGGAGCAACCGAACTTGCAAAAGCACAGTCTATTTATCTTTAGTAAATCAACCCCTATGCTTCTGCAAAGAGTTTGTATCATAAGTCCAGAAGCATCACAAGGCACTGCAATTCTTGTCAGCATTGAGGCTCGGGCAGAGCTGTTGCTGCTCTGTTCTGCCTCTCTCTCCAGCAATAGATCACTGCTATAGTGATCTATTGCTGGCTGATTGCAGTCAGAAACAAACTATTATAATAAATATGCTTCTGCAAAACTACATGGGGGGGGGGCAGTCTGGATCTGGTCAGTGGAAACAAAAAGGTGGAATAGAAAATGTATAAAAAAAGGTGCAAACATATTAGAAAAATAAATATACACATTAAACCCAGGTCACAATAATAATGTTGGATAATCTAAACTGCAAATGCTCACGTAAGTAACTGCAATGTCATTTGAATTTTTTGTGACTACAAACCAGTGAAAATGTTGCTGTCATGCTAATTTGTGCCATTGTCAACCTGACTTAATTCTATCTTATTGTTACGCTAACAATTTACACAAACAGTTTTTCCCATCGCACTGTAGTGTTGAAAGTGGAATAATGCTTTCCTAAAGTAAAATGTGTATACTCACTTTGAGCTTCGCAATTCCACTACATTACATAAAAGTTACACTGATGTGATATCTGTGATTTTAATCAGCAGACTTTGATGGTTATATTTTGAGATGAATATATGTTGATTCATAAATTCTTTAACCACTTGCCGACAGGCTCATGCCGATATACATTGGCAGAATGGCACTGCTGCGCAAACCACCGTACCCTAACGGCGGCTCCTTTAAGAGCCGTAACAGGCACGCACGCTGCACAGCGGGGGACACAATGTGCATGGCCAGCGGGCACGAGAGCCAAACCGGGGATTTGTGTGTGTATACACACAAATCCCTGTTCTGACAGGGGAGGAGACAGATCGTCTGTTCCTACTAAGTAGGAACAGCGATCTGGCTCCTCCCCTAGTCATTCCTATCCCCACACAGTTAGAAACACACCTAGGGAACACATTTAACCCCTTGATCTCCCGCTAATGTGATCCCCTTCCCTGTCAGTGATATTTACACATTAATCTGTGCATTTTTATAGCACTGATCGCTGTATAAATGTCAATGGTCCCAAAAAAAGTGTCAATGTCGCAGTCCCTATAGAAAACTCTGATCGCTGCCATTACTAGTAAAAAATAATAAAAATGCCATATATCTATTCCCTGTTTTGTAGACGCTATAACTTTTGCGCAAACCAATCAATATATGCTTATTGCGATTTTTTTTACCAAAAATATGTAGAAGATTATATATCGACCTAAACCGATAAAGAAATTTGCTTTTAAAAAAAAATTGGGGGATATTTAGTATACCAAAAAGTCAAAAATATCGTTTTTTTTAAAAAATGTTTTTGTTTATAGCACAAAAAATAAAAACTGCAGAGGTGACCAAATACCAACAAAAGGAATCTCTCTCTGTGAGAAAAAAATATGTCAATTTTATTTGGGTACAGTGTCATTCGACTGCACAATTGTCAGTTAAAGCATATCCACAAAAATTGCCCTGGTCAGGAAGGGGGTAAATCCTTCCGGGGGGTGAAGTGGTTAAATGTTGTGCTGGGAAAAATTATGGGAAATAGTTTTTTTTTTTACTATTATTTCTTATAAAGACATGTATCTAAATTTGTCACTAAAGCAAATCACTATCTGTCTGTGTCTGTAAAAAAAACAAAAAACAAAAATGATGTACAACACATTAAGGTACACTACAAAGCCTAAAATGTATATATAATGTGCAGGACCAAAATATTACCAAAACAAAAAAAATGCTTTGGGCCTCATGGGAATGTAAGAAGAAAAAGGCTTGACAACGCAAGTCTATGTAAAATCAAATCATTGAAAGATACTTGTTTTCAAGCAAAGTATTTTGTAACATACTTGGTTCTACCCATTTTACCCACTGCTGATTTCCTAACTCCTCTTGCAGTCACTTTCTGTCTATATCAGGGGTGTCCGAACTTTTTTCAAAGAGGGACAGATTTTATGATGTGAACATGCGTGAGGGCCGAACATTTTGCCTGACATTCTTTGAACCATTAAATAAAATGCAAGCTTTGTGTGGTGAAGAGTCTAAGGATGAGCTTGGGTGTGTTATTTGGATATACTGTATTTATCGGCGTATAATATGCACCTTCACTTTAAGAGAGAAGTTTCAGGATTTGTTTTTAATTTTAAATAAAGAACTGTGAAGCAAAATAAGGGTCACTGTCCATAAATGCAGCCTAATCAGTGCCCATCAATGGAGCCTCAAAAGTGCCATGAATGCAGCCTCACAAGTGCCATGAATACAGCCTCACAAGTGCCATGAATGCAGCCTCACCATTACCATGAATGCAGCCTCACCATTGCCATTAATGCAGCCTCACCATTGACATGAATGCAGCCTCACCATTGACATGAATGCAGCCTCTGAATGCAGCCTCTGAATGCAGCCTCTGAATAAAGCCTCACAAGTGCCATGAATGCAGCCTCACCATTGCCATCAGTGCAGCCTGATCCATGCCCAACTGCAGCCTCGGAGGGGACAGGGAGGGGGGCAGGACGAGCACAGACAGATTACATACAGAAGAATCTCCTGTTTGCTTGGCGGCCTCTTTAATACAAAGTCCTGCCTCCTATGATAGACAGAACAGTCGTCCAATGCCAGCCCAGGAGACGGGACTTCCTATTACAGATGCTGCCGAGTAAACGGGAGATCCTCCTGTATGTAATCTGACAGGACTTGTTTGGCCCCCTCCTTGTCCACTCCGAGGCTGCCAGAACGATAAAATACGGTATATAGCTTTTGTGGCCCCCCCAACGAATCCCGGCGGCACTCAGAGATTCATTGGGGGCCACAAAAGATACACAGTATATATACAAATTACCAGTGGGGCCGCATTAAACTGGAACGAGGGCCGCAATTGGCCCGTGGGCCGGACTTTGGACATGCCTGGTCTATATGCATGCTAGCAATAGCTCCATGGAATTCCTTAGGACGGGTTTCTTAATGGTGACAGTGGTAAACAATGGGGGTTATTTATCGAAAGGCAAATCCACTTTGCACTACAAGTGCAAAGTGCACTTGAAATTGCACTAAACGTGCACTTGGAAGTGCAGTCGCTGTACATCCAAAGGGGGGCATGCAAGGGAAAAAAAAAAAACATTTTAGCTTGCACATGATTGAATGATAAAATCAGCAGAGCTTCCCCTCATTTGAGATCTACCCCTCAGATTTACAGCGACTGCACTTCCAAGTGCACTTTCAGTGCAATTTCAAGTGCACTTTGCACTTGTAATTTGCACTAGTAGTGCAAAGTGGATTTGCCTTTTGCAAATAACACCCACATCTGCATAATGTGTGTTAAAATGGCAGCTTGGAAGCCAATTTAATAGGGTGACAACACGGGTGCACAACCTGGAGACAGAGAAAGGGTCGATGTTGTCACCCTATAACAGGAAGCATCTGAACAAGGATCTGCAAGGTATGGTCCTTAGGTATTATTTTATGATTGTTGCAGATTTATAAAGGATTGAATTTCAGTTGCCGAGTTTAAATCTACTTTAGGATTTTTCTATATTCCATGTATATTGATGCATATTCAAAGCGAAGCCTACCTGAGTCCCTATAAATGAAAACATCCCTACATGTATTTTTGCAAGCCATCCTAACAGGGAAATACTAGAAAGCAGGAACTGACTAAAGCAACATGATCATGCATTATTAACACTTAAGGCCAATTGATTCCTGCACTTTACTTCTTTGTGGTGATATGTATAAATTGCATACATAGCTGCAGGCCTTGATAAAACTAAATCTACAGGGGAAACCTGTTTCCCCAAGTGAAACTACGGGCAAAAAAAACAAATTAATTAAACTAATCGCAAATAATATAGTGACACTAGTACACAAAATGAGTGTGTTCTGTGAGCGTCAGATAATGTACCAAATGTCCAAACACTGCAGGGATTTAGTAAAAGCCCTGCATCTATTTTAGCTTGCTGATGCATTAGCCATCAATCAATGGAAGTAAGAAAGGAAATACAATTTCAGCATAGTGAACTCCAATTCATCCACTTTACTATACACGATATCCATACCTGGTTGCTCTCAGGATTTCAAACTGAGAATTAAGTTGCTTTTTTTTTAACAGCTCAGAGTGCAGTATTTATTCTCAAACACTCAGAATTACTAGTTCAGCTCTTTACAGTACAGTATTTTAAGACATTTTTACCGATTGTCTATTTACAACCTTCAAAACTAATGTTTTTATTATATAGCTGCTATGCTTTAATGTTAGCATAAGAACATTTCTCATCACACCTTCCAAAAATGATAAACCTTTTCTTTTTAACTGGAAAGAGATCTTTTTCAACTGGGGTTGACAATACTCCTACCTCAAAAAGGGTTGCTGGAAGGTAGGTCATCGCATAAAGAATAGAAAATAAACTTGAATTAAATCTCCGAAAAAGACTGTGGGCTACACAGAATCCAAATCTGATGTCTTTAATTATTTAGGAATTGCAGGTTGAAGAAGTAGAGAAACTGGGACAGCATGATTGCAATGTAATAAAAAAGATTTTTCCTGCTATTAAAGGGCACTTGGTAGCCATGATAGTAACCTTTTAATCACAAAGTCTTGAAAAGCGGTAAGAAAAGTACTACATAAGGACACAATTGCAAAGTATTTCTTTGTATGCTTAATATGATGAGAGCTACACTGCTGAATATAAGGCGCTTAGAGACACTGAACGTATCATTAGCCTGTAAAGACATCAGTAGATTTCTGGGTTTTGAGAGGTAGCACAAAGTCAACGCAATTACCAGCTAATCATTTGATAGTTATGCAGTTTATTTCATTTCCACTATCAATGACTTATCCCCATGTCTGATTAATTTGATAAACTGTGATAACATTTCAGGTGATTTTCTGCTTATATAAAGCAGGAGGAAATCTACTGCCCGAGATTTGTAGACAACACTGTGCTGAATGGAGAGTTAGGCTGCAATAAAATATTTGCCTTAAAAAAAACCTAGAAGGGGACTGAGTTCCTGCAATAAGAAGCAAAGGTAAAATGAACAGATAACATGACTGAAAGGAAGAGGGCAGTAAAAGTACACTGATCTGGGGGATCAATGATCAAATGCATTGGCAATTAAAGCACGCTATCATAGCTATGGGGAATTCATGGTTAGGCTGCCAGAAGGAAAAACGAGGCACAGTACAGAGAGAATCTTATGTATGCTTCTCGTGCAAAGCATTTTCTCTGCAGTTGCTTGGGACCAAAGCCAAGAAAGGGAATTATTGTAACAAACAAACACAGTGCAACACTCAAGAATAAATGACAGCAGGAGCATATAGTCAACATCTTGCTGAAATTAAGTGCCCAGCTCAAGTAAACTTGTTTGATTCATTTGTTTTACACAGTTCGAGAACTGCTATGCCCTTTGTCTCTCTACAAAGGAACGAATGCTGCCTAACAATGGTAAGATTTAGCATAACATGTCCAGGAGAATTAAATTGTAAATCATAAAAAAAGAAAAACAGAAAAGGTGAGAAAAAAAAGCTTGTCTGCTCATTTTGTGATCTGACCTAGGCCCTTAAGTCCTGCTATAAGCACAAAAATGAAGTGTATCTAAATGGGCTGCCATGGGTTTAATACTGTTATAAGCTTAGACATACTGCCAAAGGAAATGCTAGAGATGCTTGGCCAAACGACAACCTATTTTATTTTTTTTCTATCTAGGTTACCCTTACAACTTTAAAAAACAACTTTCAATTTTCTCTACTAAAAGTGTTAAAGTGGATTGTGCTCGGCTGGAGCATCTGATCAAATGCACCGAAATCCACCAGTGTCTGGCAATTACAGATGAAACCTTATTAAAGAAAGTAATTTTAGCTTCCCGAGGATTATAAAATTGCAGTTAGCATCTACAGAAGTAGTCCATGTAATGAAAAAGTACTCTGCCAGAATGCAGTGTCCACTGAGTTATATGCCTAATTTGTATTACCTTTAAAATATCTAATATATATATATATATTATTTTTTTTTATTCCTGGCAGAGAACTAATCTGCAAATGTTGGCATTTATTCTATCATTAGATGAAGGTTGTTTAACAATTGATATTTAAAATAGCTGAGGTACTTGAATCCCAGAGATAAAAAGCACACTAATGCTGATTTTAATAGGGAGGGTTTACATAATAAAATTGATAAAGTAGAGTTCTGGGAGTTGCTAGTAGAGGTGCAACTGAGTTCACACAGTCCTGTTTTTATGTGGCAATCAACCAATAGGCATCGTTTTGGTACTATATTATTCTGTAGCAACTAACCACAAAGGGGATGACTTGCTAAAGGCACTTTCAAGGGAAATTTCACTGTGCATGGAAATTTTCACTTAGTTTAGTGAATGTGATGAAAATTCACTTTTTAAGAATACCAGACATGCAAAAAAAGTAATAAAAAAATGTTTTTGCTTGCACGTGATTGGATGATGGAATTCAAAAGACTGCACCTTATTTACAAAGCTAAGGGAGAATTCCTCAATACCCTTGCACACTGAAAATCCTATTTTACCTTACTAAATCAAAATAAGGGTATGCTAGAAAGGGAAATTGCTGGTTAGATTGGTAAAATGCACCATCATACATAAGCTGGCCATAAATTGTCTTATTAAATTTATATTTACCTTCAACTATGTAGTACAAGGGCCTGCCTGATTGCATACAAATTTAAAGTGTTTAGGTTTAACCTCATATTGTATGTTTTTTAGTAAATCGAAAGGAAAATTGTGTAAGAAAAGTGTATAATGTATGGCCAGCCTAACTTAAACCTATTTATGCTGTAGACTTTAAAGGGCATATGGTGAATAGTATTTTCTGAAAATTAACATTATATGTTGCCTTGATACATCATACAAGGTACATAAATGTATCAGTAGGTATATGTGGTAGATGTTTGTTAACATAACTGGCTGGTACACCTTCGATGAATAAGTGCACATAGGATAAAGATGTACTCTATGAGCATGTGCTCTGATTCCCCAATGATTTTGATAGATTGTAATTCTATGCAATCTTTTAAAACAGGTTTCCTAATACGATCTATGTTTCTTATACTAGCACTAGTAGTTCCCATTTTGAAATAGGGAAATGAAAGGCTTGCACTTAAGACGATCAATGGTGTTAGTTTCTGAGGTTTCATCTGATTAGATATTGAACATTGATTAGGTCAACATTTATGTCAATGTTGATTACAATTGAGATACATGTGAAATATTAGGAAACCAGAGTTTATCTACTGGTCTGCATAACAAGAAAATTAAGCATTTGGGTAGTTTGCCATTTCTACCATATGAAAATTACCCATTGAAACAAAACCTAATATTTTGGTAGGATTAGATCACAAGCACTGAAGCTAATTTACTACAGCAGGAAGGTATTCATCGATCTATTCATCGATCTGGAGGATCTGTGTTCATTTGCAATGCCAAAACAGATCATGGCGAAACTGATATAACTGGGCACACAAACCTGAGGACACAATTGGACGATGTGCACAATGTGGCTTTAGGGGATTTTAAGACACATATAAAGGAACTCTATACTTAGGGAAGCCTGAAGGCTGCCATTGCTGACCTCCTTATGAAAACGCTAGTTGTCTGGTTATCCCTGGCTTCAATACTTTCTCAGCAACTGACTAGGAACAAGTAACAGAAATCACAGTTAGAACTCCTGAACTGCATACTTGTGGCAGGTTAAGTACTCAGAAAATATTAAAGCTACTGAATCAACTTGATGGCCATACAAGTATTTTCTAGACAAAGTGTTAGCAATGGCAGGTTACATTTAAAAAAACATTCCCTTGTGGTGAAATTTGGAAATGTTTTCACATATTATTGTCAGTATAAAATCCATATACAAATGTAAAACAGTCTCAACAATGTACTACAACAAGTCAATAAAAGAATTAAAAATGTTTGGGCAAAATGCATTTTGAACACTCTAAAAGGACCCCAAAGGCAAAATTTAGCAGCCCATGTTTATTTTTTGCAACACCAGAAAGGTTTTTTCTACCCTGACATGCTAAGGGGATGCCTTTTGTAGATCTCTTAAGTCCCACTGCTTTCAAGAATAGAGAGCCGGCTAAGGAGAAATTGATTCCTCTACTAAATAACGCACTTAAGTCTACCATTTTTTTGTGAATCCATACTCACTGTTTTTACGAAACTTTAGTTACATTAATGAGTGAAGGGGGGGGTTAATAAAGTACAACTAATATAATCTACCTAGATAACTATGTTTAATTGCTTTATTTTTTAGTTTTAAAAAATGTAATTATTGTACACAATTCAATGCAAAATCCAACAAAGGAAAAATAATTGCTTATTCCGCCTAATTCTGCTAGTCTAGCAAGCTATTTCTTAAAAGAAGGAATCATCGGCAACAGTTAAGCTAATATGATACCAAATATATTACAAAGTTGTGTTACTTACGTTCACATGTATCCCCTTTCTGTTGATATCCTGCTTTGCAGATACACTTTCCAATGGGAACCAGCCATTCACCTTCAGCGCTGCAGTGCATCTTTGGAGAATTTTCTGCCTCTTCCTCTGCATTGCTGACACAAGTCCCTCTTACTTCAACCAAGGAGGAGAATTCAGAGCCAGTAACAGTGTCAGGGAAGATGGCCAAATTCTCAATAATGGTCCAACACTTTTTATAGTACACTTTTACTGAAACCAGGGCAATGCAGGCTCCTACGTCCTGAAATGCCAGGTAAAATCCCTTTTTTGAGAGAGGCCCAATTTCCCGAACCTCTGTGTTAAGTTTCATTTTTCGCTCACCAAGGTCTCCTTGGGTAAAACTTTCATCTGCGGCAATGGTGTCTATTTTCACATATTGATTTTCTCTCATGTTTCTGCCAGTATCGTAATCTGTTTCGTAATAATACAAGTTAAACGTTTCCTTGCAGGTTCCCAGTACACCAGGAAGACTATTACAATCCCTTAATGTGAACTTTAACTCAACAAAAATCCTTTGTGCATTGGCTTTTGAAATCCAGTTAGTCCGCAGCCAGTTGTTCTGGTTGGGTTCCAGGACCTGACATACCTGATAAGTTCTAATTGGTGTGTAATTTTCATCCAAGCCACTGATTTCTTCCCACTGAAAATAAATGAAACTAATATCAGCAAATGTAACAAAGGCACCATTATTTTCCAACATTCCAGGATAAAACGAACATGCATAATACATAAATAAGTGCATATCCCTTTATCAAAAAGCAGTGAATTACCCTTGGCATAAAACAAGACGCAAACTAGTTTTCCTTTTGTTGTAAGTAGCCTCCAATTGGTGGACGTAGGAAATATTGGACTTTGAGCGATCAATATATAGTGGGTCGATTTCAGACAGTTGGTCAGAAATTTCAGATAGCGGGTCATTTTGCAAGACTTACAATCTATTTATATGCTTGCCAATTTGTTCCATCATTATAATAATGAGTTCATGCAAGTTGTGAATACAGTACTCAAATCTTTTTTTGGACACATTTTTAGCGGTCAACTACACAATTTACAGACATCAGAGACAATAATACAATGTACCAAATGTTCTGTTTTATGTTCTTGTCACCCCTTACACAACACGCTATTTTTATGTTACATATAGGCTTATCCAATAAAGAATTGGGTGCAATCTAGGAGTAGCAACTGGCAGCCAATCAGATTTTATTTTATCAACTCAAATCACGAAAATAAGAATTCTGTTTGGTTGAGCTTCTGCACTTTGCATTACCTTATTTAGTCCCAATTTCTATTTCTGTACAAAAGATATTGCAGGGTGAAAAATGGCTTACTAAATTTGACATTACTACAAATACAAAGTGGCATTTTGTATATTGCATGTTTGTATATTGCCGATTTACTAGACTGATATCCACCGTAGGGATGTATTTCATGATAATGGCTTTAATGTGGAAGTTATTGACTTTCTGTAGCAAATTACTGCAATAATGCCACGAGTGCACAATGCCCTGCACATCTTGTATTCTGAAGGATATAGAGTTTTTTTTTTCTTTTTAAGTGAACAAAATAACATTATGACAAAATATGGTACATTTAGCCATGGAAAAACATGTTTTGTAGCATAAGGCCATACCGCAAAAGTAGTTCCTATTCAAAAATCAGTAACAATTATAACTCTAAGCAATATTGCGCAAGATTCCTCTTGTCTTTTGTCCTCATTTTTTAGTAGATAATATTGAATAATGCGTTAGAATTGCAAGCCTTGGTGCGCATGGTGCTTCTCATCTTTTTACCTTGTTTTTTGTTATAAAATCTCGGGGGAACACTTTATAATTGCATGCCATAATACCCAAGGTAAACATTGTCTCTTATCCTGGTTATTTATTTATTCATTTATTTATACAATATTGGAGAGCCCTTACATACAAAATTACAAAGTTATAAAAGTTGTAAAGAGTTATAAAAATTCCTGCCACACTAAAAATACTATATTATAATAACTGAATATCTATAAATATATGGAACAAAAAAAGTAGCAAAATAAATCATTGAGATTTGTTTTTCATTATTATTTTTAAAGGTGAAAAATACATTTTTCACCGCAAGATTAGGAATATGAGAAGTGATTGCTTCTCTTAACACCTCCTGCAACTATTTTGTGATATCAAACATTTTTTATTCTTACATATCTTATATACTAGGGTGTATGGCATTTGCAGAACATTTTTTATTTTTACATATCTTATATACTAGGGTGTATGGCATTTGCAGAACATTTTTTATTCTTACATATCTTATATACTAGGGTGTATGGCATTTGCAGAACATTTTTTAATCAGATAATGTTGCTGCCTGTTGTAAGTTAGTCTGTTATACTAGTCATAGCTTATTTCCACTGTGTGAAAAATAAATCATGTATGAATTTTGAGCAGGGCTGTAAATATATAAACCTTGTATTTATTTACAGCATTTTGTTCAACAAAAGTCTACAATGGGACCATACAGGGCCTAAAGCCCCAGAAGTGTGCTGATGACTCAGAATTTCCATTGCAATCAGATCAAACTATAGTAAATCCAGGAACTCTGCTAATTACTTAGAACTTCATCCTACAGTCAGAGGACATTACATACGTGCTTTAGAATGCATTCATAGTGCATCCATAGTCATGCTATTTTTGTAAGCTTAGCTACAAATTTAAATACGACTAAACAGTGACAGTCAATATTTACATTCATGTTACTTGAGTAAATAAAATGAAAAGTATATACAAAGCTTTAATAGAAAAGTCCACACTTGAATTAAAATGAACAGCTATGAGTAGCTATAGGCAGACAGGAAGTTAGAATAAAGTGGAATTTGAAGAAATAAAGAAAAAAATTATACAAAGTAACTTTTTTCCCCTCCGAGTTGTGGTCTATCGGGCACGCTAAACTGTTTTTGAGATGGCGGTGCCTGATATGTAATCCTCCGTCTACTGATAATTATTTCATGTCCAGCTACTTAAGCACATTATTACGAGGTGTAGACCCCAGCAAAACCCTGCTATTATGTGAGGACCACACTTGACACATCTTTGACATGCAAAATCAATACAAATGTAGGCAAATTTGTACATACAGTTTTAGAATAAACCTGCTCAGAACATTTTTTCTTTCCCTTTTCAATAAAGGGCTTTATTATGCCGAAGTCTGTTCTGTTTCTGTAGTCTCGAAAAAGTCTCTAAAAGCTAAATCCCCTGTCTTTATGTTTCCAAAGCATTCTGAGGTTCCTAAGCCAATCTAGTATTTGCTTGGAACATGTGGAGCATGAAATTCAGCTTTCTTTCTGAACTGTTTGGTAGAAGTCTTACCCCACTGGAAGGAGAAGAGATCCATTCCAATTCTGTCTGTTGTGCTTTGGAATCCAGCAAAATAACTGCAAGAAAAGTCATAACAAATCGACATTATATTTTTGAGTTCCTTTGTTTCTTTCCCAAATAAAACTAACAATAACAAATGTGTATACAGAAAATAAAAAGCATAGCAAAATGACCATATTAAATAACACATGGGGAAACATTCTTTCTGAAAGCAATGCATGATTCTTATTTTAGAGAACATTGGAAGCATTTTCCATAGCATGTCTGATGTTATAAATATTGTTTTTTTATTATAATTTCCCCCACTACCACAAATTATGCAGTCGAGTTTCCCGCATTAAGGGTAATCGAGGGGTCAGCACACCTGGAGTGCAATGGATGAGTCTCACCCTGGGAGAACCACCTTCGTGATCATGGTAGCACCCCTGCCAGGTAAGTATTGATTTGAACAGAAAGTTTTGGCCAATCTTTTTTTTTTTTTTTTTTTTCACAATCGAGGTCAATCTAACCACCAAGTGTGCTTTTATTTCAGGTGATACCTAGAAACTGGTCCTGGAGAATGAAATAAACTGGGCCTTTCAGCACCACATACAAAACTTAGAACTTAAACTGTAATGTGGTATATCTGTAGGTATTAAGGCATACCTTTCTGCATAATACATAAATAATAATAAAATATTGTAGAAAAATTATATTTGATGTAAAATGGACAAAATAACGTATATACAGTACATATACGTATATCTATCTATCTATCTATCTATCTATATATAGAGAGAGAGATCTATATATATATACAGGCATACCCCACTTTTACGTACACAATAGGGTTTATTTACTATCACTGGAAAGTGCAAAATCAGGCTGACTTTTGCATAGAAACCAATGAGCTTCTAACCCCAGCTTGCTCAATTAAGCCTGGTAATAATACCTGGAAGCTAATTGGTATCTGTGCAGAAGTGAGCCTGATTTTGCACTTTCCAGCTATAGTAAATAAACCCAATTGTGTACTTAAAAGTGGTGTATGCCTGTATATAAACACACACACACACACACACATATATATATATATATATATATATATATATATATATATATATATATATATATATATATATATATATATATAATCCAAAACACATATACATAGTTCCCAATGAGGATAAGTCAAATTTGCTCTCTTTTAATAAAAGGGATTTTTTATTTCCAATGAACAGCCAAGTTGCTAACTGCTCATTTTTACGTAGCCGCAGTAGACTTTTTCTACTCCACATTCTTCCTCGGTAGCTTTAAGGCAGCTAACGGATTGTTTTCTACTACTGTTTACCGAAAGCGCACTGTGATCCAGATATGCAATGCTATGATATGGAACCTCTACACTACATTGCTTTTGATGAGAATGCTAAGCCCTTGGCTAAACCCAGCACACAAGTGTTGAGCACACCACATCAGTGAGATGTACTGTCCCTGCTACTGACACACTGAGATATCCTACTACATCTGGAAACATCCCTCTAACAAAACATACCACACAGAGAGCTGAAGCACAGCCAGACCTTATCTGTGAAATTGAGGTTGACATTCTTTAAGATCACACTTTCACCTCCCTCACATTCCATATTCCAATGCTCACTTCTTCTATGATGTAACAACAAATGAATTTAATCATCATGAGCCTGTATATTATTGCATGAAAAGGCCTGAAATCATGCTTGGGAATCAGTCAGTAAATGAGGTAATTAGGCACTGCTGAGGCTCTAGCACTGTACTAGGCTTAAAATAAACACTGTTTGGGGGTCACACCTGCAATAAACCAACAAACACTGTTCATTTGTCTGCACACTGTAGATCCTCAGGCACCTGTATACCCGTTTTTTATTTTGGCTATTTAGGAACACTGTGGCGCTGGCAATTCCTTCTTTTTCAATATGTACATGTGACGTTTTATAATAGCAAAAGAGCAGTGTTCTCTGCGATATTAAATAATACATTGGTGTTCGTTTGCTCTGATTTTGCATCTGCATGTAGGAGAATGAATAATAAGTGTGCATAATTAGCTTACATTAAAATTTGATAGATTGTGCTATTCCACTGTGAAGTTGATGGACCTCGATTACCACTGCTTAGGCTGAGTATGTGTGGCAGTACTACCCCACAGCACAGATTTCTGCATCACTTACTGGGTGTAATGGTTCTACAATGAGACGTGTGGATTCAAGCAGAAGGAGAAGAAATAGATATGTTTTGCCTCCAAGCACTGGAGACTGATCTCGCTGCTCAAAATCCAAATTCCCAGGACTACCACTAGAAACCTGCTCCAGGATAGGCAGCAGTCTATCCTTATCTCATGTCGGATGAGCTTTTTGTGTCCTGTTTGGCTGGATCATTCACTGCTGACACTGAGCTGTGATCTGCATAATGCATTCACACCACTCTGGGGGCAATGTTCATTCTGCAATCCGCTCATACACCTAGACAGTGCTGCTTATGAAGTGCCCAAGTCCTACCGCATGATCGATCTACTGTGCTTTTATTGCTGTCTAACTCTGCTGAAAGTTTAATCGCTGCCACCCACCCCCAACCGCACACATTCTCAGCACCGCAAAACCACTCTATTCCCTTAACTATTTATATTGCATTTTAAAAAGTCACATCAAAACCTAATTTCTTCTTACATCTCTCCAAAAAAAAAAAGAAATCTGACTGTATTACAGATAATTGGCTTTTGCTTAAATGAGGCAAAGAGCAAGAATGATGTGTGAAGTGTGGTCACCCAAAGAAACCAGACACATTCACCAGCTTGGTGCTGTCAGATCAATGAAAGGTGATTGTTGATCGGCTGCTATGGCTTCCTCTTTGTCTTATTAATAAGCCTCAGTGGGTTGCAGTAAGCTCCATCCTATGTCTAAGTTGAGTAATAGTGACTGACACAGACAGGGAGGACAAACCATTTTTGTAGACAGCAGATGCACAAGGGCCCTATGGAACTTAGAGGCCCTCTGGGGCATAAGGGCCATTTATACTACATGTATTCCTGTCTGTGTGCTGTCAGGTAGACCTGGTCTGCCATGTATGCCTACATTTCCTTTTGATACCATTGAGGTGGTATTATCTATGGAGTGAATGCAAAGGCTGCCCATTATCTATCTATCTATCTATCTATCTATCTATCTATCTATCTATCTATCTCGCTATCTATCTATCTATCTATCTATCCATCCATCTATCTATCTATCTATCTATCTATCTATCTATCTATCTATCTCGCTATCTATCTATCTATCTATCTATCTATCTATCTATCTATCTATCTATCTCGCTATCTATCTATCTATCTATCTATCCATCCATCTATCTATCTATCTATCTATCTATCTATCTATCTATCTATCTCGCTATCTATCTATCTATCTCGCTATCTATCTATATAGGTCTATCTACCATCTATCTATTGTGTACGCAATAATTGAGTGTTCATACCTGGTCAGTAGTTGAATGGGGGGGGGGGGGGGCGCAAATATTATTTTTGCACAGAAGCCCTTTGGGGGCTTTGCCCACCACTGGGTAGATATATAGATACACAGACAGCAGGCAGACAGATGTCTCATATACACAGTCACCTACATAAAAACAAACAGCTACTAATATGTATGTACGGAAACAAAGGCATATATTCTTCATACCTCCATCTCCAGTGCGGATGTGCCTGTCTAGCACTGATAGAATTGTGTATATTGTCCTGATAGCTAGGACAAGGTGATAAGTGTAGAGAAGATGACACACAAAGTTTTGCTGTGTGTACCATGAGACCCTGCTGATCACTCTCCTCCTTCTATAGGATCTGCCCGCCTGGAACTTTACCTCTCAGCAGACATCAGCCCTAGAATAAAGCCCTGGGATGTCACCTAGTATGAGCTCACCACCTCCTGGCTGGTACCACTCTGATAAACAGAATAGCAGCAGTCACATCCAGAAGCCTGTGTCTGCTATGTGCACTCCACAAACAGCCCTGATCAAGTGTGTAAAAACTAGACTGCACTGTGCTTTTCTTCTCATGCTGGCGCATCCCCAAGGGAAACACGATAAATAAAGATCATTGTGATTAGTACGGAACAACAGACTCCTTGGGGGACAGCCCTAAACATAGTCATTGCAATTTCTTGCCATGACGTGCAGACAGAGTTTGTCCACACTAAAATAGACTATTAACTCTGCATGTCCCTGTCACTTGGTGGGTTGCAGGCAGAAGAACTTTGACCTGTCCCCCCTACTGATCTCTGTCTCACCCCCCCCCCATATACATTGCCCTACTGTGTGCACCCCTGATCTCTGCTGCCATACCTTGTACACCCCTACCTCCCTCCAAGTAATCCCCACTGCCTCACCCCCCACCCCAACTGATACCTACTGCCTTACCTTGCCTTCCACAAGGGATCCCTACTACCCAAACTTGCCCCCCCCCCCCACCGTTCTCTACTGCCTACCCTGTCCCCCTCCACTGATCTCTGTCTACCCACTACCCCCAATAAATCTGTACTGCTTACCCTGCTGTCATCCTAATGATCTTAATTACCTTACCTTGCCCCCCAATACCCATCTGTACTGCCTACCCTGCCCCCCTCAGTGATCTGTACTGCCCTTTACCTTGCCCCCAGTGATCTGTACTGCCCCTTACCTTGTCCCCCCCAGTGACCTGTACTGACCTTTACCTTGTCCCCCCCCCCCCAGTGATCTGTACTGCCCCTTACCTTGTCCCCCCCCAGTGATCTGTACTGTCCCTTACCTTGCCCCCCCCCCCCCAGTGATCTGTACTGCCCCTTACCTTGTCCCCCAGTGATCTGTACTGCCCCTTACCTTGTCCCCCAGTGATCTGTACTGTCCATTACCTTGTCCCCTCCAGTGATCTGTACTGCCCCTTACCTTGTCCCCCCAGTGATCTATACTGCCCATTACCTTGTCCCCCAGTGATCTGTACTGTCCATTACCTTGTCCCCCCCAGTGATCTGTACTGCCCCTTACCTTGTCCCCCCCAGTGATCTATACTGCCCATTACCTTGTCCCCCCCAGTGATCTATACTGCCCCTTACCTTGTTACCCACAGTGATATGTACTGCCCCTTACCTTGTCCCCCCAGTGATCTATACTGCCCCTTACCTTGTTACCCACAGTGATATGTACTGCCCCTTACCCCCCCCCCCCACAGTGCTCTGTTCTGCCCCTTACTTTGTCCCCCCAGTGCTCTGTATGCCCCTTACCTTTCCCTCCCAGTGCTCTGTTCTGCCCCTTACCTTGCCCCCCCAGTGATCTGTACTGTCCCTTACCTTGTCCCCGTAGTGATCTGTTCTGCCCCCCCCCCTATTGATTTGTGCTGCCATTTATCTTGTCCCCCAGTGATCTGTACTGCCTAACTTGTCGTTGTCGTCCCCTAGTGCTCTGTTCTGCCCCCCCTATCGATCGACACTCTGCCCCTTACCTTGCCCCCCCCCCCCCCAGTGATCTGTTCTGCCCCTTACCTTGTCCCCCCAATGATCTGTTCTGCCCCTTAACTTGTGCCCTCCATTGATCTGTTCTCACCCCCCTATTGATCTTTGCAGTGCCTTACTTACCCCCCCCCCCCCCCAGTGATCTGCCCTGCCCCTCCTATTGATCTGTACTGTCCCTTACCTTCCTTCGTTGTCTGTGCCTCCCCGATATGTGCAAAAAGAGCGAGCCAGGAGCCTAATGTAATCCAAGCAAGGTGCCAGACACGAAGAACCATGGTGCATTCAGCGCTGGTGGCCAGGAGTTGCTAACAGTAATTGCAGAACTCTTGTGTGTATGTGCTTGAAGTTATTGCAGGGGTGGCGGGCGGACAGTGGTCATGTGCTGCCCGTGTAGTCTCTGTATTTCTCTCATGGGTTCCCTAGGAGTTCCAGCAGTACACATCCATTCCTGCCTTGTGCAGCTCCTCTAACTGTGCGCTGCTGCTGCTGCTGAGTAACCAGCCTGCCAGCCTCTGACTGCAGCCCGGCCGATGCTTTCACACTCCAGTAATATCAATTAGGAGCCAAGGGGCGGGTACTCAGCTAGGGGAGCATGGAGAAGACTGACAGCCTCCCGCAGCCTATCACATCCCAGGAGTAGTCTGACTGACAGCCAATAGCAGCGCGCACAGGGGCAGGAGTCTGGCGGCTTACCAGTTAGAGCGTGGCTCAGGATGGTCTACAGCTTGCTCAGCCTGGCGCTCTGAGCGCTGATACTGGAGGAGGAGGAAGAGGAGGAGGAGGAGGCATCCCCAGCATCCCTTCACATGTGCAGGAGCCTTTCTTCTCCATCAGGTCAGTACTGTCACCTTATGGCACTCTCCACACTCATTTATACATACTTCATCCTAATACACAGCACTTTTCTATCGTTTTTATTAACAGTAGTATTCAACTATCAACGTTTTTAGTTGAAGGTGATAAAATAAACAATAAATAACACAAGATGATAAAATAAACAATAAATAACACAAAATGGTTAAATTAACAATGAATAACACATTGAAGATGATAAAATAAACAATAAATAGCACAAGATGATAAAATTAATAATAAATAACACATTGGAATTGATAAAATAAACAACAAATAACATAAAATGGTTAAATTAACAATAAATAACACATTGAAGATGATAAAATAAACAATAAATAGCACAAGGTGATACAATTATCAATAAATAACACATTGAAATTGATAAAACAAATAACACAAAATGGTTAAATTAACAATAAATAACACATTGAAGATGATAAAATAAACCATAAATAACACAAAATGGTTAAATTAGCAACAAATAACACATTGAAGATGATAAAAAAAAGCAATAAAAAACACAAAATGATAAAATTAACAATAAATAACACATTGAAGATGATAAAATAAACCATAAATAACACAAAATGATAAAATTAACAATAAATAAAACATTGAAGACGATAAAATAAACAACACATTGAAGAAGATAAAATAAACATACCGATAAAATAAATATATATATTCCCACTTCATGCCAAACTAAATTCCCCAAGAAAATGACCCCAAAAGTAAGCTTCTACGTCCAATCCCCAATGAATACAAATATATATGAGCGTATGTCACAAACATACACCTATGACAGTGCTCATTTAACATCAGACTAACATAAAAATAAAATAAAAGTGATAAAAACATATAATTTTATTTTTATTATACAGGACTTATATAGTGCCAGCAGTTTGCGCTGTGCTTTACAAAGTGAGAGCAGACAGGACAGTTACAATACAAACCAATACAGGAGGAATCGGAGGTTGCTGCTCATTAGAGCTTACAATCTAAAAAGGAGCGTAGGGTGATACAGAAGGTCATAACTGTGGAGGATGAGCTGAAGGAGAAGATACAAGTACAGTTATTAGGTGGGGGCAGGATAGGCTTCTCTGAAGAAGGTTTTTTTTTTTTTTTATCAGGGGAAAACGCGAACGCAGTCCCCCACTACCACAGATTATGCAGTCGAGTTTCCCACATTTGGAGAAATCGCAGGGGTCAGCACAGCCAGAGTGCAATGGCCGAGCCTCGCCCTGGGATAACCACCTTCATGATCATGGTGTCTCCCCTGCCAGGTAAGTATGAAGAGAAGGGTTTTAACGGATCGCCTAAGAGTAGGAGGCATTTGGACAGATCGGGGAAAGGAGTTTCAGAAGATGGGAAAAGCTCTGCAGAAGTTCTAGAGATTTGAGACAACGTTAATAATGGAGGCAGAGTTGTGGATGACTTTGTGAATTGTTAGTTGTTGTTAGTATTTTTGATGTTTTTTGTTGTTTGAGTGGAAGCCGATGGTGCAATCGGCAGAGAGGGTTAACAGGCAGTAAACGGTTGGAAAGGTGGATGAGTCTGGCAGCATCGCTCATTCAGGACTGAAGACAAGATAGCCTATGTAAGGCTTGATGTACACATAGACTACTTTGACTGCCGGCAGCAATTTTTCTGCGTTTTTGCGGACGGCAGTCAAAACGTTCCTATCCTGGACGCAATCCTTCCGCATTCAGGAGAGGGAGGTTGAACCTCCGCAGCTACTAAATGATCCTAAAAGCCTATATGTACATGGACACATAGGGGGGTTATTTACGAAAGGCAAATCCACTTTGTACTACAAGTGTAAAGTGCACTTGGAAGTGCAGTCACTGTAGATCCGAGGGAGACATACAAGGAAAATAAAAAACAGCATTTTAGCTTGCACATGATTGGATGATAAAATCAGCAGAGTTTCCCCTCATTTCAGATCTAGCCGTCAGATTTTCAGTGACTGCACTTCCAAGTGCACTTTCAGTGCATTTTGCACTTGTAGTGCAAAGTGAATTTGCCTTTTCTAAATGGAGTTGAGTTTAGGGCCTCGTACACACGACCGAGTTTCTCGGCAAAAACCAGCAAGAAACTTGCTGTTTTTTTTTTTTTGCCGAGGAAACCGGTCGTGTGTACATTTTTCGACGAGGAAACTGTCGAGGATCCCGTTGAGCCAACAAGAGAGCATGTCTTCTTTTAACTCGACGGGAATGGAGAAACTTGCCTTGTCGAGTTCCTCGACATCCTGAGGCCTTGTACACACGACCAAGTTCCTCGGCAAAAACCAGCAAGAAACTTGCTGGGAGATATTTTTTTGTCGAGGAAACCAGTCGTGTGTACATTTTCGTCGAGGAAACTGTCGAGAAACTCGACGAGCCAAAAAGAGAGCATGTTCTCTATTTCCTTAAGGGGAATGGAGAAAATTGGCTTGTCGAGTTTCTCACCGGCTTTACAAGGAACTCGACGAGCAAAACGATGTGTTTCGCCCGTCGAGTTTCTCGGTCGTGTGTTTGAGGCATGAGGCCTCGTGCGCACGACCGAGAAACTCGACGAGCGAAACACATCGTTTTGCTTGTCGAGTTCCTTGTGAAGCTGTCGAGAAACTCGACAAGCCAATTTTCTCCATTCCCGTCAAGGAAATAGAGAACATGCTTTCTTTTTGGCTCGTCAAGTTTCTCGACAGTTTCCTTGACGAAAATGTACACACGACCGGTTTCCTCGGCAAAAAAATATCTCCCAGCAAGTTTCTTGATGGTTTTTGCCGAGAAACTCGGTCGTGTGTACGAGGCCTAACAAGGAACTCGACGAGGAAAATTATGTGTTTAGCCCATCGAGTTCCTCGGTCGTGTGTACGAGGCCTAACAAGGAACTCGACGAGGAAAATGATGTGTTTAGCCCATCGAGTTCCTCGGTCGTGTGTACGAGGCTTAAGAGTTTTGGCAAAATAACTCCAAAAGCTCCTAAACTCAAGCTGTAGTGTACATGGAGCCTAGGGAGTTGAAATAGTTGAGGACGAGAGATAATCAGGGATTGAATCCATAGCTTTGTACTAGCAAGTGAACACAATGTGACAAAACAAATAAAGTCTCAACAGTGTAGCAAATAAATAAAACATGGTGACTGTTCCAGGTATCCATTATTTCTCTGTCATCGTTGTAAAACTTCTTAGCACACATGGCACATGTGAACACCTCCACCAAAATCGCTTTTTTCTCAAAAATAGGAGTTCCCCCATTCCGCAGGAGGATTTCCAGCAACGTAAGATGTCAGGTGACAGGTTCCTTGTATTAACTTCTCTACTTAGCACATCCTCACCATGTAAACCACAAGCAGAAAGGAATCACACACAGCGTAAAAATAACTTCACACCTTTCTAAAGCAGTAATAAACGCTCCTACACTTTTTATTTTCTTTTATGTTCCCCCAAGACGTTCATGCCATAATGTTCTTGAATGGACTGAATATTAGCATATTATGGCAGACTTACCTGTCAGACAGAGCCCTCCAGCACTGTGCTGTCACCTTTCCAGCAGATCCCAGTAGCTTCCATCTCTTGGGCTTCCATCTGGGTTTGCTCCACTTGAATGGCCATGGTGCGGTGATGTCACTCCTGTGAATGCGCACTGGAGTCACTTCACTACAGCACAGAGCGGTTGCTGTAAATGTGGTCCTAACTGTGCATGCGTGGCTGGCAGGCTGGGGGAGACCACTAAAAAGTAGGCACACTAGAGTCTTTTCTGTTATAAAACCCTACCTGTCAGCAGGTTTTAAAAATTTGACTTTTAGGCCCCTTACACGCTGAGGCGTATTTCAGGTGTTTTAGCGCTAAAAATAGCGCATAAATAACGCCTGAAATAATCCTGCCCCAGCATCCTCAATGTGAAAGCCTGAGTGCTTTCACACTGAGGCGATGCGCTGGCGGGAGGAAAAAAAATCTCCTGCAAGCAGCATCTTTGGAGCGGTAAAGGAGCGGTGTGTATACCGCTCCTTCACCGCTCCTTCCCATTGAAAGCAATGGAACAGCGCGGCTATACCGCCACCGCACCTCCCAGTGTGAAAGGGGCCTAATACTGCTTTAAAGTGGTTGTAAAACACCATGCAGCAATTCGGAGTTCATTTTCCTTTTTTGTAGCTTGCCACAACCTCTCTTTATTACTTTGCTCCACATTAAGGATGGACTCCCCATCCTGCATTAACACCAGCACACTGTCACAAACTTGTTTTCTGACTCCACTCCAACGCGATTCGTCTTTGAGCTCATTCTGATTATTAGAGTAGACTAGAAATAATTAAAATACAATGTCGAAATTAATATATGATTTTTCATTTTGACTATAGATATGCTTTAACCCCTTCATACATCCACCCCCTGGCCATTTCATAGGGTTTTTAAGTTGGGGGTGAGATGGAGTTCCCCTTTATGTAATTGCTGCAATTGGGTGTCACATTGGTTACATGATCTCATATAAAAATGGACAGTTTGCTTAGATGGCAGCTCTGAAGCTCTGCTATCAGAAAGGTGTAAAAACGCAGTGTTTCGAGATAAAATTATAAGAACCCCCCTTTTTACCTGCTGTTTCTGCACTTCTTAAAGGGGTTGTAAAGGTGTTTTTTTTTTCAATGACGTGGCGCGCTGGGGGGCCAAGTGATACAGTCTGTGGATATAGCCGCCGGCTGTATCACGGGAGCTCCCATAAAGGGAGTTAGTTCTTGCGAGGAGGAGCCAAGACAGCCGCAGAGGGACCCCAGAAGACGTGGATCGGGGCCACTGTCTGCAAAACGAGCTGCACAGTGGAGGTAAGTATAACATGTTTTTTTGTTTTTGTTTTAACGGGAACCTTTAGTGTCCCTTTAATATACGTTTTGCAGGATATTACCTAAGCAGACCTATGCTCCTGAGAGCATCAGAAGTCAGCTCTGAGGAAAGTATTTTTACACATTTTTTCCTCAAAGTTCCTCTCTGGTCAGCTCGCCGTCCTGGTGGCTTGTTGGTTGAAACTCTAACCTTGGGAAATCTTTTTTCTAACCTGTTTTTATCAGCTTCACCCTGGTGTGTAATTCCAGAGACTGCTGTATTACTCTTCACTGGTAGAATGGGGACTGGGAGTGCTGCTAAATCTTCTCAGCATGTCCATCAATCAGCTAACGTGGGTGGAACAAACGGAGTGGGTGGGAGTAAGTCTCCTCAGGTGCATTGAATTCTTGTAGAGTAGAGCATAGCTGCCTCAGGTGGTAGGGCTGTCTGTGGGAAAGAGAATATTAATTTGCTGTTGTCACACAAGTGGATGGGCTCGGAGCACAGTGCTCTGCGCCCCGAGCCCACCCTTTTTGAAGCCTATTAGAGCCTCTGGCTTTAATCCATGCTTAAACCCCTCCCATTGGAATCCATGTGTCCGGCGCCCTGAATGTAGATTTGAATTCCAATCAGGCTTCGGGAGTTATGTAAATGGTCTACATCTATAGCAACTTCATAGCTACACAGTTTGTTTTTATCTGGTGTGACATTCATTATGAAAGGTGATTGATGGATGTTATGTTTCACCTCGCATGCGTTCCTTTGCAGAAAACTAAGGTGGAATCCTGTCTGGGTTTTACCAGCCACCTTGGCAGGGTTGGTGCCTGCCGCACAAGATTTTGCAGTCCACTTGTGTCCACCAACAGGTGGTATAAATTAAGCAGGACTGGAACAAAGGATTGCTCTTGGCCTGGGACTCAGAAAGCTAAAAACCATGTGAAGTTTGCTTTGTAAGAGAAAAAGGTTTGCATTATCTTTGTTTTGTGAGTGACTGGGAGAAGCCCTTCATGTGTTGAGTTAGAAACCTGTAATGGTCAGTTAGTGCCTGGAGGGCAAGAATTTATTTTCTGTTTTTGTTTGTGTTATTTTAATGCAACCTTTAACCAGTTCCCGACCAGCTCATGCAGATTTACTGCGGCACAATGGCTCTCCTGGATAAAATCCCCTATATATACACAGGTTTCCCTTTAAGCGCCACCAGAGGGCACACGTGTGCGCCCGCTGCACGGTGGGGGACCCAATCCACGTGGCCGGCAGTCGCGATCGCTGCAAGCCATGCGCAATCACGTGCACGAGCGTCAGCATGGGAGATTTGTGTGTGTAAACACACAAATCCCTGTGCTGTCAGAGAATAGGAGTCATGTCATATGTTCCTAAGTAGGAACAACAATATGTCTCCTAGTCAGTCCTATCCCCACACACTGAGGGAACACACAGTTAACCCCTTGATCACCCCCTAGTGTTAACCCCTTCAGTGACATTTAGGCCTCGTACACACGACCGAGTTTCTTGGCAAAAACCAGCAAGAAACTTGCTGGGATTTTTTTTTTTGCCGAGGAAACTGGTCGTGTGTACATTTTTCGACGAGGAAACTGTCGAGGATCCCGTCGAGCCAAAAAGAGAGCATGTCTTCTTTTTCCTCGATGGGAATGGAGAAACTTGCCTTGTCGAGTTCCTCGACAGCCTAACAAGGAACTCGACGAGGAAAACAATGTGTTTCGCCCGTCGAGTTCCTCGGTCGTGTGTACGAGGCTTTACACAGTAATCAGTGCATTTTTATAGCACTAATTGCTGTATAAATGTCAATGGTCCCAAAAAAGTGTCAAAGGTGTCCATCGCATTGTTGCCGTACCGCTTAAAATCGCAGATCACCGCCATTTCTAAAAAAAATTATAATAATGCCATAAAAATGTCATAAATCTTTCCCATAGTTTGTAGACACTATAACTTTTGCGCAAACCAATCAATATACGCAACAAAAATATTTAGAAGAAAATATATTGGCCTAAACTGATGAAGAAATTCTTTTTTTTTAAAAAAAAAAACATTTTTGGGGGTATTTATTATAGCAAAAAAGTAAAAAAAAAATGTTATTCTAGTGTACATTCTCAACTCAGAATTGTTCCTTCTATTGCTCTCAGACTCCAGTAAAGCTCTGAATTTTTTTTTTTCTGCTGTGATCTGCCTTTCTGTTAGAGAGTGGCTACGTTCATTCTCTGTAGTTCCACTGTATGTCGGAACATAGCCATCCTCTCTTGCTCCCTTGCAAGATAGACTAGGGACTATGGGACGAATATGGGACATGAGCGCATCTAATGTGCACTGCTTGTTCCATACATACAGTAGTGAGGGGGAGAAGGAGAGGTTTGGGAACTCACAGAAGACAGAAAAACACAGTAAGAAATAATTTTAAGAAAAATTGATTAAAGGGACATTAAAGGGTCAGTAAAGGAATATTTGTTTAGCTAAATAGCTTCCTTTACCTTACTGCAGTCCTGGTTTCATGTCCTCATTGTTCGTTTTTGCTCTGATGTTGATGCTCTGTTCTGGAAACTTCCTGGTTGTCTGTTTCCTGAGGACCACAGTACTGGGAGCTTCTAGTTTCGTTTTCCAAACCCTTACTTCTCTATGGCTTTATACAGCACAGATGCAGAATAACATGCACAAATGAAACTGAAACTAAGGGTACATTATATGATTGACTTTTATCTATTTTTTAATCGTTTTTTAAAAGGAATCAGTTAACTATTATGTCTCTATACCCTGTAAACAGTCATTTGATCAACATTTTTCCTTTACAACTCCTTTAAGCAGAGGTGTGTATGGATTGTTTTCAGGGAATAAAGACATTATTTACTTTTACTTTAAGGGCCCATTCTCACTCAGGTCCATTGTGGCCCATTAACATGCTGTATGTTAACAGTGCCGCTAACGTGCACTGTGGTACGGCAGATAATTACTTTGAATTGGCTGTCTATCAAACTACAACTAACCTAAAATCGTACCACATTTCTTTGTATTGTGGCACACTGCAAAAGCATGGTTGTAGTTTATCATGCATTATGATGCACTGCAATACAGGTGCATTGTGGCTGCAGCTCAGCAATACATGTAATGTGTTCTACCATATGTTGTGATAATGCTCAGCACAGCGCACTGCTGTTAATGAGTCCTAAAGGTAAGATTTGTTGCCCACTATTTGTAGGTTAGCTTAGCTTTACAGATTTTTGTAATACAGGAGCATCTTTAATACTATAGATAAAAGACTTACCAGGCAGGTAACTCCACACTCTGTCGGAAAGTACTGCTGATATTACAGTGGTGTTAGGATTTTTTTAAAGAGTGACCTGTATCAGTTACATACTGCTTGGTTTCATAGGGAGCAATGAATGTAGTGTAACGAGCCCCTTTAAAATGGCTAAAGTGACTAATAAGGAGTACCATACTGAATAAAGCCCAACTGTGGCCTCAAAGTATATAAATGGCACCAATTGGAGGTGTGTAACAGATATGTCTTTAACCATTTACAAGCCACCATACGTTTTTTAGCAGTGAAGTGGTGGATGGGTATTTGCTCCCTGCCATTTGTAAATGGCACTGGATAAAGCACCCCTTTAGGCAGAAAGTGCACCCTTTAATGGCAGTGAACTGCCAGCGTTGGTTCACAGACACTGTATCATTCAATCATTAATTCCAGAGTAAAACACTGATCATGCCACCGGCAGATCAATTTTTTTTAACCCTTTTCACAAACACCTTCCTTCTCTCCTTGACATCGGAACTCCAGCTTGCTTCTCTATGTGACCTGTATATTAACCCTTCATCTTCCCTATCCTGCACATCTGAACATTAACCCCCTTATCTCCATGCTTCTACTGTATGTGGCCTGCATATTAACCCCTTCTTCTCCTTCTCCCTCTGTGTTGTGATCTATGCATTCATTTATAGAGTGTACCATTACCAAGCCCCATGTTTTAACCCCCTCAACAGCATCGGTCTTCATTTCTAAAACATCGTGGCAAAAAAAGGTCCAGAAGAAGATCTACTGTCCAAAAAAAGGTGTTTTTACTGTTTTTACTTTCCTGGAAAACTCAACTTTTTTGATCTCAATTTCCTTTACCTAGTAAAAAAAAAAGTAAAAATAAACCAGTGGTTATTAAATACCACACAAAGAAAGATCTAATTGTCAAAAAAAATAAATAAAAATAATGATATGAAATGAATAAGGGTACAATGTAACATTATTATTATATGTTAATCAGACTAACACAGCATTTGAAACTGATAACTGGCCTGTTAGTTAAATGGTTAAAGATTTTTTTTTCTGTAGTTGTGTTTTCTGTAGTTAGCCCCTTCCAGAATCCTTTCCATGACAGCATGCCTGTGTGAGAACAGCGGTCCGACGTGCCCTCAACTACGGCACACCAATCAGCAATGCATACACAAATCTGCCCAATATGGGTCCCTTGCAGTGGAAAGAAATTGCAATTATTTCCTACTTTTAAAAATGTGAATCTTTGTTTTAATCTTATAATACCATAACAATTGCAAATATCACTGGCTATATATATATATATATAATGATTTCTACTGTATTAAACTGTATTGTAATTGTACAGTATTGTCTGCCCTATGTTGTAAAGCGCTCCGTAAACTGTCGGCGCTATATAATAATATTTATTTTTTTGTCCAGTCTCAATTGTGAAATCAATACATGCTATCAGTGCAATGATGCAGTATTTCCAAGGCAGATTTATACCCTCATAATGTACAGCCTAAGATATAAAGATCTTGCCTGGGCTGAAATATTTTCATCAGACTGATGCAGGCAAGAGAAAGCATTTCTTACGGCTCGTTCACACCAGGTGTCTTCATTGATCAACGCAACGCAGGTAATACAATTGTTTTCTTTGTGCCCTGTTCACACCATAATGCTGCATTGAGGTGTGTTGCATATGCATAGAGTTAAATGAAATGTAATTTTGTGACATTTCAATAAAGTAAAAAAAAAAAAAAAAGTAACAATGCACCCCAGTGTATACAGGTTATACAGAGCATAAGGCCGGTTTCACACTGCTGTGCTGTGGTTTTGCCACTGCGCAGGTGTGCCCACAGTTTTCGTGCGGGTAGCCCAAGGCTTCCCATAGACTTTATATTAGATTGCACATTTTTGGTGCATTTTTGAAAGCGCACCAAAAGTCCTGCATGCTGCAGGAATATTAAACACAGGAAATAGTCATCTGGGAGATATAAAAGTTGCTTAGAGTTCTCAGATAACTTCTCCATCATTTAGAAAAGCTAAACACAGTAGTGCCAGCGTGAATGAGCCCTAAAGCTGGACAGGTATTTTATTTTATTCATGCAGTATGCCGCATCCATGCTTTCCATCCACACATGCAAAGTAAATGGAGATTTACCCATTTTTAAAACATTTTGGGGCTCACTGCTGTCAGAATACAGGGACAAGCAGCAGACACTGATCGACAAAAGTTTTCTAGCTTGTACCTTCAACAGAAATTGATCAACCTACAATTGACTTCTGGGACAGGCACACAATGATCAAAATTCAGCTGGTCCTTGCTGAATCTAAAGCCTAGTAAATGTTTGGTGACATTCGGCCTATGTGTACTGCCGCTGGACTGACAGAAGCCGGTCGCTTCTGTCGAAGGGTCATGACTGAAAAGGGTCCGCTGACTGGCTCCCGGACAGCACTCTCAGCCAATGGCCAATGGCTGAGAGTGCTGACCGGAGTGTTCTGGAGGGGGAGGGGAGAAGGCATCCGCCTGTCAGTACACAAAAGCACAGCAGGGGAGATCACTGTACTAACATAGGATTCTTAGTACAGTGGTTCCAACCTGAGCTGTGAGGCCTCGTACACACTACCGAGTTTCTCGGCAAAAACCAGCAAGAAACTTGCTGGGAGATATTTTTTTTGCTGAGGAAACCGGTCGTGTGTACATTTTCGTTGAGGAAACTGTCAAGAAACTGAACGAGCCAAAAAGAGAGCATTTTCTCTATTTCCTTGACGGGAATGGAGAAAATTGGCTTGTCGAGAAACTCGAAAAGGAAAACGATGTGTTTCGCCCGTTGAGTTCCTCGGTCGTGTGTACGAGGCTTCAGGGTTTTTTTTTTTCATTTAACCCACTGGGTTGAACTAAAAAATAAAAATTGTGGTGTGTACAAGGCTTTTGAATACACATGCTTCTTGCATTTGAACAATATTTGATTATCTCTGAATGATGGAGGGAATCCTGTCAAACATCCAACTTCCCCCCCATTTAAGTGACTGTGTTACATACATTGTAAATGATGCATGGGCTTTTCTCAATGGATGAGAAGGAGAAGTGGTAGGTCCACATTGAACCTTCTTGAATACAGTTCAGCCCAACCACCCAAAGCTATTAACCCCTGAAGTTTAGTGCCAGGGAGAAGACTGGGGACATTGCAGAAAAGATTTCTACACAAAGCTACAGCCTGCATGACGTTGGACAATCTTTATGAGTGAAAATAAACTCTTGTTAAAAAAAAAATATATATTTTCAAGTATGTATTCTTAAAGCAGAGTTCTGCCATTTTTTTTTTAAAGTCCGCAGCTACAACTACTGCAGCTTCTGACTTTTAAAATAAGGACACTTACCTGTCCAGGGTGCCCGCGATGTCGGCACCCAAAGCTGATCTGTCCCTCGGCTCTCTGGTGCTACTCCTCACTCACTGGAGCGCTGGGCTGTGGAGGGGATGGGAGAGGCTGGCTTAGCCTCTCAGTGGCTCTGTGACGTCAGCAGAGAGCAGCTGAAAATGGGTCACAGGAGTGCAAAAGAACTGCATTCCTATGATCAACAGGAGAAGTATAGACAAACAAGCTTTGGCTGTACTTCTCCTTTAAATCCATAAGTGCTTTTTTTTTTACTACTACTATTCCTGTATGTTGGCTTTTGACATTTACAAATGTAGCAATTTAGAAATTGGATAAAACGTTAGGCCCCTTTCACATTGGCTAACCGTTCGTCCGTTTATTACAAGTCAGTTTACGGACTTGTAATGCATCCCTATGGGATCACGTCCGTTAGCGGATGGAGCATCCGCTAACGTCTGCAACCATCCGCGTCCGTCAGGATCCGTTTTTTTGGACGGAAGAAAACCCTATTTTTCTTCAGTCCAGCAGAACGGATCGGATGAAGACGGACAGACGGTCCGTCTTCATCCGATTCCCCATAGGGGAGAGCGGAGGAAAGACAGGGCGGTCTCTGCACAGTGTGCGGGGACCGCCCTGTCCGCCGACAGCTCAGCGGTGATTACGGATGATCCCCGCTGAGCCGACGGACACACACGGAGCGGACACAAAAACGGTCCGCTCCGTGTGAAAGAGGCCTTAAGCACACAAAGATAAAACGTGGATTTTATATGCAACTATATAGATCAAACCAAAATGAGGAGGGAAGAGGGACAAAAGGACATTGTTCCAAATCAGTGAAGGTTCCCCCTGAAATCAGGAACAGTTCCTTGAAATCAGGGACAGTCCCTTGAAATCAGGGACAGTTGGGAGGTATGCTCTATGGTCTCACTCTATGTAGGAATGTAGTCAGTCTCTCTTGCTCACTCCTGAGATGGACAATGGACTATGAGATTTGTAGTGTGCATAGAGAAATGCACATGACCACAACTAACTGCATAAGTGAGGAGAGGTTTGGGAGCTCACAAAGGAGGCAGAAAAGTAAAGCCGTGTACACACAATCGGTTTGTCTGATGAAAACAGACCGATGAACTGTTTTCATCGGATAAACCAATCGTGTGTGGGCCCCATCGTTTTTTTTCCATTGGTGGAAAATAATAGAACATGTTTTCAATTTTTCCTATGGATAAAAAAACAATAGAAAAATCAGATCGTCTATGTGGAAGTTCATTGGACAAAAATGCACGCATGCTCAGAATCAAGTCGACGCATGCTCGGAAGCATTGAACTTTTTTTTCGGCTCGTCGTAGTGTTTTACATCACCGCGTTTTGGCACGATCGGATTTTTGACTGATAGTGTGTAGGCAAGACTGATGAAAGTCAGCTTCATCGGATATCGGACGAAAAAATCCGTCGGATCAGATTCCATCAGATATCCGATCGTGTGTACAGGGCTTTAGAAACAATTTTATGAAAAGTTACATGGCCACTAAGTAGTGGATGTGTATGGATTATTTTTGGAGAATAAGGATATTGTTTAGTGATAATAACAATAACATACTATATATATATATATATATATATATATATATATACTATTTCCCCCTGATTTGTAAAGGTTTACTGTAAAGGGAGCCTTGATGATACACTGATCGGAGGTCAGAAGTCAGCAGCAGTCATTGGCCACCAGGGAGGAGCCAGGAGCATCCACGTATAAAGGGATCCTGGGGACGCCGTATAACACGAGCGCTGAGCGGAGCCCCGGTGAGTGAGTGCTTCCACTTACCGTTCATATCCACAGCACACTCTTATAAATAGCCTGTATGATCCAGAAGCCGTGTCACTCAGGTCTATCCACTGTCAGATGTAGTGGGCGGCCTCGCTCTAGTGGCCGTGTAACTGATGAGGTGTTACAATCCTATTCACTCCATAGTCCTATAAAACAATTGAAGTGGCACGGCTTAATGGCAGAGGAAGAACTCTCATCGTTTTCCCGTGCAGCTACAGCACACATGGCTATAAACATGTGCGCCCCTTTATTAGAGGCAATGAGCTGTGGAGGCTGTACGATGAGCTCTGGATCATACTTCACATCGGTTAGAAAGCAATTTCTTTCCCGAGAAATGACAACGGATCACTGACTACGCGGGAATAGAACAGACTTTGCTGAAGACTTCTATTTGCTTTTCCTTTCTTTTCTGCAGCAGGGCATCTGTCAAAGTTCTCATTTCCATGCCTGCCTTAGTACCCAGATGTGCATTATTAATGAAATAATACATACACACACAGAGAGACTAAGAGTGATTGATAGGTGCACAATGTAAAGAGAGAAGGAGATTGGGACTTGTGTGCAATACATAATGAAGTTTAGGGAGGCTGCTTATTATGGGAGGCTGCATTCCTGCGAATGACAGCAATAGGGATCTGGTTGCTATGTCCCTAGCAATGCTTTTTCACTGTCCTCAAGTCTCCCAAGATCAATAATTTACTGGCACACATAAATCCATTTTGGAGAAGTGAAGACTGTATTTCTGGCACAAACTACCTTCTACAATGCTTTTAGTCGTCCGCATTGCAATGCAGATGTTACTTTTGACTGTCTCTCTCTTTTTTTTTTTTTTTCTTAAATCATTATTGCTTTAATTAAGAGGGCATGGATTGGCCTTAGTGTTTTCTTAATGCTTTTCTAATGATTGCATTCACAACGTGCCCGATTCACGAAATACTGAATCATTTCATTTGCTTTTAGCACAACATAGCAGTTCTGACTGTATAATACACCACATAAATACGGTAATTATGACATGCAAAATAAAAATGGATGTTTTTGACATGTCATTTATGACTTACAAAGGGTTATTCAGGTAAGTCAATTTTTTACAGCTTCATTTATGGGTACAAGGGGCCATTCAGGTAAGTCCTTTGACGTGTTTTGTTTCTAGCACTTGAGTCTTGTATATTCTAGGTATTTCCCTGCCTGACGATGATAAATGGGTCAGCTCTCCCTTTCAGAATTAGGGATGAGCTCCGCGTTCGATTCGAACGTATGTTCGACTCGAACATCGGTCGTTCGATCGTTCGTCGAAACTCGAACAAAACGGGTCGTTCGCGCCAAATTCGAGTGACGCAAAACGTCCCATAATTCACTGGGGCGTTGAGCGCTGATGATTGGCCAAGCATGCTGTATGTCCCGCATGCTTGGCCAATCACAGCGCTCAAAAAACGAAGAGCCATAATTGGCCAAAGCCAGGGTGGCTTTGGCCAATTATGGCTCAGGGGGATTAGTACACGCCCCCCACTATAAAAGGCAGCCTGCACGGCTGCCTAGTGTAGTGTGTTGGCGGTTCTAGAGAAGATCAGTCAGTCAGACAGAGAGAGATAGAGAGATAGAGACACAGTGTCTTAACCAGATAGATAGATAGATAGATAGATAGAGTAGGAAGTGTAGTCAGTATAGTTAAAAGTACAGTTTGTAGAGAATATATTCACATCCTTAGGCGTTGTCAATATATTTATAAACTGTACAGCTCAGCTAGTTTATCTATCAGGCAGGAGATTGTTCTACATGCAGCGCTCTAACGTGTTGTATTGCCTGCATTAGGGATTTACTTTAAATATAATTATTCTGTGTTATTTAACGTGTGCTAGTTAATTGCACACACAGACGCATTACCTGTTACTGCACGTGTGCAATTTATTTGCACAGAAGCGCAGTCGCTGTTAATGCAACTGGGCTATTGAATTGCACAGAAACGCAGTCGCTATTACTGCGTGCGTGCTGTTTAATAGCAACTAAAGGCAGTTGGTGTCACTGCGTGCGTGCTGTTAAATCGCATTTGACCGCAGTCGCTATTACTGCGTGCGTGCTGTTTAATAGCAACTAAAGGCAGTTGGTGTCACTGCGTGCGTGCTGTTAAATCGCATTTGACCGCAGTCGCTATTACTGCGTGCATGCTGTTTAATAGCAACTAAAGGCAGTTGGTGTCACTGCGTGCGTGGTGTTAAATCGCATTTGACCGCAGTCGCTATTACTGCGTGCGTGCTGTTTAATAGCAACTAAAGGCAGTTGGTGTCACTGCGTGCGTGGTGTTAAATCGCATTTGACCGCAGTCGCTATTACTGCGTGCGTGCTGTTTAATAGCAACTAAAGGCAGTTGGTGTCACTGCGTGCGTGCTGTTAAATCGCATTTGACCGCAGTCGCTATTACTGCGTGCGTGCTGTTTAATAGCAACTAAAGGCAGTTGGTGTCACTGCGTGCGTGCTGTTAAATCGCATTTGACCGCAGTCGCTATTACTGCGTGCGTGCTGTTTAATAGCAACTAAAGGCAGTTGGTGTCACTGCGTGCGTGGTGTTAAATCGCATTTGACCGCAGTCGCTATTACTGCGTGCGTGCTGTTTAATAGCAACTAAAGGCAGTTGGTGTCACTGCGTGCGTGGTGTTAAATCGCATTTGACCGCAGTCGCTATTACTGCGTGCGTGCTGTTTAATAGCAACTAAAGGCAGTTGGTGTCACTGCGTGCGTGCTGTTAAATCGCATTTGACCGCAGTCGCTATTACTGCGTGCGTGCTGTTTAATAGCAACTAAAGGCAGTTGGTGTCACTGCGTGCGTGGCGTTAAATCGCATTTGACCGCAGTCGCTATTACTGCGTGCGTGCTGTTTAATAGCAACTAAAGGCAGTTGGTGTCACTGCGTGCGTGCTGTTAAATCGCATTTGACCGCAGTCGCTATTACTGCGTGCGTGCTGTTTAATAGCAACTAAAGGCAGTTGGTGTCACTGCGTGCGTGCTGTTAAATCGCATTTGACCGCAGTCGCTATTACTGCGTGCGTGCTGTTTAATAGCAACTAAAGGCAGTTGGTGTCACTGCGTGCGTGGTGTTAAATCGCATTTGACCGCAGTCGCTATTACTGCGTGCGTGCTGTTTAATAGCAACTAAAGGCAGTTGGTGTCACTGCGTGCGTGCTGTTAAATCGCATTTGACCGCAGTCGCTATTACTGCGTGCGTGCTGTTTAATAGCAACTAAAGGCAGTTGGTGTCACTGCGTGCGTGCTGTTAAATCGCATTTGACCGCAGTCGCTATTACTGCGTGCGTGCTGTTTAATAGCAACTAAAGGCAGTTGGTGTCACTGCGTGCGTGGTGTTAAATCGCATTTGACCGCAGTCGCTATTACTGCGTGCGTGCTGTTTAATAGCAACTAAAGGCAGTTGGTGTCACTGCGTGCGTGGTGTTAAATCGCATTTGACCGCAGTCGCTATTACTGCGTGCGTGCTGTTTAATAGCAACTAAAGGCAGTTGGTGTCACTGCGTGCGTGGTGTTAAATCGCATTTGACCGCAGTCGCTATTACTGCGTGCGTGCTGTTTAATAGCAACTAAAGGCAGTTGGTGTCACTGCGTGCGTGCTGTTAAATCGCATTTGACCGCAGTCGCTATTACTGCGTGCGTGCTGTTTAATAGCAACTAAAGGCAGTTGGTGTCACTGCGTGCGTGGTGTTAAATCGCATTTGACCGCAGTCGCTATTACTGCGTGCGTGCTGTTTAATAGCAACTAAAGGCAGTTGGTGTCACTGCGTGCGTGCTGTTAAATCGCATTTGACCGCAGTCGCTATTACTGCGTGCGTGCTGTTTAATAGCAACTAAAGGCAGTTGGTGTCACTGCGTGCGTGCTGTTAAATCGCATTTGACCGCAGTCGCTATTACTGCGTGCGTGCTGTTTAATAGCAACTAAAGGCAGTTGGTGTCACTGCGTGCGTGCTGTTAAATCGCATTTGACCGCAGTCGCTATTACTGCGTGCGTGCTGTTTAATAGCAACTAAAGGCAGTTGGTGTCACTGCGTGCGTGGTGTTAAATCGCATTTGACCGCAGTCGCTATTACTGCGTGCGTGCTGTTTAATAGCAACTAAAGGCAGTTGGTGTCACTGCGTGCGTGCTGTTAAATCGCATTTGACCGCAGTCGCTATTACTGCGTGCGTGCTGTTTAATAGCAACTAAAGGCAGTTGGTGTCACTGCGTGCGTGCTGTTAAATCGCATTTGACCGCAGTCGCTATTACTGCGTGCGTGCTGTTTAATAGCAACTAAAGGCAGTTGGTGTCACTGCGTGCGTGCTGTTAAATCGCATTTGACCGCAGTCGCTATTACTGCGTGCGTGCTGTTTAATAGCAACTAAAGGCAGTTGGTGTCACTGCGTGCGTGGTGTTAAATCGCATTTGACCGCAGTCGCTATTACTGCGTGCGTGCTGTTTAATAGCAACTAAAGGCAGTTGGTGTCACTGCGTGCGTGGTGTTAAATCGCATTTGACCGCAGTCGCTATTACTGCGTGCGTGCTGTTTAATAGCAACTAAAGGCAGTTGGTGTCACTGCGTGCTGTTAAATCGCATTTGACCGCAGTCGCTATTACTGCGTGCGTGCTGTTTAATAGCAACTAAAGGCAGTTGGTGTCACTGCGTGCGTGCTGTTAAATCGCATTTGACCGCAGTCGCTATTACTGCGTGCGTGCTGTTTAATAGCAACTAAAGGCAGTTGGTGTCACTGCGGCTATTTTGTTACTTTACACTTGAGCCAAGTCGCTCTTACTGTGTGGTTGCTGTTTAATACCATCTGAAAGCAGTTGGTGTGACAGCGACTATTTTGTTACTTTACACTTGAACCAAGTCGCTCTTACTGTGTGATTGCTGTTTAATACCATCTGAACGCAGTCGGTGTGACAGCGACTATTTTGTTACTTTACACTTGAGCCAAGTCGCTCTTACTGTGTGGTTGCTGTTTAATACCATCTGAACGCAGTTGGTGTGACAGCGACTATTTTGTTACTTTACACTTGAACCAAGTCGCTCTTACTGTGTGATTGCTGTTTAATACCATCTGAACGCAGTCGGTGTGACAGCGACTATTTTGTTACATAACACCTGAACGCATAACTATGGCTGGAAGGACAAAGAGAGGCAGAGAGTCACGAGGGCAAGCAGGCTCTGCATCTAGAGGTAACGCTGGTGATGGATGTGGTGCATCCTCTTCAGCACGTGGCCGTGGCCGCTCGTCCTTCTTTTCGGGAGCTGGCCGTGTTGAGCCTCAACATGCTGAGAAATTAGTTGAGTGGATGACCAAGCCGTCCTCATCCTCCTCATCCTCTCTCACACAGACTGATTATAGTTTGTCTGGCAAAGCAGCTGCCAAGGCGTCCTCTACCCTCTGCACAATGGGATCACACAATCCTTCCCTAGTCCCACCGTGTCCTCCTGAGGAGTCCCCCGAACTGTTTCAACACAGTGTTGGGTACATGCTAGCTGAAGATGCACAGCGTTTTGAAGACTCCGATGACGGAACACTGATAGAGGAAGGCATTGATGTGAGCCCAGGGAGAGGGGGTGGCCGAGAGGGACAACAATCTGGGAGTGATGTTCCCCCAGCTGGAGCATACTGCCAGGTTGTCGCCAGTGATGATGAGGAGGGAGGGGATGATGAGGTCATTGACTCTACCTGGGTGCCTGGTAGGAGAGAGGAGGAGGAGGAAGAGGACGAGGCACAGGCACATCTTCAAAGAGGCAGGAAGCCCTCCAGGGGTCAGCTTAAGGGCAGTACACCAACTGCATTACGTGGCGCTGCTGTGTCTCAACGGTACAGCAAAAGTTCTTTGGTGTGGGCCTTTTTTGAAACCTGTCCATCAGATGCTACCTTTGCTGTTTGCAACATATGTCTCAAGCGTATCTCGCGTGGCCAAAACATCACCCGCTTGGGCACCACATGCTTGTCCAGACATATGTCGACCTGCCATGCAGCTCGTTGGCAGGCATACCAGAAAGACCCACACCAAAGACCAAAGCGGTCCTCCCCTTGCCCTTCTGTGACCTCAAACCCCACTAGACCCCTAGTCCTCTCTGCAGCCTGCACCGAAGGTGTAGAAATAGGTGTGTCACAACGTAGTAGTGGTAGTACATCCGGCCAATCTACTGATATTACCAGACAAATTTCCCTGCCCCAGCTGCTGCAGCGCCGAAAGAAGTACGCTCCCAGCCATCCACATGCCCAGCGGTTGAATGCTAGCTTAGCAAAATTGCTAGCACTTCAACTGCTACCTTTTCAGTTGGTAGATTCTGCCCCCTTCCGTGAGTTTGTGGAATGTGCAGTACCTCAGTGGCAAGTACCCAAACGCCACTTTTTTTCACGGAAGGCGATTCCGGCTCTCTACCGGCATGTGGAAGGCAATGTCCATACCTCGCTGGACAGGGCGGTCAGTGGTAAGGTGCATCTTACCGCTGACTCATGGTCCAGCAGGCATGGACAGGGACGTTACCTGTCTTTTACGGCCCATTGGGTGACTCTGCTGGCAGCTGGGAAGGGCGCAGGTCAAGGCACAGTAGTTTTGGAGGTTGTTCCACCACCACGCCTCCAAAACACTACAACTGCTTGTGACACACCTCTCTCCTCCACCCCCTCCTCTTCTTCTTCCTCTGTGGCCTCTTCCTGTGGTGATGTTGGCTCAGAACCAGCCGTGCTCCGTAGGCATACGACGGGCTATGCAGGAATGCAGGCCAAGAGATGCCATGCGGTCCTAGAGCTGGTGTGCTTGGGAGACAGGAGCCACACTGGGGAAGAGGTTCTTTCAGCTCTGCAGGGGCAGGCTCAGAGGTGGTTGACGCCACGCCAGCTGAAGCCTGGAATGGTGGTCAGCGATAATGGCACCAACCTCCTCTCTGCCCTGCGACGTGGAAAACTCACCCATGTGCCCTGTTTTGCGCATGTTCTCAATTTGGTGGTGCAGCGGTTCTTGGGCAGGTACCCTGGCTTACAGGATGTCCTGAGGCAGGCCAGGAAAGTCTGTGTGCATTTCCGGAGGTCATATAATGCCACTGCTCGGCTGACAGACCTCCAGAGGGAATACAACCTGCCCAAGAACCGCCTAATCTGTGACATGCCCACCAGATGGAACTCTACGTTGGCCATGCTGCAGCGGCTGCACACGCAGCAGAGGGCCATCAATGAGTACCTGTGCCAATATGGCAGCAGAACTGGCTCAGGGGAGCTTGGGTTTTTTTCACCACGCCAGTGGGCCTTGATCAGGGATGCATGCACTGTCCTGTCACCATTTGAGGAGGCCACGAGGATGGTGAGCAGTGACAGTGCATGCATCAGTGAGACTGTCCCGCTTATTCACATGTTGGAGCACACCCTACGTGGAATAATGGACAGGGCCCTTGAGGCAGAACAGAGGGAGGAAGAGGAGGACTTCCTTACCTCTCAAGGCCCCCTTTATCCAGACACTGTTCCTGCTTGCCCACCTGGAACACAGGAAGAGGAGAAGGAGGAGGAGGAGGAAGAGGAGGAGGAG